>NC_072000.2:10628465-10941192 GCF_028885655.2 Pongo abelii | reverse complement strand
CAAGGAGTGGTTTTGACTTTCAAGTGTTTTTATTAATTAATAAATGCATTTTGTAAAGGTATAGCTGTCATAGCTAGTGATTTCTTTGATGAATCTGGATAAATTGAATTGAAAACCTTTTGGAAATGATTCACCATTAATCCTTTCATGATACTTGAACCTCCTCCCGTGAATCACAAACGTCCTTAATAGCAATCCTTAAATGCCATTAAGGACATTTGTGATTGATGGGAGGAGGTTGAAATATTAACATTAACAGGACTTTGGAAGAAGTTGATTCCAGCCCTCATGGGTGACTTTGAGGGCTCAGGATGTCACTGGAGGAAGTCCCTGCAGATGTGGTAGAAATCGCAAGACAACTAGAATTAGAATTAGAGCCTTAAGGTGAGATGAAATTGCTGTAAACTCATGATGAAACTTGAACAAATAGGGAGTTGCTTCTTATGGACGAGGAAAGAAAATATTTTATTGAGATGGAATATAATCCAGGTGGAGATGCTACAAACATTGTTGAAATGACACCAAAGGATTTAGAGTATTCCATAAACCTAGTTGATAAAGCAGCAGCAGGGTTTGAGAGGGTTTACTTCAATTTTGAAAGACGTTCTACTGTTGATAAAATGCTGTCAAACAGCATTACATGCTACAAGGAAATCTTTTGTGAAAGGAACAAACGTCATTGTTTTAAGAAATTGACTAAGGCACCCAACCTTCAGCAGCTCCCACACTGATTAGCCAGCAGTCATCAATATAGAGGCAAGACCCTCACCAGCAAAAAGGTTATGACTTGGTAAGGCTCAGATACTCATTAGCATTTTTTAGCACTGACGTATTTTAATTTAAGGTATGTACACAGTTTTTTAGACATGCTATTAATTACTAATTAATAATTATTAAATAATCATTAGACTACCATATAGTTTAAGCATAACTTTTATAAGCACTGGGAAACAAAATGTTTATGCAACTAACTTGATTGTAACATTTGCCTTATTGCAGTCTTCTGGAACCAAACCCACACTATCTCTGAGGTGTGCTTGTAGGTTTTTGGTTGTAACATTTGCCTTATTGCAGTGGTCTGGAACCAAACCCACACTATCTCTGAGATGTGCTTGTAGGTTTTTGGTTGTAACATTTGCCTTATTGCAGTTGTCTGGAACCAAACCCACAATATCTCTGAGTATGCTTGTAGGTTTTTGGTTGTTCTTTGTTTTGAGATGGGGTTTTGCTCTGTCGCCCAGGCCGGAGTGCAGTGGCATGATCATAGCTCACTGCAGTCTCAAACTGCTGGGTCAAGTGATTTTTCTACCACAGCCTCCTGAGTAGCTGGGACTACAGGCATGCAGCACTATGCCTGGCTATTTTTTTAATACTTTTTTTGTAGAGACGGTATCTCACTATCTTGCCCAGCTGGACTTGAACTCCGGGGCTCAAGCAATCCAGCCACTTCAGCCTCCCAAAGTGTAGCCATTACAGGCTTGAGCCACTGCACCCAGCTTGTCTGCAGTTCTTAAAACAAAAACGGCCAGGTGCGGTGTCTGATGCCTGTAATCCCAGCTCTTTGCGAGGCCAAGGCAGGTGGATCACAAGGTCAGGAGTTTGAGACCAGACTGGCTAAGATGGTGAACCCAGTCTCTACTAAAAATACAAAAATTAGCCGGATGCAGTGGTGGGTGCCTGTAGTCCCAACTCCTCAGGAGGCTGAGGCAGGAGAATCGCTTGAATCCAGGAGGCGAAGTTTGCAGTAAGCCGAGATCGTGCCACTGCACTCCTGCCTTGCAACAGAGCAAGACTCCATCAAAAAAAAAAAAACAAAGTAATTTAAAAGATTAAAAGTTAAGATAGATTTTTACAGATGTATATATCTACCATTACAGTGTCATACAGAATGGTTTTACTGCCGTGAAGATTCTCTGTGCTCTGTGTATCCATCTCTTCCTTCCCTTTGGTCCATGGCAACCACTGATCTTTCTACTGTTCCCATAGTTTCACCGTTTCCAGAACGTCACATAATTAGAATCGAACACTATTTAGATTTCGGATTGGCTTCTTCTTTTAGCAATATGCATTTAAGTTTCCTCCATATTTTTTTTGTGGCTTGATAGATCATCTCCTTTTAGCAGTGAATAATATCCCATTGCCAATGTACTTTTGTCAAGACTCAGAAAGTACAATGTGAAGAGTAAACATGAATGTGCACTGTAAGTTTTGAGTGATAATGAAGGGTCAAGGTAGGTTCCTGGTTTTCACAGGTGTGATCCTGTAAGGCAGGAAGCTGTAGAGGGGAGGCTGTGTGTGGGGAAAGAGACATATGAGAAGTCTGTACTCTCTGTTCCGTTTAGCTGTGAACCTGCACTCCTCTAAAAAATAAAATTAGTTAAAATTAAAAGCAAAAAATTAGAAAAATTAAAACCTTACAATGTGTCATATAGTTTTCAAATCACAAGACAGAAAAAGACATAATAAAAGAAACTATAGAAAACAACAAGGATAGGAATAAAACATCAGTGATAGAAGGCAGAAGACAGAAACGTGGAGCCAAACACATTAATTTATTTTAATCATTAGTTATACTAATTTATACTAATTTATATTGATTAACATATTAATTTTGACTAAATGGCATTAAAGGAGGTTTGAGGAATTTGCATGTCACATTCTGGATGAGAGGACTCAATAATATTAACTCTTTAGTTTGCTGTAAATAATTTAAAAATATGCTCAAATTCCAATAAAAATTACAAGAAAAATATTTTCAAAAAAGAAAATGTGATTTTAAATCCACATATTGAACACACACATGAGAGCCAATTTTATAAAATTTACTATAAGATATTTAAGATTGTTATTACTATTCAAAATTAAACAAATTTGAAATGGCACAAAAATAAACACATTAATGAAAGAGAATCAAAAACACAGAAATTGAGTGTAGTTTTATCTAGTAACGGTAATATTTTAAACCCACAAAACAGAGTGATTTTTCCATTTATGATATTAAAATATTAGGTAATGGTTTGAGAATATAAAATGATAGAATTGAATCATGGTCCTACACCTTACATAAAATTCCAATATTAAATGTAAAAAAAGAGAGAGAGGGAGAAAAGAAAATAAAATTAGATGTGTGTGTGTTTTATGACCTTGAGAATGAATGAATATCTTCTAAAATCAAAATTGCAAACAGAAACCATATAAAAAGGAATAAACCTAACGTACCTAGAATGTAAATTCTTACACATTTCAACACCAGGTAAATAGCACAAAACAAACTGGGGACATTTTAACAATTATGTTACATGAAAGTTAAAATCCTTATGACATATACAATGTATAAAACAGTATTATTACCACTATCATTAATACTATTATGATTACCTGGTCTTCCCAAGCACCAGTCTTCTTCTGGTTCCCTGTGGTGAAACAGAGCCCTCCCTCTCTGGCCACAGTGAGGGATCCAGCAGGAACCCTGCCTAAGCTCTCAGAGGGTGTGAGCCAAGCCAGGACATCACATTCCCTCCTGCAATGACGCAGATACCCACTCACGACAGAGATTTCGTCCCTCTCTGGAAAAGTTGTGTAACAATTATTGCAGAAAGTTGTTTCTTATGTTCCCAGACACATGGAGAAAGCTGGTCTGGAAGACTGATGTCCACATGCTAACAGAAACAGTCACTCATAACACACACACTGCACACACCACACCATGTGCACACGCACACACACCCCACACACAGGCACCACACAAAGAGCAAACACACCATGTGCACACGTGAAGGGGTGTCCTGCCCCTTCACACTTGTGGGCGTTTCTCGTCGAGTGGAACAAGAGACTTGAGAAAAGAAAGAGACACAAAGTATAGAGACAGAAAAGTGGGCCTAGGGGAACGGCGCTCAGCATACGGAGGACTCACGCTGGCACCAGTCTCACAGTTCCCTTAGTATTTATTGATCATTATCAGGCGTTTCTCAGAGAGGGGGATGTGGCAGGACAATAGGGTAATAGTGGAGAGAAGGTCAGCAGGAAAACATATGAACAAATGTCTCTGCATCATAAAGTAAAGAAAAAAGTGCTGTGCTTTTGATGTTCATATACATAAACATCTCAATGACAAAGAGCAGTATTGTTGCCATCATGTCCCACCTCCAGGCCTAAGGCAGTTTTCCCCTATCTCAGTAGACGGAATATACAATTGGGCTTTAACATCTAGACATGCCATTGCCCAGGGACGAGCAGGAGACAGAGGCCTTCCTCTTGTCTCAACTGCAAAGAGGCCTTCCTGTTTTACTAATCCTCCCCAGCACAGACCCTTTATCGGTGTCAGGCTGGGGGTCGGTCAGGTCTTTCCCTTCCCACGAGGCCATATTTCAGGCTATCACATGGGAAGAAACCTCGGTCAATACCTGGCTTTCCTAGGCAGAGGTCCCTGTGGCCTTCCGCAGTGTTTTGTGTCTCTGGGTACTTGAGGCAGTGGTGATGGCTCTTAACAAGCATGCTGCCTTCAAGCATTTGTTTAACAAAGCACATCCTGCACAGCCCTTAATCCATTTAACCTTGACTTGACACAGCACATGTCTCAGGGAGCACAGGGTTGGGGGTACGGTTACAGATTAACAGCTTCTCAAGGCAGAAGAATTTTTCTTAATACAGAACAAAATTGAGTCTCTTATGTCTACTTCTTTCTACATAGACACAGTAACAGTCTGATCTCTTTCTTTTCCCCACACACACACATACACACCCCACACACAGACACCACGCACACTGTATACACACCCCAGACACCACACACTATGCACACACCACACCATGTGCACACGCACACACACCCGACACCACACACACTGCACACACACCATGTGCACAAGTACACACACACCCCACACTGCACACACACCACACCCACTGCACACACCATGTGCAAATGCACACACCAGACACCACACACGCTGCACACACACCATGTGCACATGCACGCCCCACACACACACCACACCCACTCCACACACACCATGTGCACATGCACACACCCCAGACACCACACTACACACACCGCACCATGTGCACACACACCCCAGACACCACACTGCACACACACCATGTGCACACACACACCACACACAGACACCACACACACTACACATAGCCATCTGCACATGCACACACCCCAGACACCACACACTTTGCACACACCACACCATGTGCACACGCACACACACCCGACACCACACACACTGCACACACACCAGGTGCACACGCACACACACACCCCACACTGCACACACACACCCATTGCACACACCATGTGCACATGCACACACCAGACACCACACACGCTGCACACACACCATGTGCACATGCACACCCCACACACACCACACCCAGTCCACACACACCATGTGCACATGCACACACCCCAGACACACTACACACACCACACCATGTGTACACACACACCCCAGATACCACACTGCACACACACCATGTGCACACACACACACCACACACAGACACCACACACACTACAATAACCATCTGCACATGCACACACCCCAGACATCACACACTTTGCACACACACCATGTGCACACGCACACACACCCGACACCACACACACTGCACACACACCATGTGCACACGCACACACACACCCCACACTGCACACACCACACCCACTGCACACACCATGTGCACATGCACACACCAGACACCACACACGCTGCACACACACCATGTGCACATGCACACCCCACACACACCACACCCACTCCACACACACCATGTGCACATGCACACACCCCAGACACCACACTACACACACCACACCATGTGCACACACACACGCCAGACACCACACTGCACACACACCATGTGCACACACACACACCACACACAGACACCACACACACTACACATAGCCATCTGCACATGCACACACCCCAGATACCACACACACTGCACACACCACGCCATATGCACAGGCACACACTTCATACAGACACCACACACAATGCACATACACACACCACACAGACACCACACCCACTGCACACACAACACCCACTTTACACACCACACCATGTGCACACACACGCAACCCAGACACCATACACACTGCACATACACCATGACACACATCACACAGACACCACACACTGCATATATACAATATGCACAAACACACCACACACTGCACACACATGTGCACATGCACATACCACAGACACCACACACTGCACACACACCATGTGCACACATACCACACACACACTGCACACACACCATGTGCACACATACACACCCCAGACACCACACTGCACACACACATTTGCACACGCACGCACTGCACACACACCATGTGCACACACACCCCACACACAGACACCACACACTACACATACACCCCACCACAGTGCACATGCCACACCATGTGTACATGCACACACCACATACACACCACACACACTGTGTACACAAGCACACATGCCCCACACATACACCACACAGACACCACACACACAACACACAGCACACCATGCATACACGCACACACACCCCCACACACCACACACACTGCACACACCACGTGCACATGCACGCACACCACAGACACCACACATTGCACACACAACATGTGCACATGCACACACACCCCCACACACCACACACACTGCACACAGACGAGGTGCACACACGCACACCCCTGATACACCACACACACCACACCATGTGCACACACACACTGCACACACACAATGTGAAAATGCACACATCCCCATACCACACACTGCACAATGTGAACACAAGCATACACTGCACACACTACACCACACACGAATCTACTACACACACAACGTACACATGCAGCACCACACACACCCCATACTCCCCACACACATCAAACACACACCCCACACATACACCCCACACACTGCACATGTATATATAGCACCACAGACCCAGAGCACACACATCACATACACACACCACACACACTGTGCACACACACCACACATTCTACACTCATCACACATCAAACACTGCACACAGTGCACACACACCCAGCACCATACACACACACATCACATACTCCACACATTGCACAGACATATCACACGCACACCACACCACACATAGTACACACACACACCACACACATACACCACAAACACAGCACATATACACACCATGCACCACCCACAAACTACACAGAGTATACACACATAACACCCATAATACACACCACACACACATATATATACCCCATGAACCTACTACACACACAGACCAAACACACACACCATACATACACATCACACGCATACACCTGCGCACACCTCACAGCATACATACAATCCTCACTTTTATAAATTAATTTGGCTTTTAAGGGGCCTGGATAGTAAAGTATCTTATTGGCGTTTGAATGAACCAAGAAAATGCATATAAATACACATGTGTAACTATAAGGGCAAAAGTAGTACTTTTGAAATCACAACACTAGATTAAACTATGTAAATTTTTTATTGTTTTTAAAAAATCAAGTCTTTCTCATCTTAATAGAAACTACCAGAGTAAATAAGCTTCTTCCCGAGGTCAAAAGACTTTCTGGAAAAGCTTCTCCTTGATGAAATTGCACTTAAAACATCACTTCCATCGTGAAGTATTTAAGATGTTCTTGGTCCTTTTCCTGTTATGTGGAGTCGCCAATTCAAATTTTAAAAGTGACTTTGAGATGTTTTTCATCTATTATTTTAAAAATGTTGAAGGCGTCTTTAATTCTGCCTTCAACAGAGATCGACATACCACTGATTATGATGTAAAATTGAACACGTTACTCTGACAGGCTTTCTTTTCTGTAGCGCAGCTACCATCGCTATTAATAAGGATTGAATGCTTTTACTCCATGCACAATCTGTATTCCCTGCTTTATAAAGAATAGAAATCTAATTCTCACTATGAAGGCAGATAAACCTATAGATGAGTCATTTACCAAAGCACTCAGACTTTAAATAGCATTTATCAAATGTGTCTATATTTCTATGCAGATTCATAGAAAGAACATGTAGTTTAAATCATTGCACATTTTATGCTTTTAATGAGTTGTGATGGTCATTAGTATTTTTATCACATTTCCCCAAAGGTAGGCTAATTACTGTTATTATTTTCAGCTAGAAATATAAAATGAATTTTCTATTTTTGAAGACTTTAAGACATAATACTTGGAATATAATATCTGTGTATAATATCTGTGGAAAGCATGAAAGTAATATTCAAACAGTATGCATTTTTTCCAGAATGAAAATTTCCTCTACAATAACATTCAACTTTATTTTCTGATAGGCACATAAAAGTCAAGATTTCTAACATTGCTGGACGTTATTCACATTAAACTTGCCTCATCTTCAGGTGCTGTAGATAGTGGACTAGAGGCCACAAGGTACACAATACACACACACACACACACAAAACTTGTATTATTATACTTATCTAAGTGTCTAAAGAGGTGGATAAATATATTAGATTGCTCCAGAACAAGGATTTTTATGGGGCCTATTGGAAAGTATGACTGCAGTTTGAGTGAGATGCCTGTAAGAGATTCAATTTGGCCACTAATAGGGTAACCCATTTTAAAAATACTGACAGAACGCTCATAAGATAGAAATTTTCACCTAGATCTATTGGAAATATGCTACTAGATTCTGTAGTAAAAAGACTGGTGCGGTAACTGTAAAACATATCTGCTATCTAAACCTTTGTTTATTTTTTACCTGAAATCCTTATGGGGGTGATTGTGTACGTCAATTTGAATCTTCCCATCAACGAGATAAATAAATACATAAATAAATAGTCAGCCTGCCTGGATAAATTAGTTCACCTTTTCTATATTTTGAGGGCAGTGCTTCTCCTCCTTTGACAGCCACAAGATTCACCTGGGGATCCTTTAAAATGTAAAACCATAGACCACACTTTGACTAGCTTGGGTAAGGGGCCAGAGCATTGAAATTAGTGTGTAGGTGACTGTGCTAAGATTGTCCTGCTCATTTGGGCACTGGCTCACCATATAAACAAAGCTTAGGACCTCTAGTCCTTGCTGGAAAAGAAATACACATACATAGGATGTGACTGTGCATATGGAATATCTGTTGTGTTCTGGACATTGTGCTAGATAACAGAGATAAGAAGTCAAATAATCCCTTGTCTCTAGCTGAAAAGAGCTTCCTACACACTGGCTTCTGAGGTCTTTGAAACTAGATTCACTTTCAGATTTGATTATTATATTTATGATTTGATGCTTTCACTGAATCCCATGATATGATAAAGTTTTGTAGAACCTGCTAGAATAATTGACTCTTCTCTTAGCATTATGAAGCCACTGGGGCACATAAGTAATTCATTTATGTTTCTATTTAACCAGACAGGAACAACTTGAACTACTTTTCTAGCCACTTTCGTTTAGAGCTGTTTTTGCTTGTTATTTTTGTTTGTTTGTTTTTGAGACGGGTCTCACTCTGTCACCTAGGCTGGAATGCAGTGGTGCGATCAGAGCTCACTGCAGCCTCTACCTCCTGGGCTCAAGCAATCCTCTCACCTCAGCCTCCTGAAATGCTGGGACTACAGGCTCATACCACCATACTCAGCTAATTATTATTTTTTTTGTAGAGACGGTTTTTCCATGTTTCCTAGACTTGTCTCCAACTCTTGAACTTAAGCAATCTGCCTGCCTCAGCCTCCTAAAATGTAGAGCTGTGTTTTCAATCTTTTTCGAGCTTTTTTACAATCCAGTTTTGAATTGGTAAGTTTGGATTCATTCTGACATTTACAGATTTAACATCCTACTTCACAAGATGCTCATAGCCGTAATCCATTACAGCCGCTGCCTCATCCATCTCTGCTCATAGCCTTGATCCATTACAGTAGCCACCTCGTCCATCTCTGCTCATAGCCTAAATAGAAGCCAGAGGGAAGAAATGGAAGCCAACGTGAGTCCAGAACAAACATTTTATAAGAGTATAAGAAATTTAAAAACAGCAAAGTATATCATGAAGTTTGTAATACATGTGCATGGCTAAAATTTATTCTTAATCAATATAGTCTATAAATTGGGAGAAAATATTAAACACATGAAAAGTAAGGAACTTGGGCTGGGTGCGGTGGCTCATGCCTGTAATCCCAGCACTTTGGGAGGCTTGCGGATCACAAGGTCAGGAGATCAAGACCATCCTGGCTAACATGGTGAAACTCCGTCTCTACTAAAAATACAAAAATATTAGCCAGGTGTGGTGGTGGGTGCCTGTAGTCCCAGCTACACGGAAGGCTGAGGCAGGAGAATGGCATGAACCCAGGAGGCGGAGCTTGCAGGGAATCGAGATCGCACCACTGCACTCCAGCCTGGGGACAGAGCGAGACTCCGTCGCAAAAAAAAAAAAAAAAGAAAGAAAAGTAAGGAACTTTCATCATTAATATATAACTAATATGACAAGAATGTGGTTTATGTTTTTATCTTTGCAAGATTTAGGAACATTTAGTGGAAGGAGGAAGAATTTATAATTATGGGGAGCGTGTATGATACTGGAAGGAGCCTTTTGACAAGGGGAAAATGGCATCACAAGATATGCTATGGTCATACCTATGTGGGAGCACAGCTAGCCATGGTCTCTCCCGTCAAACCCACTGGGCAGTGTTCAGTTACCAACATTGAGATAGAGCTCACCCACCCAAGACAGAAGAGAAAATATACAATGCAGTCAGAAGCCACTGTGTATGAAGCTCCTTTCAGAAAGAGGCAAGGGATATTTGACTTTTTGTCTCTAGTGTCTAGTACAATGTCGAGAACACAACAGGCATTCCATATGCACAGTCACATCCTATGTATCTGTATTTCTTTTCCAGCAGGGACTGGAGGTCCTAAGCTTCGTTAATATGGTGAGCCAGTGCCCACATGAACAGTAGGATCTTAGCACTGTCACCTGGACATCCATTTAAATGCTCTTGTCTTAGCTAGTCAAAGTGTGGTCTATGAGTTTGCATTTTAATAAGATTCCAGGGTGAATCTTGTGCATGTTACAGGGAAGCACTCTCCTACCTCATATGTCACAGGCTCTCATAGTCACCATCATCACGGGAATCTTGCACACGTTACAGGGAAGCACTGTCCAATATCATATGTGACAGGCTTACACAGTCACCATCATCACGGGAATCTTGGGAATGTTAAAGGGAAGCACGGTCCTAAATCTTATGGGACAGGCTCTCATAGTCACCATCATCACGGGAATTTTGTGCATGTTAAAGAAAGCACTGTCTTACATAGTACCTGACAGGTTTTCATAGTCAACATCATCACAGGAATCCTCTGCATGTTACAGGGAAGCAGTGTCCTACATCATATGTGACAGGCTCTCATAGTCACCGTCATCACGGGAATCTTGTGTCTGTTACAGGGAAGCACTGTCCTACATCGTATATGACAGGCTGTCATAGTCAGCATCATCACGGGAATCTCGTGCATGTTACAGGGAAGCACAGTCCTACATCGTATGTGACAAGCTCTCATAGTCACCATCATCACGGGAATCTTGTGCATGTTACAGGGAAGCACTCTCCTACCTCATATGTGACAGGCTCTCATAGTCACCATCATCACGGGAATCTTGTGCATGTTACAGGGAAGCACTCTCCTACCTCATATGTGACAGGCTCTCATAGTCACCATCATCACGGGAATCTTGTGCATGTTACAGGGAAGCACTCTCCTACCTCATATGTGACAGGCTCTCATAGTCACCATCATCACGGGAATCTTGTGCATGTTACAGGGAAGCACTCTCCTACCTCATATGTGACAGGCTCTCATAGTCACCATCATCACGGGAATCTTGTGCATGTTACAGGGAAGCACTCTCCTACCTCATATGTGACAGGCTCTCATAGTCACCATCATCACGGGAATCTTGTGCATGTTACAGGGAAGCACTCTCCTACCTCATATGTGACAGGCTCTCATAGTCACCATCATGATGGGAATCTTGTGCATGTTAAAGGGAAGGACTGTCCAACATCATATGTAACAGGCTGTCATAGTCACCATCATAACGGGAATCTTGCACACGTTACAGGGAATCTCTGGCATACATCATATGTGACAGGCCCTCATAGTCATCATCATCATGGCAATCTTGTGCATGTTACAGGGAAACACTGTCCTACATCATATGTGACAGGCTCAAATAGTCATCATCATCACGGAAATCTTGTGCATGTTACTGGGAAACACTGACCTACATCATATGTGACAGGCTCTAATAGTCACTATCATCACGGAAATCTTGTGCATGTTAAAGGGAAGCACTGGGCTACATAGTATCCGACAGGCTCTCATAGTCACCATCATCACGGTAATCTTGCACATGTTACAGGGAAGCACTGTCCTACATCATATGTGACAGACTCTCATAGTCACCATCATCACGGGAATCTTGTGTATGTTACAGGGAAGCACTGCCCTACATCGTATCTGAGAGGCTGTCATAGTCACCATCATCATGGGAATCTTGTGCATGTTACAGGGAAGCATTGTCCTACATCATATCTGACAGGCTTTCATAGTCACCATCATCAGGGGAATGTTGCGCATGTTACAGGAAAGCACTGTCCTACATCATATGTGACAGGCTCATAATCACTGTCATCACGGGAATCTTGTGCATGTTACAGGAAAGAACTGTCCTTCATCATATCTGACAGGGTCTCATAGTCACCATCATCACGGGAATCTTGCACACGTTACAGGGAAGCACTGGCCTACATCATATGTGACAGTCTCTCATAGTCACCATCATCACGGGAATCCTGTGCGCGTTACAGGGAAGCACTGTCCTACATCATATGTGACAGGCTCTCACAGTCACCATCATCACGGGAATCTTGCACACGTTACAGGGAAGCACTGGCATACATCATGTGACAGGCTCTAATAGTCACCATCACCATGGGAAGCTGCATTTAGAGCATTTAACTATAGGGGCTCTGAAATCAGATGACTTAGGTTTAGACTTACTTCTACTTCTTATTAAGCAGAGAACTGTGGGGTTAAAACTTTACGATACCCAGTTTTATCATGTCCAAATTGGAGGCAAGGGGAAATTATAGCATTTTGCCTAGAATGTTGTTTTAAGTATAAAATGAAATAGTACCTAGTAAGCTTCTGCCATACACTGACTGCACAATAAATATTAGTTAATAGTAACTCATTTAATCCTAAGATCTATAAATTTGTACACAATTTTTTTTGTGACTACCCAAATTTTCATAATTAGTCTAGATTTAAAATCAAGGAATGTTCTTACGTGTAGTTGGCAATCAATACGACATGCCAAAATTATATGTAAGTATTTTATTGTTGGTGGGGATATAAGAAATTTATCATCAAAAGAGAGACGATAATCTATGTTTGCAGACTTCAGAAAGCTGTCTCTCACATAAGAATTTGCAATTTCTGGGGGAAAAGAAAAAGTTGATTGTGCAAATAAAGATTTCCATGGAGTTTTCTCTATGGCAACATCAAAAATGAAAGCTGATTCTCATCTTCCTAACAATCTGCAAAGACGAGTGAAACACAAACTACTGAGCATCAAGTTAAAGGAGAGAATTTGAGTGGCACAGGAGGAAATCATGTCACTGCTAGTGAAATCAATATATCCAGTGCTCCTCTGCTCTCCTCCGAGGCTAAAGATGGGTTAAATATCAGTGGCTGACCTCAGGTAATGGAATGAGAAAAAAGCTATAAAAATGCATGCATCACATAATTAAGAGGGTGGGAAGGGATTTTTTTTTAAAAAGGCAATTTCTACTTGGGTTCCTTCCTGTTCACCCCATTGGTGAAGAAGCTAGTCTTGCCCTAGAATTCTGGGAATGGCTGCAGACAAAACAAACACTGAGCAGACGAAATTCCCAGTAATTTACTCGTCACACATACTCAGCCCAGCGGGGGATGACACTGCATTTATGCAGGTCTACCCAGGGTTGCACTCTGGAACATAGGGTGTGGTAGGCAGGCTTGGTAGAAATCACAGCGTGGGGTAACCCCTGGTCCCTTCAGGGATGTGCTTGACTAATTCAGAGTTTTGCAGTCTGGTGGGGGCATGAAAGTCATTAGGCTGAGGACATGGTGGGGTGCTGCATGAAATTTTGGGTGTCACAATACAATTGACCCCTGATGCTTTAACATTAGACATTTATTTTTACGATGACTAATATTTTGAGAGGCTGAGAGAAAGCAGCTGAGACATTGTAATAAGTGCTTAGGGACATGAGAGATTAGGAAGGCCACAGTTATGAGTAATGTAATGTGGAAGCCGATGCAAAGCTACTGCCCCCATTTATTTAGCAGGAGGCAGGAAATGTGATCCGGGATCTCTGGCAGCACAAGCGTGTTCGTAAATATTTCGGTGACTTCATGCATTCCCCATGCATTGGTTTAGAGTTCTGGGGTCTCTGGCAGCACAAGCGTGTTCATAAATATTTGGGTGACGTCATGCACCCCCCATGAATTGGTTTTCATGTCTCCAGTGAGTTGTTGGGCAAGTCTGATATTACTGATCCACAAGCAGCAGGTAGCTTCTTGTATGGAGCTACCTCCACCCCTTGGACAGTCCAGGACTGAATGGTTGTCAAAAATGTGAACTCCTTGATGTCCAGTAAAGGCAACTGAGGGAACTGTGTAGCATTGGTGTAAAAAGTGCACTTTCCTAAGAAGCATGAACTAAGAGTAATCAAAGCCTGTGGCAACAGTGGAACCCAGCAGGGCATCCACTCGCTTCTTTGTAACTTAAAGAGGAATTCTTTGAGGAGCTCAGTCTATCTCTCAACTAAAGCAGCTGCCTGCAGCCTATAGGGGCAGTGGAAGCCCTACTGGACACTTTCACGAGCCTATCACTGTGTTTTCTGATGAAATGCTGCCTTGGCCACCATCAGTAGTGTCTGGAACTCTGCAGGGGATAAGGAGTGTCCTTGTGAGATCCATACTGTGTCCTTGAGTAAAAAAAAGGTATCTGTTACCTTGATTGTATTCTGAGTATCCATGAGGCAAGAAGTTTCTTTAATTCAATGGGGAGTGAAGGTGGACAATTGCAAAAAATTTGTAAAAATGTACAAATGGGTCTAATTGTTGGCCCAGCATCAGTGCTGAGATGACCACCTCAACTTTGGCCAGTTGTGCTGAGGCTTGGGTGTCATCCTTTATCAAGGACATCGTACTAAGAGAGGGAAGGCAGCAGAATCCCACTGAGCTCCATCACATCAGATGATGGCATCCACTCAGAAGGTGGACAAACTTGACTGCTGGTCACTCAGTCGATCCCAAGGGGACTCAGAGACGGGTGACTTCCAGCAACACAGCCTGAGGATGAAGGAGGCCAGTGTTTCCTGCAGATGAGAATGGCAGGAGGTCCGGGTTTGACTCCATCCTGAGGCAAGGAGTTCTCTGCAGCTGTGCCAAGGTTGTGTGGTGCTGCTTCCCAAGGCCTGATGAACAAATGGGCATGAAAGCTCGTGGATATGGATGCAAAGCCCTCTGTTTCCAGAGGGTCCAGTATGTGGTCAGCAATCACTTACCTGTTGCTACACTGAATAGGGTCAAGAGGGGCAGGTTTGTTTTTTACATCAGAAGCCCATGGACTACTTATGGCCACCATATGCAACCAAGATAGTTCAGGAGTCATGGGAAGAGGTTGCTAAAGCATCCACAGTGTGTTCTCTGAGGGAATTCATAGGAGCAGCTGTTAATTTAAATTCGGACAGATTCAAGACTTGTTGCAGGAGGCTTCATTCAAGGTGGGTCAGTTTGCGAATGACAGCATCAGTGAGATTAAGTAAAATTTGTAAATAAGAAATATGTTGTCACCTGAACCCCAAGTAAAGAATTAAAGGGCTGTGCGCAGTCGCTCACACCTGTAATTCCAGAATTTTGGGAGGCTGAGGCAAGAGGATCGTTTCAGCCCAGGAGTTTGAGACCAGCCTGGGTAACATAGCGAGACCTTTTCTTTACAAAAAAATAAACAAAATTAGCTGAGTGTGGTGGCACACACCTGCAGTCCTAGCTACTTGGAAGGACGAGATGTGAGAATTGCTTGAGCTCAGGAAGTGGAGGCTGCAGTGAGTTGAAATCATGCCACTTCATACCAGCCTGGGTGACAGAGCAAGACTGTGCCTCCAAAAAACAAAACACAAATTAAGTAATATTAGGCTTGTATTAACATTGTGGATGCTGAGAGGATGAATAACTATTTTTTGAAAGTGTCAGGAATAGAGCAGCCACATGTTTACCAAGGAATTTTCAGGAATTGAAGCAAAGTGGCAGGGCCTTGCATTACTGTGTTGGGGAAAGGTCCATTCCCTTTGTGTAAGCCTCCTTGTATCTGCGTGTCCTTAGTGTGTAAAATGAATTTTCTCTGAGAATGATGTCATCAGTATAATGTCACACATGTGCTCCTGTAGAAAGGTGGCTGCAGTGAGATCTTGTCTGTGAAGATTGCATGCAATGACAAGGCTGCTGAGACACTCCGTGGGTCGCCTGGTCCCTTCAGAGATGAAGGCAGCCTATGACTGGGACTGTTAAAATAAGCACAAAAAGAACATGGTAGTCAAATCTGTAACAACAAAATATTTATCAGTTGCATCAATATATATAGGTTTATTGTAAGGAATTGGCTCATGTGGTTATGGAGGCTAAGAAGTCCCAGGACCTGCAGTCAGCAAGCTGGAGAACCAGGACTGCCAATGTTGGAGTTCTAGTCCAAGCCTAAAGTCCTGAGAACCAGGAAAGCTGCTGGCATAAGTTACAGTCCACATCTGACTTCAAAGGCGAGAGAAGATCTACGTCACAGCTCTGAAATCATCAAAGAGAGTGAATTCTCTCTTCCTCTACCCTTGTGTTTTATTTGGGATTTAATGGATTGGATGAGGCCCACTCACACTGGGGAGGGCAACTACTTTACTAAGTCTACATATTCAAATGTTCGTCTCATCAAGGAACACCCTCACAGACACATCCAGAATGTTTACCCAAATATCTAGGCAACCCAACTTGGCAAATAAAATTAACCATCATAAGGTGAAAGATGTATACGATCTGAAGAGAAACCAGGGATGCAGGATGGTTAAACATCTGCAAGTCAATAAATGTGATACACCATACAAACAGAATTAAAAACAAAAATCACATGATCATCTCAGTACATGCAGAAAAAGGATTTGACAAAATCCAGCATCCCTTTATGCCTAAAACACTCAGCAAAATCGACATAGAAAAAGAATTTGACAAAATCCAGAATCCCTTTATGATTAAAACCCTCAGCAAAATCAACAGCGAAGGGACATACCTTAAGGTAATAAAAGCCACATAGGACAAACACACAGTCAACAATATATGGAATACGGAAAAGTTGAAATAATTCCCCCTGAGAACTGGAACAAGACAATGATGCCAACTTTCACCACTTCTATTCAACACAGTACTAGAAGTCCTTGCCAGAGCAATCAGATAAGAGAAATAAAGGGCATCCAAATCGGTAAAGAGGAAGTCGAACTGTCACTCTTTGCTGATGACATGATTGTATACCTAGAAAAGCCTAAAGACTCATCCCAAAAGCTACTAGAACTGGTAAATGAATTCAGCAAAGTTTCAGGATACAAAATTAATGTACACAAGTCAGAGGCTCTGCTATACAGTAACAGTGAACAAGCTGAAAATTGAATAAAAAACTCACCCCCTTTTACAATAGCTGCAATAAAAACCTTAGGAATATTATAATTTCTTTAATTATAATAGCATATTCCTATAATTGTCAATTGCATGCAATCTTTGCAGACAAAATCTTAATTATATCCGGAAAACTTAACCAAAGAGACAAAAGACCTCTACAAGGAAAACTACAAAACACTGCTGAGAGAAATCACAGATACAAACAAATGGAAACATATCCCATGCTCACGGATGGGTAAAATCAATATTGTGAAAACACCATACTGCCAAAAGCAATCTACAAACTCAATGCAATCCCCATTAAAGTACAAACATCAGTCTTCACAGAATTACAAAAATTCACATGGAACTAAAGAAGACATAGACGGGACATACTTTAAGGTAATAAAAGCCTGGAAACAAAAAAGAGTCTGTATAGCCAAAGAAAGACTAAGCAAAAAGAACAAATCTAGAAGCCGACTTCAAACTATAGTAGAAAGCCATCGTCACTAAAACAGCATGGTACTGGTATAAAAATAGCCATTTAGATCAATGGAACATATTAGAGAACCCAGAAATAAAGCCAAATACTTACAGTCATCTAATCTTCAACAAAACAAACAAAAACATAAAGCAGAGAAAGAATACCCTACTTGGGGAGGAGCCAAGATGGCCGAATAGAAACAGCTCCAGTCCACAGCTCCCAGCATGAGCGTCACAGAAGACGGGTGATCTCTGCATTTCCATCTGAGGTACCATGTTCATCTCACTTGGGAGTGCCAGACAGTGGGCTCAGGTCAGTGGGTGAGTGCACCGTGTGCCAGCCAAAGCAGGGGCAAGACATTGCCTCAATAGGGAAGTGCAAGGGGTCAGGGAGTTCCCTTTCCAGGGGTGACAGAAGGCACCTGGAAAATCCGGCCACTCCCACCCGAATACTGGGCTTTTCCGACGGGCTTAGGAAACGGTGCACCAGGAGATTTTGGCCCGCACCTGGATTAGAGGGACCTAGGCCCACGGAGTCTTGCTGATTGCTAGCACAGCAGTCTGAGATTAAACAGCAAGTCCGCAGAGAGGCTGGGGGAGGGGCGCCCGCCATTGCCCAGGTTCCCTTAGGTAAACAAAGCAGCCGGGAAGCTCGAACATGGTGGAGCCCACCACAGCTCAAGGAGGCCTGCCTGACTCTGTAGGCTCCACCTCTGGGGGCAGGGCACAGACAAACAAAAAGACAGCAGTAACCTCTGCAGACTTTAAAGTCCCTGTCTGACAGCTTTGAGGAGAGCAGTGGTTCTCCCAGCATGCAGCTGGAGATCTGAGAATGGGCAGACTGCCTCCTCAAGTGGGTCCCTGACCCCTGAACCCCAAGCAGCCTAACTGGGAGGCACCCCCCAGCAGGGGCAGACTGACACATCAAACGGCCAGCCAGGTACTCCAACAGACCTGCAGCTGAGGGTCATGTCTGTTAGAAGGAAAACTAACAGAAAGGACATCCACACCAAAAACACATCTGTACATCACCATCATCAAAGACCAAAAGTAGATAAAACCACAAAGATGGGGAAAAAACACAGCAGAAAAACTGGAAACTCTAAAAAGCAGAGAACCTCTCCTCCTCCAAAGGAAAGCAGTTATTCACCAGCAACGGAAGAAAGCTGGATGGAGAATCACTTTGACAAGCTGAGAGAAGAAGTCTTCAGACGATTAAATTACTCCGAGCTACGGGAGGATGTTCAAACCAAAGGCAAAGAAGTTGAAAACTTTGAAAAAAATTTAGAAGAATGTAAAACTAGAATAACCAATACAGAGAAGTGCGTAAAGGAGCTGATGGAGCTGAAAACCAAGGCTCGAGAACTACGTGATGAATGCAGAAGCCTCAGGAGCTGATGCAATCAAATGGAAGAAAGGGTATCAGCCCTGGAAGATGAAATGAATGGAATGAAGTGAGAAGGGAAGTTTGGAGAAAAAAGAAAAAAAAAGAAACGAGCAAAGCCTCCAAGAAATGTGGGACTATGTGAAAAGACCAAATATACGTCTGATTGGTGTACCTGAAAGTGACGGGGAGAATGGAACCAAGATGGAAAACACTCTGCAGGATATTATCCAAGAGAACTTCCCCAATCTAGCAAAGTAGGCCAACATTCAGATTCAGGAAACACAGAGAACAACACAAAGATACTCCTCGAGAAGAGCAACTCCAAGACACATCATTGTCAGATTCACCAAAGTTGAAATGAAGGAAAAAATGTTAAGGGCAGCCAGAGACAAAGGTCGGGTTACCATCAAAGGGAAGCCCATCACACTAACAACGGGTCTCTCGGCAGAAACCCTACAAGCCAGAAGAGAGTGGGGGCCAATATTCAACGTTCCAAAAGAAAAGAATTTTCAACCCAGAATTTCATATCCAGCCAAATTAAGCTTCATAAGTGAAGGAGAAATAAAATACTTTACAGACAAGCAAATGCTGAGAGATTTTGTCACCACCAGGCCTGCCCTAAAAGAGCTCCTGAAGGAAGCACTAAATATGGAAAGGCACAACCGGTACCAGCCACTGCAAAATCATACCGAAATGTAAAGACCATCGAGACTAGGAAGAGACTGCATCAACTACCGAGCAAAATAACCAGCTAACATCATAATGACAAGATCAAATTCACACATAACAATATTAACTTTAAATGTAAATGGACTAAATGCTCCAATTAAAAGACACAGACTGTCAAATTGGATAAAGACTTAAGACCCATCAGTGTGCTGTATTAAGGAAACCCATCTCACGTGCAGAGACACATATAGGCTGAAAATAAAAGGATGGAGGAAGATCTACCAAGCAAATGGAAAACAAAAAAAGGCACGGGTTGCAATCCTAGTCTCTGATAAAGCAGACTTTAAACCAACGAAGATCAAAAGAGACAAAGAAGGCCATTACATAATGGTAAAGGGATTAATTCAACAAGAAGAGCTAAGTATCCTAAATATATGTGCACCCAATACAGGAGCACCCAGATGCATAAAGCAAGAGAAAGCAGGAAAGATCCAAAATTGACACTCTAACATCACAATTAAAAGAAGTAAAAAGCAAGAGCAAACACATTCAAAAGCTAGCAGAAGGCAAGAAATAAGTAAAATCAGAGCAGAACTGAAGGAAATAGAGACACAAAAAACCCTTCAAAAAATTAATGAATCCAGGAGCTGGTTTTTTGAAAGGATCAACAAAATTGACAGACTGCTAGCAAGATTAATAAAGAAAAAAAGAGAGAAGAATCAAATAGATGCAATAAAAAATCATGAAGGTGATATCACCACTGACCCCTCAGAAATACAAACTACCATCAGAGAATACTACAAACACCTCTATGCAAATAAACGAGAAAATCTAGAAGAAATGGATAAATTCCTAAACACATAAACCCTCCCAAGACTAAACCAGGAAGAAGTTGAATCTCTGAATAGATCAATAACAGGAGCTGAAATTGTGGCAATAATCAATAGCTTACAAACTAAAAAAAGTCCAGGACCAGATGGATTCACAGCCGAATTCTACCAGAGGTACAAGGAGGAACTGGTATCATTCCTTCTGAAACTATTCCAATCAACAGAAAAAGAGGGAATCCTCCCTAACTCATTTTATGAGGCCAGCATCATCCTGATACCAAAGCCGGGCAGAGACACAACCAAAAAAGAGAATTTTAGACCAATATCCTTGATGAACATTGATGCAAAAATCCTCAATAAAATACTGGCAAACAGAATCCAGCAGCACATCAAAAAGCTTATCTACCATGATCAAGTGAGTTTCATCCCTGGGATACAAGGCTGGTTCAATATATGCAAATCAAAAAATGTAATCTAGCATATAAACAGAATCAAAGACAAAAACCACATGATTATCTCAATAGATACAGAAAATGCCTTTGACAAAATTCAACAACCCTTCATGCTAAAAACTCTCAATAAATTAGGTATTGATGGGGCATATCTCAAAATAATAAGAGCTATCTATTACAAACCCACAGCCAATATCATACTGAATGGGCAAAAATTGGAAGCATTCCCTTTGAAAACTAGCACAAGACAGGGATGCCCTCTCCCACCACTTCTATTCAACATAGTGTTGGAAGTTCTGGCCAGGGCAATTAGGAAGGAGAAGGAAATAAAGGGTATTCAATTAGGAAAAGAGGAAGTCAAATTGTCCCTGTTTGCATATGACATGATTGTATATCTAGAAAACACAGTTGTCTCAGCCAAAAATCTCCTTAAGCTGATAAGCAACTTCAGCAAAGTCTCAGGATACAAAATCAATGTACAAAAATCACAAGCATTCTTATACACCAATAACAGACAAACAGAGAGCCAAATCATGAGTGAACTCCCATTCACAATTGCTTCAAAGAGAATAAAATACCTAGGAATCCAACTTACAAGGGATGTGAAGGACCACTTCATGGAGAACTACAAACCACTGCTCAAGGAAATAAAAGAGGATACAAACAAATGGAAGAACATTCCATGCTCATGGGTAGGAAGAATCAATATCGTGAAAATGGCCATCCTTCCCAAGGTAATTTAAGATTCAATGCCATCCCCATCAAGCTACCAATGACTTTCTTCACAGAATTGGAAAAAACTACTTTAAAGTTCATATGGAAACAAAAAAGAGCCCGCATCACCAAGTCAATCCTAAGCCAAAAGGACAAAGCTGGAGGCATCACACTACCTGACTTCAAACTATACTACAAGGCTACAGTAACCAAAACAGCATGGTACTGGTACCAAAACAGAGATATAGATCAATGGAACAGAACAGAGCCGTCAGATATAATGCCACATATCTACAACTATCTGATCTTTGACAAACCTGACAAAAACAAGAAATGGGGAAAGGATCCCCTATTTAATAAATGGTGCTGGGAAAACTGGCTAGCCATATGTAGAAAGCTGAAACTGGATCCCTTCCTTACACCTTATACAAAAATCAATTAAAGATGGATTAAAGACTTAACCGTTAGACCTAAAACCATAAAAACCCTAGAAGAAAACCTAGGCATTATCATTCAGGACATAGGCATGGGCAAGGACTTCATATCTAAAACACCAAAAGCAATGGCAACAAAAGTGAAAAGTGACAATTGAGATCTAATTAAACTAAAGAGCTTCTGCACAGCAAAAGAAACTACCAGCAGAGAGAATAGGAAACCTACAGAATGGGGGGAAAATTTTCGCAACCTACTCATCTGACAAAGGGCTAATATCCAGAATCTACAATGAACTCAAACAAATTTACAAGTAAAAAACAAACAACCCCATCAAAAAGTGGCAAAGGACATGAACAGACACTTCTCAAAAGAAGACATTTATGCAGCCAAAAGACATATGAAAAAATGCTCATCATCACTGGCCATCAGAGAAATGCAAATCAAAATGACAATGAGATACCATCTCACACAAGTTAGGATGGTGATCAGTAAAAAGTCAGGAAACAACAAGTGCTGGAGAGGATGTGGAGAAATAGGAACACTTTTACACTGTTGGTGAGACTGTAAACTAGTTCAACCATTGTGGAAGTCAGTGTGGCGATTCCTCAGGGATCTAGAACTAGAAATTCCATTCGACCCAGCCATCCCATTTCTGGGTATATACCCAAAGGGCTATAAATCATGCTGCTATAAAGACACATGCACACATATGTTTATTGCGGCATTATTCACAATAGCAAAGACTTGGAAGCAACCCAAATGTCCAACAATGATAGAATGGATTAAGAAAATGTGGCACATATACACCATGGAGTACTACGCAGCCATAAAAATGATGAGTTCATGTTCTTTGTAGGGACATGGATGAAATTGGAAATCATCATTCTCTGTAAACTATCGCAAGAACAAAAAACCAAACACCACATATTCTCACTCATAGGTGGGAATTGAACAATGAGAACACATGGACACAGGAAGGGGAACATCACAGTTCGGGGACTGTTGCGGGGTGGGGGTGGTGAGGGATAGCATTGGGAGATATACCTAATGCTAGATGACGAGATGGTGGGTGCAGCTCACCAGCATGGCACATGTATACCTATGTAACTTACCTGCACATTGTGCACATGTAGCATAAAACCTAAAGTATAATAATAATAATAATATAAATTAAAAATACAAATAAATAAAAAAATAGATAAAACTCTAAAAAAAAAAAAAGAATACCCTACTCAATAAATGGTGCTGTGATAAATGGCAAGCCACACATAGAAGAATGAAAGAGGATGCTCATTTCTCACCCTGTTCATAAATCAACTCAAGATGGATCAAGGACTTAAATCTCATACCTGAAACCATAAAAATTCTAGAAGACGACATTGGAAAAACCTTCTAGACATTGGCTTAGGCAAAGACTTTATGACCAATAACCCAAAAAGCAAATGCAACTAAAACAAAGACAAATAGATGAGACTTAATTAAACTAAAAGGCTTCTGTGCAGTGAGAGAAATAATCAGCAGAGTAAACAGATAACCTACAGAGTGGGAGAAAATCTTCACAATCTGTACTTCTGATTAAAGGACTAATACCCAGAATCTGCAAGGAACTCAAACAAAACATCAAGAAAAACATCCCATCAAAAAGTGGGCTAAGGACATGAACAGAGAATTCTCAAAAGAAGATAAGCAACTGGCCAGCAAACACATGAAAAAATGCTCAACATAACTAATTATCAGGGAAATGCAAATGAAAACCACAATACAATATGATACCCCTTCACTCCTGCAAGAATGGTCATAATCAAAAAATAAAAAACTCATAGATGTTGGCATGGATGTGGTAAAAAGGGAACACATGTACACTTTTTGGAGGGAATGTAAGCTAGTACAACAGCTATGGAAAACAGGAGATTTCCAAAGAAGTAAAAGCAGATCTATCATTTGATCCAGTAATTCCACTCCTGGGTATCTACTCAGAGGAAAATAAGTCATTATATGAAAAAGATACTTGCACACCATGTTTATAGCAGCACAATAAGCAATTGGAAGAATTTGAAACCAGCCTAAATGCCCATCAATCAGTAAGTGGATAAAGAAAATGTGGTATAAATATTTACCTCATGGAATAACACTCAGCCATAAGGTGGAATGAAATAATGCATTCACAGCAACCTGGATGAAACTGGACACCATTATTCTAAGTGAAGCAACTTAGGAATGGAAAACCAAACATTGTATGTTCTCATTCATAAGTGAGAGCTAAGCTATGAGGATGCAAAGGCATAAGAATGATACAATGGTCTTCGGGGACTCAGGGAAAGGCTGGGACTGGTGGGGTGGGTGTGGTGAGGGATAAAACACTACACATTGGGTACAGTGTACACTGCTTTGGTGATGGGTGCACCACAAATCTCAAAAATCACCACTGAAGGACTTATTCCTGTAACTAAACACCACATGTTTCCCAAAAACCTATTTAAATAAAAAAGAAAACCATCATATTCCCCCAAAACCTATTGAAATAAAAGAAAAAGTTAACCACAATATTAGGCATTGGGTAGGAGGGCCTTAATGGATGAGAGCACTGCAGTCACATTACAGCAATGCATTGTGAAACACCATTTATTATTTGCAGGTTTAAGAACAGACCAAATTCTACTGCAAAACGTTGAAGCAATGAGTATTATCACCCTTCACTAATTAATTAAGTCTTATATAATAAGTTTTATTTATTTGAAGTCATGTTGTAATTTGTGTTGGACCATATTTGCTAATTTATCAAGATGAGGAGGCTAGGCAAGATGGCTCACACCTGTAATCCCAGCACTTTGGGAGGCCGAGGCAGGAGGATTGCTTGAGGCCAGAAGTTAGAGACCAGCCTAGGAAACATAGCAAGACTCAACTTCTATAATTTTTTTTAATTGGCTGTGTTGGTGCATGCCTGTAATCTCAGCTACTTGGAAGGCTAAAATGGGAGGATTGCTTGAGCCCAGGAGTTCAAGACAGCAATGAGCTATGATTGTGCCACTGCACTTCATTCAGCCTGGGTAATGGAGCAAGACCCCATCTCTAAAAAAATGAAAAATTAAAAATAAATCAAATTAAAAAAACAAGAGAGGGAGTTCTGTAAGGTTACGTTTGGTGAAGTCAATGTGTAAGTGCAAATGATTTAATATCAATTTGTTACTCATTAGGTCAGAGCCTCCAGGTCCCCTATGGACAAAGGCTTCTATGACTATGGGAAATTTAGTCAAGGTAATAAATGTGAGGCATAACTATGTGTCCCCTATTCTATATGCAGTTACTCTGCTAGGATTAGGGGATGCAATGTTTAAATTTAATGAAATTTCAGGTATAACAAAGTTTGAGCTCCAGTATTGATTAAGTTTGTGAAGGTATGCCAATTGGTAGATTTCAGCAGATGCTAAAATTGATTCAGAATATATGCTGGAGAGTTACAAATACCAATCAGCACCCTTTTATCTTAGGACTGTATAAATTGTTTTAGAAAATAGTACATTTCCAATTAGGTCAGATGATAGACTTCGTTTTAATTTAAATTTTGTTTTTGTGCATATCCAAGTTCCTTCCCTTCCTTCCCTCCTTCCTTCCCTCCTTTCCTCCTTCCATCTTTCCTTCCTTCCCTCTTTCCTTCCTTTTCTTCCTTCCCTCCTTCCTTCCCTCTCTCCTTCCTTCCTTCCCTCCCTCTGTCCTTCCTTCCTTTCCTCTCTCCTTCCTTCCTTCCTACCCTCCTCCCCTCTCTCCTTCCTTCCTTCATTCCTTCCTTCCCTCTCTCTTTCCTTCCTTCCATTCCTAACTCCCTCCCTACTTCCTTCCTTCCCTCTCTCCTTCCTTCCCTCCTTTCTTCCCTGTCTCCTTCCCTCCCCCTTATTTTTTTGCCACTGGATATGGGGAATGTTGTTCTCTTTCCCACCCATATTTATAATTTATTTCTTTGAAACAGCCCCAAATCAGTATCTTCAGAATTAAGGTCCTCCTTTTGAGCAGATTGTGTGGCTTAAGAACCATAGACTTAAGTCAGGTTTGGATTTCTCCCTTCTCTGTGTCTCAGGGGTACCGCAGGTATCTTTTCCTATAACCCTGGGAATTAGATCTTTGTTGTGGCAGAACCATAAGTCACAGAGCGATGCAGCACAACCAGCCCACAATTCTAGGGTCAGTGGATTGAAATCATCTTCTGCTACGGCTACATCTGGCTCTTCCAGGACTTCCCTCACCCCCTTTTTTTTCCTTTTAGGGTGTTGAAACTTTAGTGGTATATACATTGCCTCATAGTCAGTCAAAACTCCCCTTATCCCACATCATGGATTAAAGAGAACATTCCCAGGAGCCCTTCACTCTTCTAGAAGGACTTTATTTGTTAGGTCCTTTTTCCATGGTTTAGAATAAAAGAGGTAATAACTAGAAATATCTCCCTCATAACAGGCTCTACAGCAAATTCTACTTTAAAGGCTGTTGTTCGTGTCTTTAACTGTGGCTGCTTTTAATGTTCTTGTCATTCGCAGACAATTGTTGTCTCATTTTGGTCCTCTTTAAATGATGGTTTTATAATCAGCTGTAAAATTTAACAGATGCCCTTAAATGCAGGATTCTGATTAATAACGCTGGGGATTGTGACATTAGAATAGAGGGAAAACTTTCAAATAGAAGAATGAATGGTGTTTGGTCTACTTTGGACTGTATTTTTATAAATGTTATTAGTATGTGTTCCAAAATTATGGGAAACTTCAATAGAAATGTAATCCCCAGTGTTGGAGATGGGGCCTACTGGGAGGTGGCTGGTCCATGGGAGCAGTTTCCAGTGGTTCCCAGTGTCGGAGACGAGGCCTGCTGGCCGGTTGCTGGTCCATGGGAGCAGCCTCCGGTGGTTCCCATTGTCGGAGATGGGGCCTGCTGGGAGGTGGCTGGTCCATGGGAGCAGTTTCTATTGGTTAAACATAATTCCCCAGCGCTGCTCTTGTGATAGAGTTCTCATGGGAACTTGTTGTATAAAGTGTGTAGGATCTTCCCCCCTCTCTCTTCCTCCTGCTCTTGCTTTCCCTTCCAACATGATTGATAAGTTTCCTGAGGCCTCCCCAGAAGGTGAGCAGATGTCAGCATCATGCTTGCTGTACAGGCTGTGGAACTGTGGGCTAATTTTCAGTACTCTTCTGTTTTCTTTTCATTTTATTTTATTTTTTTAAATTTCATTTTAAGTTCCAGGATACATGTGCAGGACAGGCAGTTTTGTGACGTAGGTAAACGTGCACTATGATGATTTGCTGTACCTATCAACCCACCACCTAGGTGCCTAGGTATTAAGCCCCACATGCGTTAGCTATTTATCCTGATGCTCTCCCTCCCCATCCTCACTGACAGGCCCCAGTGTGTGTTGTTCCCCTCCCTGTGTCCAGGTGTTCTCATTATTCAGCTCCCACTTTTGAGTGAGAACATGTGGTGTTTGGTCTTCTGTTCCTGTATTAGTTTGCTGAAGATGATGGTTTCCAGATTCATTCATGTCCCTGCAAAAGACATGACCTCATTCTTTTTTATGGCTGCATAGTATTCCATGGCGTGTATGTACCACATTTTCTTTATCCAGTCTATCATTGATGGGCATTTGGATTGATTCCGTTTTTGCTAATGGGAATAGTGCTGCTATAAACATACACATGCATGCGTCTTTATAATAGAATGATTTATAGTCCTTTGGATATATACCCAGTAATGGGATTTCTAGGTCAAATGGTATTTCTGGTTCTAGATCCTTGCAGAATTGCCAAACTGTCTTCCACAATGATTGAACTAATTAACATTCCTACCAATAGTGTAAAAGTGTTTATTTCTCCACAGCCTTGCCAGTATCTGTTGTTTCTTGACTATTTTTTTTATTATACTTTAAGTTTTAGGGTACATGTGCACAACGTGCAGGTTTGTTACATACGTATACATGTACTATGTTGGTGTCCTTCACCCATTAACTCGGCATTTAGCATTAGTTATATCTTCTAATGCTATCCCTCCCCACTCCCACCACCCCACAGCAGTCCCCAGTGTGTGATGTTCCCTTTCCTGTGTCCATGTGTTCTCATTGTTCAATTCCCACCTATGAGTGACAACATGTGGTGTTTGGTTTTTTGTTCTTGTGATAGTTTGGTGAGAATGATGTTTTCCAGTTTCATCCATGTCCCTACAAAGGACATGAACTCTTCATTTTTTATCCTGCGTAGTACTCCATGGTGTATATGTGCCACAGTTTCTTAATCCAGTCTATCATTGTTGGACATTTGTGTTGGTTCCAAGTCTTTGCTCTCGTGAATAGTGCCACAATAAACATACGTGTGCATGTGTCTTTATAGCAGCATGATTCATAGTCCTTTGAGTATATACCCAGTAATGGGATGGCTGGGTCAAATGGTATTTCTAGTCTAGATCCCTGACGAATCTCCACACTGACTTCCACAATGGTTGAACTAGTTTACAGTCTCACCAACAGTGTAAAAGTGTTCCTATTTCTCCACATCCTCTCCAGCACCTGTTGTTTCCTGAATTTTTAATGATCGCCATTTTAACCAGTGGGAGATGATATCACATTTTGGTTTTGATTTGCATTTCTCTGATGGCCAGTGACGATGAGCATTTTTTCATGTGTTTTTTGGCTGCATAAATGTCTTCTTTTGAGAAGTGTCTGTTTATATCCTTTGCCCAATTTTTGATGGGGTTGTTTGGTTTTTTTTGTCAATTTGTTTGAGTTCATTGTAGATTCTGGATATTAGCCCTTTGTCAGATGAGTAGGTTGCGAAAATTTTCTCCTATTCTGCAGGTTGCCTGTTCACTCTGATGGTAGTTTCTTTTGACTTGCAGAAGCTCTTTAGTTTAATTAGATCCCATTTGTCAATTTTGGCTTTTGTTGCCATTGCTTTTGGTGTTTCAGACATGAAGTCCTTGCCCATGCCTATGTCCTGAGTGGCAATGCCTAGGATTTCTTCTAGGGTTTTTATGGTTTTAGGTCTAACATGTAAGTCTTTAATCCATCTTGAATTAATTTTTGTATAAGGTGTAAGGAAGGGATCCAGTTTCAGCTTTCTCCATATGGCTAGCCAGTTTTCCCAGCACCATTTATTAAATAGGGAATCCTTTCCCCATTGATTGTTTTTGTCAGGTTTGTCAAAGATCAGATAGTTGTAGATATGCAGCATTATTTCTGAGGGCTCTGTTCTGTCCCATTGATCTATATCTCTGTTTTGGTAGCAGTACCATGCTGTTTTCGTTACTGTAGCTTTGTAGTATAGTTTGAAGTCAGGTAGTGTAATGCCTCCAGCTTTGTTCTTTTGGCTTAGGATTGACTTGGCGATGCAGGCTCTTTTTTGGTTCCATATGAACTTTAAAGTAGTTTTTTCTATTTCTGTGAAGAAAGACTTTTTTATCTTGATGGGGATGACATTGAATCTATAAATTGCCTTGGGCAGTGTGGCCATTTTCATGATATTGATTCTTCCTACACATGAGCATGGAATGTTCTTCCATTTGTTTGTATCCTCTTTTACTTCATTGAGCAATGATTTGTACTTCTCCTTGAAGAGTTCTTTCACATCCTTTTTAAGTTGGATTCCTAGGTATTTTATTATCTTTGAAGCAATTTTGAATGGGAATTCCCTCATGATTTGGCTCTCTGTTTGTCTGTTATTGGTGTATAAGAATTCTTGTGATTTTTGTACATTGATTTTGTATCCTGAGACTTTGCTGAAGTTGCTTATCAGCTTAAGGAGATTTTTGGCTGAGACGATGGGGTATTCTAGATATACAATCATGTCATCTGCAAACAGGGACAATTTGACTTCCTCTTTTCCTAATTGAATACCTTTTATTCCCTTCTCCTGCCTGATTGCCCTGGCCAGAACTCCCAACACTATGTTGAATAGGAGTGGGGAGAGAGGGTATCCCTGTGCTGTGCCAGTTTTCAAAGGGAAGGCTTCCAAATTTTCCCCATTCATTATGATATTGGCTGTGGGTTTGTCAAAGATAGCTCTTATTATTATGAGATATGTCCCATCAATACCTAATTTATTGAGAGTTTTTAGCATGAAGGGTTGTTGAATTTTGTCAAAGGCCTTTTCTGCATCTATTGAGTTAATCATGTGCTTTTTGTCTTTGCATTTGTTTATATGCTGGATTACATCTATTGATTTGTGTATGTTGGACCAAACTTGCATCTCAGGAATGAAGCCCAGTTGATCATGGTGGATAAGCTTTTTGATGTGCTGCTGAATTCTGTTTGCCAGTATTTTATTGAGGGTTTTTGCATCAATATTCATCAAGGATATTGGTCTAAAATTATCGTTTTCGGTTGTGTCTCTGCCAGGCTTCGGTATCAGGATGATGCTGGCCTCATAAAATGAGTTAGGGAGGATTCCCTCTTTTTCTATTGATTAGAATAGTTTCATAAGGAGTGGTACCATCTCCTCCTTGTACCTGTGGTAGAATTCAGCATGAATCCATCTGGTTCTGGACTTTTTTTAGACGGTAAGCTATTGATTATTGCCACAATTCCAAAGTCTGTTATTGGTCTATTCAGAGATTCAACTTCTTTCTTGTTTAGTCTTGGGAGGATATGTCGAGTAATTTATCCTTTTATTCTAGATTGTCTAGTTTATTTATGTAGAGGTGATCATAGTATTCTCTGATTGTAGTTTGTATTTCTGTGGGATCGGTGGTGATATCCCCTTTATCATTTTTTCTTGCACCTATTTGATTCTTGTCTGTTTTATTATTAGTCTTGCTAGCTGTCTATAGAATTTGTTGATCTTTTCAAAAAAAACAGCTCCTGGAATCATTAATTTTCTGAAGGGTGTTTTGTGTCTCTATTTCCTTCAGTTCTTCTCTGATTTTAGTTATTTCTTGCCTTCTGCTAGCTTTTGAAAGTGTTTGCTCTTGCTTTTCTAGTTCTTTTAATTGTGATGTTAGGATGTCAATTTTGGATCTTTCTTGCTTTCTCTTGTGGGCAATTAGTGCTATAAATTTACCTCTACAAACTGCTTTGAATGTGTCCCAGAGATTCTGTTATGATGTGTATTTTTTGTTTTTTAAGGTAGAGTCTTGCTCTGTCACCCAGGCTGGAGTACAGTGGCTTGATCTCAGTTCACTGCAACCTCCACCTCACGGGTTCAAGTGATTCTCCTGCCTCAGCCTCCTGATTAGCTGGGATTACAGGCGCCTGCCACCACACCCAGCTAATTTTTGTATTTTTAGTAGAGATGAGGTTTCACCATGTTGGCCACGCTTGTCTCAAACTCCTGACCTCAAGTGATCCAACCACCTCAGCCTCCCAAAGAGCTGGGATTACAGGTGTGAGCCACTGTGCCCTGCCCGTTTCTTGTATTTGATGATGAAAATCTGTTATTGACTGGCACCTGGCCTGTTTCTTGTATTTTATGATGAAAATCTGTTATTGATGGTAAGAGGATGGCGGCTCAGGTTAACAACAGGGTGTTAGAGAAACAGCAGTAAAATTTTGGTTCTCAAAACATTTGATGTCTTATTCCTTTTTCAGAACATGGGTTTTGCTAAAAAAGGCCAGCCATTTTGAAACTTGATTTTATTATCATGTACTCCTTTTGAAATTCATCTTATTGTTTGTATGAATTGGCAGCAGTTTGAGGGAAATTTCTGTTTTGCATATTTTCAGATTATTTTCATTTTTATATCAGAGATTTTGAACAGATGCTATACAAAAATATTCATTTATTTATTCAACAAAATTTAGTGCTGGTTATGTTGCAAGCACTTAGTGAACTTCATGCTGTACGTGCCTCAGCTACTTTTGTGAATGTAATGGCAACATCAAAAACTTTTCCCTTATGCACCTTATAAACCTTTAATTTCAAGGCATGTTGATGAATGAGCATCTGCTGTAACTTACTTTCATTGTCATTTAATTCACCATTATTTGGGTATACCTTATATTAAAACTGATTTTTAAAACCTGGAAAATATTTAACACATCTTCATCTTGACTTTTTCTTTAACATATGTAGATCAAGGGAGTCACTGAGAATCAATTTTAGGGATAGTTATAAAAATCTTAACTTTACAACTATAACTTTGTCCTCAATGTAATAACTGGAAAAAATAATTTACGTTTCAAAGCCTTTAAACTTTGTATTTTTTTGAAAAGGAGCCTTCACCGAGATTCTTTAAAAATTCTTGCTCTGTCCTACAGTAGAGACTGATAGACTCATGAATATCGTCCTCTAATGGATCTGTACCACCTCAGTTCTCTGATTGTCGCCCTCCTGTGGTGAAAATTAATGCTTATTTTCATTTGATGTCTAGGATGTAGTATGTTCTTGTTGGGAAAAAATTATGTTTCTTGAGAAATAAGTGCCTTCAGTATCACTGTGTGTCACTTAATAAATATGACTAATATCTACTTTTAACAATTGCTGCAATTTAATCCTTAAACAGCCATCCTTAAATTATACTTTTTGATTGGTTAAAGAAATTATAATAGGCATTAATTATTTTTACATAATTTTCTTATGTGGACAGCCATTCTTAGAACTAAAACTTTCAGATGTTTATATTACAAGTACAATTATTATTTATTATTATTAATGTCAGTAGCCAAATGTAATCAACTCTCTTCCTTTTGTTTCCTTTTTTGAATCAAAATGTTGCACTTATATAAGCGAGAGCAACAGCTCTATATCTGGATCACTGCAGTTCCTAGAAGATACAACAGCACAATTTACAAATCCAAATTTCCGGAAAGTCTCTGCACATAACTCTAGTACAAAAGATGCTTCAGAGACTAGAGGGAAAAGAGAGGAAATATTCAACTCCCAGTTCAGGCAAAAAGGGAAGAAAGCCTGGTGTTGAAAGAAATCCAAGAATGACTGTGTCTGCAACTCGCTCCTTTCTGTAAAGTATTCATGGTGTTTTACTTAAAATATTTGCTCTTATGATGGTCAATAATATTAATAGTTATGCTTTGTAAAAGAATTTATTCTTTACTTATAATTAATGGATCATTCTAAATTATTATATGTTTAGTTGCTATAGTAAGATGATGTGAAAGATTTGTTGCCTGTTAAATATTTCTGGGATTTTTGCTTTATTTTTATATTATGATCTCTGTTTCAAAAGTTGAGCTGTAATTTTATTGTTTATACAAAGGTAGAATAAAGCTTAAGTTTAGGGAGAAAAATAAAAGCTAGAGTTTTCCTTTCAGCTATAGAACAGTCATTTATTTATATAAATGTTCTTTATGTAGCTTTCCTAGTTTCACATTTAAAAAGATAAATATGGGGATCTACACAGGTCTCAGTAAATAATAGTTCTTGATTAATAATGCATTTATTATAAAGCTTGAAGTTTTAAGTAGAATTTTGATCAGCCTACATATCTTTTATGGTCAGGCTGCTCTGATTATGTAATACCCAGTTAAATTTCAATTTCAGATAAACAAGGAATAATATTTTAGTATAAGCATGTCCCAAATATTGCATGGGATATACTTACAATGAAAAAATTATTTATTTATCTGAAATTTAAAATTAAATGGGCATGCTTTATTTTCTGTGGCAACCTGTTTTATACAAAACAGAGTAAGTCAGCTAAATTTTAGAATACTTAACCCTAACCTGGTGTTCTAGGTCTTTCCTTTTTCTAATTATAAATATTATTTTGGTTCAGGGTCGTGCTCCATCACCCAGGCTGGAGTGCAGTGGCACAATCACAGTGCCCTGTAGCCTTGAGCTTCTGGGCTCAAGTGATTCTGGCACCTCTGCCTTTGACTCCCATGTAGCTAGTACGACAGGTACGTGGGCCCAGCTATTTTTTTTTTTCTCATAGAGACAGGGTCTAAGGCTTGTCTGGAACTCCTGGGCTCATGCAATCCTCCCACCTCTGCCTTCACTTCCTAAATAGCTGAGACCACAGGCACAGGCCACCATAGCCAGCTTATTTTTTATCAGGTTGGTGCAAGAATAATTGCGGGTTTTGCTATTGAAAGTAATGGCAAAGCCCGCAATTACTTTTTGCACCACCCTAATAATTTTTTGTGGAGACAGGGTCTTGCCCTATTGTGTAGGCTGGTTTCCAACTCCTGGGCTCGAGTGACTCTCCTGCCTTGGCCTCTAAAAGTTCTGGGATTACAGATGGGAGTCAGTGCATCAAGCTACTTTGAGTAATTTTTAACATAAACATAAATATGTTGAGAAATAGAAATGTTAAAATCATTGGAGGAAAATATATTGTAAAGTATAAAATAGATAAAAAAATCAAACAAAATAGTACAACAAAAAATTATCAAAATTTTCAGAGGAACAAAACAAAATCTAGTTTTAAAATCTTTAGAATTCATTCTCATTATATCAAACATATAAAGAAACATATTCAAAGAAAAAGGCAATCAAGAGCGACTGATGTCGAGATGACCCAGATGTTGGAATTAGTGTGGATTTTTAAAGTAGTTATTGTAATTCTTACTAAAATCAAAACCCCAAAAACCCTTAAAATAAATGGATAGGAAATCACAGCAGAGAAGAAGAAACTACAATAATAACAAAGGCTAAAGTAGAAATTCTAGAAGTGAGAAAGTTTTCAAAATTAAAAAATAATAATCAGTTGTGTTCAGGAGCAGCTTGGAGGTGGTAAAGAGTGAATGAACTTTAAAATACAATTGAAATGATTCAATGTGAAAAATGTGAGCAGTCATAGGTTGGGGTGAAGGAGCTTTTCCTTTGGTTAGTGCTTTTAGGTAATCTTGGTTTTGACAAGATTACTAGACTGATCTGTCAGGGGCATGCTAAGCCAGAGTTTATGTTTGTTTCAGCGGTGCTTTAAACAAAACTCATGATATTCTTGTGTACAGATGGAAGAAGAGTGGACCAGATGACAATATTTAGATGCAGTCATTCTTAACCTCCGTTGCTCTCCCAGTGGTCTAGCTGGGGTTTGTATAAAGTGGAATGGGAGGAATAGGGAAGGAGCCCCCACCTACCCTCTCCCCTGGTCCACTTGTCCTTCTTCACTAGTGGATAAAGTCAACGGGAACAGGCAAGTTATTTTAAATCTGTATCTTCTGTTGTGAAGATCTGTAATCAGTTCTGCTCACTGGACTGGGGACAGGAACCAAGGGAACATGAGGGTGAATGGGTTGACATGGAGTCCAGGAACACACTGTGCCTACATGAAGAACGTTTGTGCCAGGAAAGCGAGTCAGCAGGCAGATGGACTCAGATAGGAAGCTAGTGTTGGGAAGCAAGATTTAGTCTCTTGAAGGCGGTGTTCCTCATTGTGTGGTTTGTATCACTTGCTTCAGAATGACCTGGAGTACTTGTTAAAATGCAAATTTTGAGCCCAATCCTAGACCTCCTAAGCCTGCATCTCTACGGATGGGTCTCAGTAGTCGATATTGGAAACGTTCAGGTCCCTAGGAGATGCTTATGCATATAGATTTGAACTGTTGTGTTTAAGGGTTAGGGGGCTGGCAAAAGCAAGGAATAGACCAAGCCCATGGGTGGGAAGGCTCCATAAACTTGGCACTGTTAGCATTCTGGGCGTAACAGGATTCTGCCACATGCTTCGCAGCATCCCTAGCCTCTACCCTCTAACACCGTATTCCAGTTGTGAAAAGCAAAAATGTCCCCTGGGAGGCAAAACAGTCACCAGTTGGGAACCAGAACCACTGCTTTGTGGGATCAGAGTGGTTACTTTGTTCCCAATCCAAGGATCAGAACACACGATGAGAGAAAGTCCAGGTATTGGAACTGGAGTTCCAAGTTGAAGCTAGACCTACAACAAAAGCTCCAAAAGCTCCTTTATAGGGCTGATCCCATGCCTCAGCTACCTAGATTGTACAGATGCCATGTAACTCTAGATTTGGTGACAGAGCTAATTTAAAGGCTAGAACTAGATAGGGTCTTTCAGGTTAGGCCAACACACAACGTGTGCTTTTGACATCATCCAGATGCTTGAACCAACCTCAGTCCTGAGGCAGAGTTTCCCATGGCATGTGATACACAGCCTGGATTTGGAGCTCTCACTGGCGTTAGATGCCACAGGAATATTGTGTTTAGAAACTCTGAAAGAGACAGGCTACAACAAAGCAGACCTAAGCAACACGTAGCATCAGAACTTCTTTATCAGCTTCCATTCCAGTCCACGAGGACAAAAGCATCACATACATATCCACTCTGGCAAACCTGTCCTCAGTAGGGAGTTTCCCCAGTACTACTCTCGCCTCTTTTCTGAGCCTACTTGCTCCTTTATAGTGTTTCCACTTTCTGTCCCACTCCCTAATAGATGATTTGTCCTCTCTGCCCAGCCACCTAGTTCTGATATTTGGATTGTCTGTGATCTGGGTAGTACTTAGGAGGTAGAATCAAAGCCTTGTTGATTGGATTTGGAGTTTCTAACTTCCTATTAAAGGCACTGATTAAGCATCTATTGTATAAAGTAAAGTAAGAATACAATCCAGTAAGAAAGATTCAACAAGTAGAGCAGAAAGAATTGGTTTCTAGTACAGTTCATTCTTCAGGACAGGAAATCCAAAAAAAAAAAAATCTGTGGTAGGTTAAGTGTGTACTGTAAGGTTCATTTCCATGTGAAAAACTGTAGTTAGCTAAAAAGTACATCCATGAAGAATCCTGATTAGACTTGTTTAATCCTGGTTAAACTAGCTACTAGCTAAACAATAATTTCACAACAATTCAAGAACTCTGTAAAAGCATTCCCTCTGAATATTTTACTCAGAAAAAAAAAACAAAAAGATAAGGCAGAAACAAAAATCCCAGTCATTTGCAGTATGTGTCGGCTTTCAATTTGGTTCTCTTGTTTAAACAAAGAAAAATAGTAAAATTAATCTATGTAAAACATCCCATATATATTCAACTACTAATAAATATAAAAAGCTTTAATACTCTGTGTCTGATTTTGATTATTGTTTTACCAAAACACTTATGTTAAAATATGTATACTTTTAAATTTGGTTTCTATAAAAAATAGATTCTAATCTTATAAAAGTTATTTTCTAATATTCAATAAATGTTGCCAAACGGCTTTTTCAATCCAAATAGCAATTTTAATTATTCCAGAATTTAAGGGTGCTCTAAATTTCCCTTTAACAGGGTGAGAATGCTGTATTATTACAAGTGAGAAAAGTTACAGGACATAGAGCTTATTCCATTTTAGAGTCCACACCCTGATTATATTTTATATCCTCTTCTTGATTTCTTACAACTAGATACATATTCATTTGCTCAGCTGGAAAAAATTCTTAACATTATTTACTGACTGTAGGTATGAATTCTACCAGCTAGTTAACAGGAAATATGTAATTAAACATTGCATTTATCAAGTAATGTAAAAAAAGGATAAGAGTAATTTTGCAGCATAGGACTTGAATGAGCGGCTGGTGATTGTCAAAATCTGGCAATTAATTTATTTATACTTGTACACTCACAGCTAAACGTCTCTACCTGTTTTTCTATATGGTAAATCTAGGACATTACTTGTCTACATAGGAAGAGTAATAAGTATTAACAATGTGCTATGATAAACATCCTGCACTCTTCCAAATCTTACAATAAAACTGCTTCAATTTCACTTGTTTAGCTTTTATACTTAGTTTTTTAGTTGATCTGTGCTTATTTTAAGGAACCTGAACTACTCTAACAGAATCCACATAATTTTTTTATTAGTCAAACTGCTTTTTTCTAACTCTGGTTCTAATAATTATAAAAAGATAATGATAAATTTATGAAGTAGATACAGTCAAACCTCAATTTCTTAAAATATATACTTAGAATCGGTTATAATTTTTAGATATTCTTTCTTGACAGTCTTTTCCCAAACTCATGATGTCCTCTCTAGGTAATATTGCCACATTCATAAATCAGAAATAAAGACAAAAATGTGGAAACTACAGTAATTTAAGAGAATATAGGTTTTCTACATGCCATTTCCATTGGCTACAGAAAATAGTGAAAATAAGTAAATAAATAGCTAGCTGTCCAGAAGCGTCTCATGCAAAAATCCATCTTTCTGAGCCTTTTTAAGAATTTTAATGTCTTCTTTACTTATTTTAAGTTTGTGGGTTTGGAAGCTCTGAAATTTCTTTCTGCAAAGAAAATGTCTTCATTGAAAAATATCTCAAACTCTGAATATACATATTTACTATTAAATTTATAAATACTGTTAATTTCTTTTTCACTTATTTAAAAAGTCTAATTGTAGGCCAGGCGCAGTGGCTCACACCTGCAATCCCAGCCCTTTGGAAGGCCAAGGCAGGCCGATCACTCGACGTCAGGAGTTCGAGAACAGCCTGGCCAACATGGTGAAACCCTGTCTCTACTAAAACTACAAAAATAGCCAAGCGTAGTGGCGTGTGCCTGTAGTCCCAGCTACTCGGGAGGCTGAGGCAGGAGAATCACATGAACCTGGGAGGCGGAGGTTGCGATGAGCCGAGATAGTGGCACTGCACTCCAGTCTTCAGAACAGAGCGAGACTCCCTCTTGTGGGAGAAAAACATATCTAATTGTATTTTTTTTAATAAGCTGAAGCTTTTGAACAACAAAGATGACCTTCATGACCTCTCAAGAGGAGGGCCACTCATTGATTGGGTAGCAGAAGGCCCCACTTCTATTAGCGCATGCTGGCTGCAGTCCTCTGTGTCCTGGCCATAGCACAGACTTTGACTGGCATCACGCCCATTCTATGAATGAATAGAGAGATTGACTAACCCGAGTGACTAGCTTTGGGAGCTGGTAGGATGATTAGGAAAACTGAACCCTCAAGAAAAGAAAAGCATTTAGCTCAGTGCTCTGTCCTAGAGCTAAATTGTGTTGCCTCTTCTTGTCCATCAGTTTTCACTTTTTCAGACAGGGTCTTGCTCTGTCACACAAGCTGGAATGCAGTGGTGATCAGAGCTCACTGCAGCCTTGAACTCCTGGGCTCAAACAATCCTCCTGTCTCAGCCTCCCGGGTAGCTGAGCCTACAGACATGCACCACCATCCGCAGCTAATTAGGTAATTTATTTTGAAAGCACTTTGATAACCACTTCAACATCAAATCTGTAGGTCTAAAAGGAAAAGCATACATACAAATAATTGATTTCATATTGTTTTACATTTCCTTTGTCTTCTTCTGGAATGTCATTGTTTTTCTTGGTTTCTCTTTCAGCACAGGATCTAATCTAGATATTGGAAAAGAGAATCCAATGGGTTATATGTTTATCTTCTCCCTTCCCCACTTTACCTATCACATAAGAACATTCGAGATGATTTCTTAAGCAGAAGCAAAAATTAACTGAGCAACTATATTCAGAAAAAGACTGGTTCTGGGTATGTGTTTTTACTTCATATATCTAATCTACATGAGTAAGTGCTATCACATACTTCCTCCATAGCCCTTGTGTCAGAAACACTACAGACAAAATTATTTCAGAAATATTTTACACATCAGATCCTGCTAGGCAATAAAGCAATCATTAATTTAAATTTGTCCTCCAAGTGAATACACTAGGATCAAATTATCCCTAGTAGACAAGTGTTTATTTGCTTAGATTGAAAGCTTAATAGCTATTTTACATTGCACAGACTATTACCAAAGTATTAAAATTTTTAACATTACACAACTTGTTTTTAATTAATTAGAACCCACCTCTTTTACTAGCTTCTTATATCCTCTTAAGTTTGCATAGATGTTTACTATCACATGTCATAAGTTAATTGATCTGCATTCATCAATTAGGATCACCCGCAGAACGAGCAACTGCCAATGGCAAGGACTCATGTCTCCTAAGGGATCTCTGTGGCCAGAGTCCAGTTCCAGTGCTGCTTAGAAAGTGATGACAAATAACGTGTTTGTGCCAATGACATCTTTGTGACAGTTTTGATTAGAGGGGTCCCAGACCTGAAAACATTCCCTGCTAGGGCCTGTAGCACAATGCTACATTTAGTAAGAGGGATCTGTGTTCTGGTAGACAAGGCAAGGTCATAAAGGTGAAAGGCTGACAGAGAGTAGGACAGCCTGTAATCAAATGGTACGAAAAGAGTCCTAAATAATCACTGTTCAGAGCTTCCAAGTACTTGACTAACCAAAGAGACCCAGAAAACTTTGTATTTCGTCTGAAAATTTCTTCAAATAGTGAAAAACGCAATCTTTGTGTAAGTATCTTTGTATCTTTGTATAAGTGCCAAGCACTGCACATATATTTACAACTACCTTCAATAACACATTTGTGATGATATCCAGATGAAAAATAATTTAAACATGATGCAATAAAATATAAATAAGTAAAGATAAATGTAAGTCACAAACCCGTCTGCATTTCCTCAATGACCTGTATCCGGAGAAGCAATGTGCTATGAAATACTGAGAGTGGCCTCTGGAGTCAGCTGGGCCTGGGTACACATCCTGTCTTACCATACCTTGAAATCACTGTGATTTGCATGAACTGACTGACAAAAACCACGAGGATGTAAGGAGGGTCAGGGGCTGTCTTCCTGTCTGTAAGGCTGAGCTCACATCCACCTCACAGGAGCATTATGGAAATTCAAGACTACAACGCATGTGCCGGATGCATGCAACGAAAAAATATAACATTTCACTTCTCTAACTGTAGGAAAATACCTACATTTTAGATTGAAATTGTTTGAGCTTTAGATTTGAAATTATCTGAAATCAAGGCTATTCTAAAAAGAAAATCAAACATATGATCGGATATCTAACATGTACCACATACAGAGAATTGATAGATGCTTTTAAATTGCACTGGTAGTAGAGAAAAATGCAACATAAATTTTTATGCTCTAATTATAAGAACGAAGGGCATTTTAGAAAAGGTATTTGCCCCCTCTCTTAGAGCCTTCCACTCTGGCCCCCACAATGCCTTACAGAGCAAATATGGGTCAGACTGGATGCAACCTGTGATTCTCAACAGAGACAAACAAAGCAAGGTTCACGATGGTCAGTACAGTGATGGAATCCCAAGACACAGAAAAATCATGTGTCAAGAAGTGGGGAGTTATTCTTTAGACACATCCTGTTATATGTTTATCATTAAAGATCAGTGGCATTTGTGAGTCTAAAAAATTAAGCCTTAAATGTTTTCATCAAATTCCAGTTAACTACCTGATTTATCTAGGTTATATTAACAGTATTATTTAGAATTTCACCTTGATATGAAGATGTCTGTGTAACTTTTACAATGATGTAAACAAAGAGTAGGATTAGGGAGGGCACAGGCCACTGGTGCAATGGATAATGCATCTGACTACGGATGAGGGAATTTAGCCTGGAATAAGCAACTTTTATTTCCAGCTTAGTGATGCACACAAATTTTAAAAATAAAATAAAAATCATGTTTTATGTGATTCGTATTTCTCCTAATGCAAAGAAGACGGGTACTATTAATAAAAATATTTTTAAAATGTAAGGGATAAGGCCCCAGAAGTTCTGCTATGATTTTTTATGTTTCATAGCGTGATTATCATCACAGAAGCTCAAGCATTACATAAATACAAACACGTATACCCCGACCTGGTAATTCTGCTTCTGGAAATTTATCTTCAGGTCCACCCGCACATCTACAAATTGATGCATATTCAATGTTATGTACTGCAGCACTGTTCATAAGAGCAAAAGACTGGAAACAGCCTAAATTTCCATCTATAAAAGGCTAAATAAATTAAGGTATATCCCTAAAATGGAATATTATGTGGCTGTGAAAAAAGAGAGAGAGAGAAAGGGAGGAAAAGCAAGAAAAAGAGAAAACTTTATACATTCAAACTAATGGTAGAAAACTCTCCAAGATACAATTTTAAGGAAAAAAAATCAAAGTCAAGAAGACTATAGAGGAGGCTGCCTTTAGTGTAAAACAGTTGAAAATTATAAATATATTCATATGTTTATAAAGAAATTTTAGGAGGCTATAAAAAAACAAAACAAAGGAAAGAGGAACAGGAGCTGGGACACATGTGAGTAAGATGTATGCAGGCATATGTCTTCATCTTACTTCATATGCTTTAAAAATGTTGGACCACGTGTACGTGTTATCTATTTTAAAAATTAGATTTTAAAATAGAAGAAATAAGAAAATGAAAGCTTAAAAAGAGCATGTGGAACTACCAGAAAAACGATACTAATCCATGGAGATAATGGCAAGGTAGCTCCTAGATGCACTGATTTCTCTACCACATTGTATAAACAATCCATCAGCTATGGTATTTATAATTAAAAATAAGTCTATTTGAAACACCACATTATAAAAAGCTATTAAATAAATCTTTAAAGTGACAGTAAATGACAACATTTTGAAGAGATACAGTCACATCGCATGTGTGAAAGCAGTAATCTTTATAAAATGTCATCATTACCTTGATCATTTCTTCTTCTCCTGCTGTTTTACTTTTTGCTTCTATGTCCCCTGCTTCATTGCATCTAATAAAGCAGCTATTTGAGGCCAACAAAGCCTTTTTCCCCTAAGTGAAACAAAATAACAAAATAGCCATGAGGATACTTCTTGTAGAAGAAACATTAAGTGTTTAGACTGAATTAATTTTTCCTCCCTGATTTAAAAATCACAGAAAAGAACTTAGAGAAAAACCTGAAAAATATAATACAAGAACATATAGAAAAGGAAACCAAAATCACCTTTCATTTTATTATTCAAAGATTACCACAATAAACATTTGCAGTGTATCTTCCTAGTAGGACTAAATTCTAATTAGATGAGGTGGGATTGCTTCCTTTCTAAAAGATCTACTGAAGATAAAGCTGATTTAGTTCTATTTCAAAAATTAACTTTAAAGACAAGAACATAATTATGAATGCATAATTTATTCAAATATTAGCATTTTAAGTAAAATTTATTTTCTTCACAATTAGAAAACATGAAAAGGTATATACAATGCCTTTGGTGTTTTGAATTTAAGAATCAATGTCTGGGGGACTTTTGTGTGTGAAAATAAATATTCTTATATATTTTTAGTTGTTTAATGTTTGATATATTACACTGCTTTCTATTAAACAAAACTTTAAAAACTGATTTTCTTGTGTATCTAAATCTGGGTTATAAATTTGGTTAGCTTAACTCCTGTAACAAATATAACATTTATTTATAACCTGTATTTGGTTGATTCTTTTGGAAAACTTGGAATACCATAACATTTAGACAAAATATTTATAAATACAATGATTTCAAAATGTGTTAAATTTGTATCACATCCAGTTAAAAACGTGCTGATAACATGTATTTAATTTCTTAGTCAAGTCACAAGGGCTGGGTGGTCTCTCATCTGGATGGCTCCTGGTGAGCCCTGGAACATGGCGGTGTGGTCCAAGGTGATTTAAACCTGTGCCACAGATTATTCAGCTGAGTCCTTTTTGCAATAGAGTTTTAAGACCCTCTTTCATTTAAATTTAAATTTTTGAAAGTTAGTGTCCTTCCTAAAAATAAAATGCAATGAACTTTCCTAAAGTGTTGTATTATTAGTTCTATCTAAGTTATCATCTTGGTCTTATGAAATATTGGCATTTTCTACTGGTGTAACTTTTATTAGAAGCTTCTCATCATAACTAGTAGGATCATCTCAAAGGGATTGCAACACATTAGCAGGTAATGAAATCAACGCAGTGTTTACTGAACGGTATTGGGTGGGTGGGGAGGAAAAGGAATACACACAGACACACAGAGGAAGGGGTAAAAGAGAATAAGAAATATCAAGGTGCATAACACATGGATAAGTAAGTATTGTTAAGTACAACTCTTACTTCAGTTTCACATATGTATGTGCTTGGCTGCAATGTAAAAATGCATTTATCAATGGATTGGGTCAAAATAGTTTTCAAGTCACTGACTTAAGAATTTATCCTAGGAGATGAGGAAATTAGTCTAAGTGATTACCTCTTTCTGGTGGGAAGTTTGTTTAATCTGTCATCTTAGAAAACACTGCTGAGTTCCTATTTTCAGTTCACTATTGTATACTACCAAAGCTGCTACTCAAAAGCTGAGCTTATCTTCTATTTGCTTGTTCTGCGTGGTGCCCACTGGTCCTTACTGTTTTTGATATAGTTATCTACTTTTTAAAGACAGTTTAACACTCACATATTTTTGTTCAATCTTTACTTCTCACACAAACAGAAAAAGGAAATTATGTATTCCGTATCAACAAAGATTTAACAAAACATCCATACGCTACAACTGTCTACTTACTAAAATTAAGAATTAGTATATCATCTTTTTTCTTCTTATATTAAAACCATCTTTTCATAAACTATTTTAAGCTGATGAACTGAAAGTCTTTTAGAGATAATTTACTTTAATGAATTATTACTATTTATATTTTATACACAAATTGTCACAACTTGGTCTTAGCTAGGTCCACTGTTCACTTACAGTCTGTAATGTTTCTGAAAGCATCCATGATTTCTGCTACAAAGAAGATACTTAGAAACTATTCTGTTTTCCTACTCTGTGACCTAAAATTGACTGGTTCTTCAATGGAAATGAGATCCACATCTAGGCACTAAGAGTATACAGAAATAATTGTGGGGAAACGTACTAATGCTATTTTTGTTGCACTCTATTTTGAGATCTCTTTAAGGCTCTATGTTCTTACTGATTTATTCCAGTTTAATGTATTATACTATTACATCCTACTTTTTTTTAAATATATTATGATTGACTGTTACAGACTTTCTGTTAAACTAACAGGAAGTTTTTATAAACCATAACAGCACTTACATTTTGAAAGACTGGTTCCCATTGTTCTCTTGTTCCAATTGCATCTGAACGCTCAACAAGTTCATCTGAATTTATACCAAGATATTTTTCATAGCCAGATTTCAGGGCAATTGTGTACATTAGTAAGATAGATGAAAGTTAAAAACTGAGAGAAAATTAATTATAGGACATCAAAACATGATATGTGTATGTGTGTGATTGTGTACATATCTAAAACTTCAGACTGGACATATTCCAAGTGTTCAAAAGATGCATGTGGCTGAGTGGTGACATACTCCTGTAATCTCTGTGCTTTGGGAAGGCAATGGGAAAATTGCTTGAGGCAAGAAGTTCAAGATCAGCCTTGACAACATAGTGAGACCCCATCTCTACACAAAATTTAAAAAGTTAGCTGGGCATGGTGGTGTGCACATGTAATACCAGCTACTTAGGAGGCTGAGGCAGGAGGAGTGCTTGAGCCCAGAAATTTTAGGTTATAGTGAGCTATGATCACACCACTGCCCTCCAGCCTGGGTGACAGAGTGAGACTCTGTGCCTTCCAAAAAAAAAAAAAAGCTACATGTGACTAGTTGTTGCCATATTGGACAGTGCAGTTTTAAATTTAGTTTTATATTTTGCTTTTTTAATATAAACATTATACGTTATATATTACATAAAAAATATTTTCAAAATTCATCATTCTTCAATTATATCTCTTTAGTTATAAACTTCAATAATAAATTACTAAAACTTTATGTCATCAAACTGTTTTCCAGAAAATGTTGCTTCCATTTACATTCTTACCCCAAATTACCACAGTATGTTTTGTATCATGGATTTTTTTTTAAATATTATGACTCCAAAAAAATACTTGAAAACCTGATATGGAAAAAGCAGTATTCTATTAATTTGCATTTTAGTAGTTAACTAGAATAACAACTGTTTTTTTTTTCCTTTCCTTTTTAGTTTTTAGATTATCTGGTAATGTCCCTTGCCCATTTTTCTATTCAGATCTGATTGTTTGCAGTTTTTCTACTGGGGTCTTCAGTGCTATGAATTCTATACAAGATACATGTGAAGAGTAAGAACTCACTGCCTATTAAGATTGTTGCAAATATTTTCCTCATTTGTCAGTTAATTTTCTTTATAATCCTCTTTTGTTTATAATTTTAAAGCAGTTTAAAACTATTGAATTTTTTCTTCCTCTGCTTTTATTCTTTGTCTTTCACCCTACTCATCAGACTTTCAAAGAAAGTATAGAAATAATCATCTTAATGTGATTTTTAAAAATTATGATTACTTTTACCTTACCAAGAATCTCCTTGGATGCCAGAATTAACTTTTACTCCTTTATACGTTAATGATTATATAACAGAAATCATTATCATGTTGATGTAACCAATTACTAAAATATGTAAATTCACTTTCAGTATCTTTTATCCAAAGAATCATTCTATACTTCTGCACAAGGTGAGAATAAAATGGCTACTTTATAAAATACTGTAAAAATAGTGAGTAAAAATATTCTTTCTGTCGTTATGATGCTGTAACATTCTCTGCTGGTTTCAACAATATTCTTTTTTTGAGTCTTCCTGTTTGTCTTTAGACTTCCAAACAGTGAGTTTAAATATCATAGCAACAGTGAACCAGGTTTTGTACTATTTGATTTTTTTTAATCTATCTTATTTGGTGTGAGAAATTACTAATCTTCATTTTTTAACTTACATATCTTTTTTCCAGCCTAGCATTATATATTGATAGGAAATCCACTAAAAGTAGATCATAAAATCTACTTTTCAAAAAAGCTATTTCATTTTTTATATCAAAATTACCATGGGCTTAAGACAGATACTAAAATTTTTAATGAATAAAATTAAATTTTTAAAATAACTGCTTACTAATTATATTACAACATAAGCTCACCTGGAATCAGATAATTTGACAGCCGTAAACTGCTCTGGAGGACTAGGGCCCTCATCAACTATTGGAGAAAAAACATTTGAAAATAAATTTGACATTTGCTATAAATATAAAGACATTATTTTCTTTAAAAAAGTGGCTATTTTCTTCTGCAATTAAATGTAAGAATATTCAGATATACTGAAGTCACTGTAATACTGTATCTTTGGAATCAAGATCTATTTTACCTTCTTTTAACTACAGTGCTAATTTTATACACTGAGTAAGACAGGGTGATATAATGCTTATTTAATAACTTTTGAGATAGCTTCTCTTTATGTTTTAAAATACAGTCATAAATAAGCACTTATTTAAAAAAGCTAAATGATTTCATTTATTCAATGTATGGCCTTGCTGACCAAATGGTACTGCTTTTTATCTTCTAATTACTTCGTATCTCATTAGTGCTTCCTCTAATGGGCTAAAGAAAATGAGGAAACTTCAAATTGTTAAATGCACGCAGGTTAGTTTTGGTAATAGGTCTGAATAAAAAAGAAATTCAAACATATTTGACACAAATAGATTTTCTTTTTTCTTTCCACTTACTATATTAATTATTCATATTGTTTTGATTTCCAAAGATATTCTTCTGGAACTATACGGAATGTTTTCAAACACTTATATTAGAAAGAGGGACTTGCCAATGGCTGGTAAATATTAAGGAATTAAAAAAAATGGAAGAATCAAAAGCAATGGTTCCATTCCTTTGAAAAACATTTGAGACTAGTTAGAGTTTGGCCTAAGTGAATGAATGTCCTAAAATCTACACTTGCGGCAGGATCTTCCCTTCCAGACACAAACCTTCTTTGTGTGGAGCTCCCAGGGTAAAAAGACCATTGTCGAGTGCTTTTATATAGGTTCCCTCATCCATTTCAATGGCTAGGGTTCCTGAAATTTCACCAAAGTTTGTTACTGTCCACCAGATTCCTAAAAAATAAAATTGATATTTCAACTTTATATTTTAGTTTTGACACAGAGTTCTTTGTTATTATAACTTAGTTTTAAAATCTTTTTATTTTGCAGTCATAAGAAATACTATGAAGATCTCACATATCCTTTACTCGCTTTGTCTCAATGATGACATCTTGCATAAGTATCATACATTGTTAGAATCAGGAAACTGACATTGATATAATCCATGAAGCTTATTCAGATTTCACTAGTTTTACATGTACTTGTTTGCATGTATGTGCACAGATTCATGCGACTACCAGCACAGTCAGGATTAGGTTTTTAAAATACAAAATAGCAACATAGAGCCAGGCATGGGGGTGTATGCCTGTTATCGCTACTCGGGGAGCTGGGAAAGAGGATCACTTGAGCCCAGGATTTCAAGGTTATAATGAGCTATGGTCACACCACTGCACTCTTGCCTGAGGGACAGAGCAAGGTCCTCTCTCAAAAAAAGACCAAAACAAAACAAAAGGCAACATGTGAAGGTAAAAATTGATATATGAAGAATGGTCTCTCTCATGATAGATCTCAGGCATCTATTCACGCCTGCTTTCCAGAGGCAGTGCCTATCATAATGCTTCTTAAAAATGCCTCTACAGGAAGACTTTCTAGCATAGTAATTTTTTTTTTTTTTTGAGACGGAGTCTCACTCTGTCACCCAGGCAGGAGTGCAGTGACGTGATCTTGGCTCACTGCAACCTCCGCCTCCTGGGTTCAAACAATTCTCTATCTCAGCTTCGCGAGTAGCTGGGGTTACAAGAGCCTGCCACCATGCCCGAATAGTTTTTTTTTGTATTTTTAGTAGAGACGGAGTTTCACCACATTGGCCAGGCTGGTCTAGAACTCCTGATCTCGTGATCCACCCACCACTGCCTCCCAAAGTGCTGGGATTACAGGTGTGAGCCACCGCACCCAGCCAGTAATCTTAACTATGATTTTAGATTGAAAGCAAAATGAGCAGAATCTATGTCTATGTATACTAATTTCCAATTTACCAATAGAAATGTTAGACTCTAGCAACAATTATTTTACCAGTTGTTATAAAAGTTTATATCTTAATGTTAAAAAATATCCTCAAACCTCCTCCTAAATTGTACTTCAACAGGAGTAGAAATGAGTCAATCATTAACTGGATATGACATATTAAGGAATTCTCGTTAATTTTACAAGGTCTGATAATGACATAGTATAACGTATAAAAGTAAAGAACAAAACAGGTGATGAGAGAAAGACATACCACGTTAAGAAATGTACATTTATGTAATTATGGGTAAAATGACATAATATCTGTGATTTTACTTAAAATTTTCTAGGAAAAAACGTGTGTGGGGGTGTGTATGTAAATGAAACGAGATTGGCAAAATATTGATAATTAATGCTGGGGTCTGGGCACATGGGGGACTCATTATATTCTTCTATGTGTGGATTAGTTTAAATATTTCCATAATAAAAAGGTTTTAAAGATTCAGTTAATTCCACTGCACAAAATTTTCTATTCAACTAAACACTTCATGCTTTTCATAATCAAGTTTAAAATACATAAAATTGTAGCTAAAATGAAGTTGGACCCTTATCTAACACCAAATACAAAAAGTAACTTAAAATAGAGCAAAGACCTAAATGTAAGAGCTAAAGTTAGAAAACTTTTAGAAGAAAATGGTAAAAGCTTCACGACAATGAATTTGGCAATGATTTCTTATTTAGAACATCAAAGGCACAGGCAACAAAAGAAAACATAGACAAACTGGACTTCATCAGAATTAAAAACTTTCGTGCATCAAGAACCACTGTCAACAGAGTAAAAGGCAACCCAGAGAATGGAGAAAATATTTGTAAACTACATACATTATAAGGAATTAATATCCAGACTATAAAGAGAACTCCAAAAAGACAAATACCACAATTCAAAACTGGGCAAAGCATATACACGGACATTGCTCCAAAGATGATATACAAATGGCCAATAAGCACTCGAAAAGACGCTCAACATCACTAGTCACTAGGGAAATATAAATCAAAACCATAATGCAATACCACTTCACACCCATTAGAATGCTATTATCAAAACAACAAAAAACAGAAACCAAGAAAACCAGAAAAACAAATGTTGGGCAGGATGTGGAGAAACTGAAACCCTGTGCAATGCTGGTGTTAAGGTAAAATGGTACACGTACTTAAATTCCACTGAAGTGTACACGTAAAAATAGAAAAACTGGCAAGTTCTATATTCTGTATATTTTACCTCCACACACACACAAAACCAATGCAGAAAAAGAAAATTAATCAAAATTAAAGTTTCAGCTAAAGAGGATTAGAAAGCAATAAAACTAATGACAATTTAGATGATTGAGTTATAGCTACAATTGTTTTCAGTAAAAAAAATAATGCTTTATTCAGAATCATTATGAACAGTGGTATGATTAGCAAGTCTTTCTTATAAATGTAATAGTTAATAATTTAAAATTAGTTTTATTTTGTATGTTCTATGCCACGTTCACCAAGTACACTTATTATTAAATAAAATCATTTAAATATAATATCTCATTAATGTTTTGCAAATGAAGAAATTTCTGGCAGAAAAGCTCCTCAAAATTTTCACACTCTGTCCAAGTAGGGAAATGATACAATAACATTACTAATAATATTGTCAACTGAAAAAGAAATTACTTTGTGTAGATGCCAGTATTTTTTCTCAATGGCATTTCAAAGAATAAGAAAGCTAAACACAGTATCATCAAGAATTAAATATGAGCATTCTGCTTACTTTCTGCAAGTGGCCTACATTCAACCTTTGGAGGTATGCTTATATGTTTAACGACTAAAGTAACATAATACTTAACAGTGCCACTTGGGTGTTTTAGCTGTGAAAAAGCAGTGGATCCTAAGAACAGTGGGCACTGAAGTTGCCTGTCTCTACGTCAGGTTACAGCTCAAGCTGTGTATATGCTGCAGACGCTCAAGCTTAATTTAAGAGAATCCACTGTGAAACATTACTTGCTATTTAGACAAATGCTTAAAGTTATTTCCTTTTAAACCTGAGGAAGATGGTGAAATATTCCCGCTGTGTTGTCTCACAATGCATAACAAAGCTTTTCACATATTTTCATATAGTTTAGAATGTTTACATATGTCTGGCATGCCTGTATTCCAGCACTTTGAGAGGAGGAAGCAGGAGAATCACTTAAGCCCAGGAGTTCAAAATCAGCCTAGGTAACAAAAGGAGACCCCCATCTCTACAAAAAAATTAAGAAATTAGCTGCGTATGGTGGTACAAGACTGTGGTCCCAGCTACTCGGGAGTCCGATGTGAGAGGATTGCTTGAGCCCACGAGGTCGAGCGTGCACTGAGTCATGATCATGTCACTGCACTCCAGCCTGAGCAACAAAGCAAGAGCCTGTCTCAAACAAAAAAAGTCCCCATGCACCAGTGTCATGGCTGATAAGATACTACCAGGGCACCCTAATTCTAGCATCAAGGCTGTGTGACAGCTCACCTCGCCTTCTGACTAACCCAGTGCTTCTGTGCTAAGGGCCCTCTTAAATATCTGCCTTCATTATGTGCTTGGCACAAAGGAATGATATAGCTTAGATTTGGAAATGGAATTTTCTTCCCCAATCTTACTGTAGTCTAAGTACCCTTCACAGACCTTCTATTAACCCATAGCTTACTTAACTATAGTTCCTGGGTAAATCAAATCTGTGTTTTGCAAACTACGATGTTGTAAGTTCAATTGCTTCTGAATCTAGCAGAGCTCAGTGAAACTACTTGCTTACAGACATGCTCATTTTTATTAATGTCACACATGGTATTCTCCATTTGAAAGACAGAATTTCTTTCATCCTATTTACCAATCCCTTCAGATCCTTGTGAGCAACCAACAGAACAGCTTTAAAAAATTAAAGGGTTTTTTCTTTCCCTTCACAAATAGGCACATGCTTACTTATACGGCAAGTTTAGAAAATCCACATTGCCAAAGAAGGTAGAAGGACAAAGAGAAAAAGACGAAGAAAGACTTCCTCTTCCAGCCAAGATGGACTTGCCCTCCCACCATGACCAAGAAAACTGAAACTGGATAGAATATTTGAGAAAACTGTTTTCAGGGATTGGAACACAGGCAGAACAGGACTGTGATATTTGAGAACAGGAAAACACAGGAGGCAAATCTCACACACACTTCTGTTTTCTGCCCAATGGCAGTTTCTTGACCACACAGAGAGAGGTAGAGACCTCCAAAAATGAGGCAATGTCACTGTCACTAAGCTGAGTCTTGCAGTACTAACATGTTTGAAGTTTATAGAATAAGGTACTGGAGAAGAGGGAACTACATACAGGTGAGGCCTCAAAAGAGTATGCAAAAGTTCTCCGCAGGTCTGGGGCCAAGGGCTGGGGGGAGTGCTTACAGCAGGCAGGCTCCACAAGGCCTCTGCAGAGTGGCTGGCACTTCTGAGGGCTGACTGGAGATGCCAGAGATCACACAAATTTGGGACATAGCAGAGTGGAGAGAACTCATCAAATATACCTAGAACATGTGGCTGAGGCCCGTGAGGATGAACCTTTCCTAGAGTAAGAGTCACTGTCTAAGTCTACAGGCAAAAACCTAATAAATAAGCACAAACTAACAAAGGCCCAGGCTTGACAGGAGCAAAAGTTTGGTCAAATAATTTCACTAGGCATCAAGACATTTAACAGAAATAAAGGTTAAAATGTTATGAAAATGAAAGACTGAATTTATAAGGAAGACTTAACAATCCTAAATGAGTACACATGACAGCTTCAAAATACTTTAAGCAAAAACTGCTTAAGTAGACAGATCTAGAATTACAGTTGGAGATTTTAACATAACTCTCAATACATTGTAGGATGAGTAAAAAATCAGTAAGAACACAGAAGATGTGCATAGTCACAAGCTCCACCAGTTGATCTAACTGACATCTAAAGAACACTGAATCACCGGGTGACACGGCTCACGTCAGTAATCCCAGCACTTTGGGAGGCTGATGCGGGTGGATCGCCTGAGGTCAGGAGTTTGAGACCAGCTTGGCCAACTTGGTGAAATGCCACCTCTATTAAAAATATAAAAAAATTAGCCAGGCATGGTGGCAGGTGTCTGTAATTCCAGCTCCTCCGGAGGCTGAGGCAGGAGAATCACTTGAACCTGGGAGGCAGAGGCTGCAGTGAGCCAAGATCGTGCCACTGCACTCCAGCCTGCTGGGCAACAGAGCACGACTTCATCTCCAAAAAAAAATAAAAATAAAAATTAAAAAAACCCTGAACCAACATCTGCAGAATACACATTCTTTTCAAGTGTACACGGAAATTCACTAGGAAAGTATGTTCTCCAACTATACTATAAATGAATTAGAAATCAGCAACAATAACATACCTACAATATCTCTATGTAGTAGAAATTAAAAACAATACATTTCTAAATAACTCAAGTGTCCATGAAAAGAAAAATCACAAGGAAAACTTGGAGATATTTTGAATGGAATCAAAATGAAACAAAATGTGTTGACTATAACTAAAATTAACATGGAATGAAGAGATCTAACTCCCTTCTTAAGAAGCAATAAAACAAGAGCGATGTAAACTGAAAATTAGTTAAAGGGAGGAAAAAAAGACTGAAAATAAATGAAATAGAAAATGATAAAAAGAGAAAATAAGTAACACTGAAACAGGCTTGTCCAACCTGAGGGCTGCATGTGGCCCAGGCCAGCTTTGAATGCAGCCCAACACAAATTCATAAACTTTCTTGAAACATGATGAGATTTTTTTCCTTTTTTTTTTTTTGGCTCATCAGCTTATCATTAGTGTATTCTATGTGTGGCCCAAGACAATTCTTCTCCTTCCATTGTGGCCCAGGGAAGCTAAAAGATTGAATACCCCTGTACTAAAAGATCATTAATTATCTAAAATAAGTGATCTTATAAAGAATTGATAAACCTCCAGCTAGACTGACTGATCCAGGAAAAAATAGAAAAAACACAAATTACCAATATGAAGAGACTGCAATACAGATTAGATTCTACAGACATTAAAAGGATATTAAAGGAATATTTTGAACAATTTTATGCCAATAAATCCAACAACTTGGATGAAATGAAATTTTCCTAAAAGACACAAATTATCAAAACTGACAACCGAAAAATCTGAAAATATCTCTTAAAAAATCTTAATTCTCCCACAAAAAATTAAAACCAAATCAAACAAAACCCTCTAGGTTCAGATGACTTCACTGGTAAATCCTGTCAAACATGTAAAGAAGAAATTATACCCATCTTACACAGCTATTTCCAAAAACGGGGAAGGAGACAGCACTTCCCATCTAATTTTCTGACACCCAATATCACCTTGACACCAAAATCAAATAAAGACATTACAAGAAAAGGATACAAAAGTCCAATATCTCCCATCAACACCAATATAAAAATCTTAAAAAAAAAAAAAAAAACACCTAGAAATCAACTCTAGCAATATCCCAAAGGACAACGCACCACAACCAGGTGGGGTTTATCTCAGGGATGTAAAGTTAGTTTAAAAGTTGAAAATGAAACCAATGTAATTCATTGGCAGAATGAAGAAAGTTGTATAATCATCTCAACAGATACAGAAAGACACATTTGACAGCATTAACCATCGTTATGATAAAAACTCCCAAGAAACAAAGTTTAAAAGGAATGTCCTCATTTTGATAAAGGTTTTCTCTGCAGATCCTGCAGACATCATACCATATGGTGGACTACTGAAAGCTTTCTGCCTAAGCTTGGAAACAATGCAATTATGCCCATTCTCATGACTTCTGTTCAACACTATAGAAGTCCTGGACAGTATAATAAACCAATAAAAAGCAAGACAAGACATAAGGATTAAAAAAAAAGAAGTAAAACGATAGTCACAGGAAACATAATTGCAAATTCCTTCGTTTCCTATATAAACAAACCACTAGAAGTAATAAGGGAAACAGACTTATCAGACTAAAAAGTCACTATCCAAAATCAACTGTATATCTATATACTGACAGCAAACAACTGGAAAATCAAATTCAGAACTTCTATTGACAGTAGTGTAAAATTATAAAATAGTTAAGAATAAAGTTTTAAACAGGCATGCAAGACTGCTACATTGAAAATTATGAAATATTGAGGCTCAATATTAAGATGTTGATTCTCCCCCAAATGATCTGGACTCAATACAATTCTCCGAGAAAATCCAACAGGCTTCACGGTAGAAATTAATAAACTAATAGTAAGTACAAAGTTGGAGTACACACACTACCTGATCTCAAGACTTCATGAAATTATAGCAATCAAGAGAAATATACCAAAAGAAAAACAGACAATCGATAAAACAGAGTCCAGAAATAGACCAATACATAGAAAGTTAATTGACTTTTTATGAAGATATGAAACTGGATTAATGGAAAAAGGAAACATCAGTGGTGCTGGCACAAATGGCTATCAAGATGTTTAAAAAAAAAAAAAGTAAATCTTGAAACCAAACTCACACCATGCCAAAAATTAATTTGAGATTAATGACAGATTTAATGTAAAAACTAAAACTGTGATGCCTCTAAAAGGCAATGTAGAATATTTTCCTGACTTTGGGGTAAGCAAAGATCTCTTAGATCAAAGAGATAAGGCAGTAACCATAAAATAAAAAAATAAACTAAGCTTTATAAAAATTAAAAGCTTCTGACCATCCTGGCTAACATGGTGAAACCCTGTCACTACTAAAAACACAAAAAATTAGCTGGGCGTGGTGGCAGGCGCCTGTAGTACCAGCTACTTGGGAGGCTGAGGCAGGAGAATGGTGTGAACCTGGGAGGTGGAGCTTGCAGTGAACCGAGATCGCGCCACTGCCCTCCAGTCTGGGTGACAGAGCGAGACACCATCTCAAAAAAAAAAAAAAAAAAAAAGCTGTCCATCCAAAAACCACCATTAAGAAACTGAAAATGTAAAACTCAGACTGGGAGAAAAGACTGATAACACCATCAACTCTTGGCAAGGATGTAAGTGGAGAACTAATTCATTCTTGGTGGGAGGCTAAAATAGCACAACTACTTTAGAAAATTTTTGGCAATTTCTTATATAAACATTCACCTATCCTTTGACACAGCAATTCCACATCTACATATCCACCCTAGATATTTACCTTAATTTTAGAATTGTTGATTTGCAATTTCAAAAGCAATGATTCTTCCAGAACATTAGCTTTATACCATTCCATATTTTATATATTTTTAAAGCTCCCATAATTTATGAAGTTTCAAAATACAACTTGCCAAGTTTTAAGAGAGAGAAAAAAAAGTATGGAAACAGCTAAATGGAAAACAGGATGGTTAAGTGTGTTTGGGTCAGTTTATTTCTAGTATCATTTACAGGCTACCCTGGTATTGTATTTAAAATTTTCATTCATTTCAGAGTTCACAAAATAATGACTTTTCCTGTGAAGATACTTTGTTTAAGAGGCAACTGACTTCTACAACTAAAATGTATATATATTCAAAGAAAATAACTTGTAAAATATATTTGGTTGAATAACATTTACATTAAGTCTTTAAAATTATGTATCAGAATCTGCAGCTATTAAGCAGTCTAATGGTGCCTAGTAAGTCAGAGAGTTGTAATTCTTCTCTCGCGTGCTCTGTTCTGACAATGAAGTAAAGGTATCAGTAGCATCTACTGTGCTAAAGAATAAATGCAATTTGCAACTGTAGGTAATATTTAAGCACTTTAAGACAAATATGAATACATCATAAATTTCTATCTAGGAAAATATTTTCAATGAGATCTCAAGAAATGTTAACTTTTTTCAGAATAAAACACTGAAAACTGACTCACCAACATATCAAGCTGGGTTTCTTCATCTTCTTCTCTTTTTCTCTTCTTATCTTTGCTCTTTTTCTTCTTACTACAGGACATAATTTATATAGATGAGTTCAGGTATATTGATTTGTGTGATAAATAAATATCATAAGATTGAAACTTGGAAGTCTTTAAGCTGTTTCATTTATAAATTATTGATTTAAGGAGACTTACATTGCTATGCCCTCTTAAATACAGTACTGAGAATTGGCTTCATGCTTTGTACATATTATGTTAAAGTTCAAAGCAGATTGTAGAGTCACACTGCCAGATTTTAAATCCTGATTCTGTCACTTCTTAGCTCTGTAATTTTTGGAAAAGGTACCGAATCTCTCTGTGAGTCAGTTTCCCCACTTAAAAAATTAGGATAATAACTTAACTCTTAAGGCTATTGTGAGGATTAAGAGATAATATGTATCTTCACACATTGCTGGTGGAAATGTAAAATGATGCAGCATCTACAGGAAACAGTTTGTGATTCCTCAAAAAGTTAAAGGGTTACCATATGACCCAGCAATTTTACTCTTAAGTATGTATACCAAAGGGAAATGAAAACATACACCCACAAAAATACTTATGTAAGAACATTCACACTAGCATTATTCACAATAGTCAAAAAGGGGAAACAACCTAAATGTTCATTAACTGATGAATGGATGAACAAAATGTTACATCCATACAATGGAATACTACGCAGCCATAAAAAGGAACAAGCGCTACAACAATGATGAACCTGAAGAATGTTATAAGTGAAAGACGCCAGATACAAAAGACCACATGTTGCATGATTTCTTAGGAAATATTCAGAATAGGCAATTTCACATAGATAGCAGACTAGTGGTTGCCAAGGTCTAGAAGAGGGGGAGGATGGGATGTGACTGCTTTAATGGGTAGGAAGAGATTTCCTTCTGAGATGATGAAAATGCTGATCAACTAGACAGTGGTGAACCTCTTGAATATATACTATAAGCCACTGACTGTACAAAAGGGTGAATTTTATAATTATGAATTACATCGCAATAAAAAATAAAAACCCAAGAGCGATTTGAAAAAAGTTAATGTGCAAAGTGCCTACAACAATTTCTTGGCACATTGAAAGTGCCATATAAGCATTAATTATGATTATTACGATATTCTTAAGACACTCTTGCCTGCATTTTCATCATAAAGTTTTCAGAAGATAACTCACCATTCCTCACCGGAAATTCACAGAGTAAAAATCTAACATTCATTCGGGATATACCTGCATTTGTTCTGGCATCTTCATGAGGCCAGACTCCTTGAAAGGGCTCTCAAGGGCAGTGGCTTCAGCTCACTCCTTGATACTTTCTTTCCATCTCGCCTACCAATATCAAAACCTCTATTTATCACGGAGGCCAGGAGGAAATGCTCAATATTTGTATGTACAGTCAACCTCAGGCAAATCTGCCAGTTAAAAAAGAAGCGGGGATATGAATGCACAGGTACTTTTCTCCTAAAGAGCTAATAAATTACCACTACGACCTCCTCCTCACATTTGGCTCAATTTATTTACTGCATGTATGTTCTCTCATTTAATCTTCACAGTCTTCTAAAGGTATAAAAAATGGTCTGAAAGTATAAATGTGTAAACGGAGGTACAAAGATACTTGATCTCTTAATGAGTAAATGAAAGTTCAGACATATTAAGCAATTTGCCACAAATTACAAAATTAGTAAATGACAGAATGCAGGTTCCATCCCATATCCCTATCAAAGCCCATATACACCTCAACCACTGGGTGATTCATCCTGGTTTCACTCTACATATTAGCTTAGAAAAAATTAATCAATAATTTTTCCAAGAAGAGACAATGGAGAAAAGAATAATCCCTAATAAAGGAAGTTATTATCATGAAGTACAAGATCAGACTAATACAGACCCAACAGGCAGAGGCCTGGAGAGATGCCTCAGGGGACCGAAACTCATGGGTACAGGTCCACGGATCACCCGACCATCTATCCTGTTTCCAGGGTCGTCTGCGCGGGAGGCTGCACCTGTCTGCACAGGCGCCAGGAACTGCGATCTGGCCTCCGTCCAGCCCAGAAAGGGTCAGGGCGAAGCCTGGGAGGCCACGAAGCCGGCTCTCCAGACCACGGCTTCCACCGGATTCGCGGGGATGGAGTGCATCCGAAAAGAACTGAGGAGGCTCCCGCCGGAGCTGCAGGACCCACCTCTTCGCCTTGGTTCCCTTGAGCACAAGCTTGGTAGACTTCACATAAGAGTACTCAGCCATGGCTCCGGGAGACTTCTGCGCAGAGAGGCTGAAGCTGGCCCAGGACGAGAATGTGACCCGGAGCAGCACCAGGGCGGGGAGGAACAGAAGTGGAGGTGAAGTAAACACTCCCTGAAAGCGTACGTCTGTCCAGAACCTCCTTTCGTCTTCACCCAAACGCTGAATGGCTGACATTTCCACTTCCGGATTTCTGGCGTGGAGGGGGGGGGAGGGGAGCTACAGCGGCTGCAGAGGGCTGAAAGGTGTCCGCACGCATCTGCTCCCTGGCGCCCTCTCGAGGAGCCCCTGAGGATTCATGCCTCCCAGAGGTGGGGAAAGCCCGCCCCAGGCGCCGGTGCTGATGGTTTTGGGGCTGCCATGCGCGCTGTGGAACCGCCTCCCGCTAGAGATGCGGGCTGGCTACGGTCCCCGCGGGGGCGGGAAGCGGCTCAGGTTACCCTCGCTGTCTCGCGGCGGCGCTTCTGGAAGCGTGAGCCACTTGTGCGCGGGTCACTCGGGGCTGTGCCTCGCGCGACTGTGTGTGCAGGAAACAAGCAGGAAATACCCTAAAATAGAATGAAGCACCATGTTGAGGGCCGCGGACGTCGCGAGTGCTGTGGGAAAGTGGGCTAAGGTGGAGAGTTATGGTGGCGCGTGTTACAGGCTCAGGGGTCAGGAAGAAGCCTAATCACAGAGGCAGCATCTGAGGAGGGTCTTGAGAGCTGGGCAGGCTTTTGCCCGATAGAGATGGAGGAAGCTAGTCCTGTCTGTTGGCGGAAACAGGGCAGAGGCGTGGAGGGAGCCGTGCAGCGCTGGTGTGAGGAGCCGCGAGCAGGCCAGGCCTGTAAAGCAGTGATGGGATCCAGTATAGAGAAGGCAAGTCGGGGTCCTGTGGTCGCTGAAGAATTTGAATGAAATCAGTAAACAGGTGAGAGGGATCCATCACAAGAGCATGGGATGAAACGAGGAGTACTCCACCGTGATTCCTCTGCAGCGGGGGGTATTATTAATCGCGTATGTGACACCAAAACGGTGGGTATTATTGATAGCGTATGTGACACCAAAACCACCCCACTCAAGCTGTGGCTCTTTCCCTAAAGTAGAAAACAGAGACCAGTTGGGTTCCAAGCATCCACGTAGATCTTATTAAATTCGTGATCTCTGGTGGCACCATGGATTCAGGATTGGCTCATCTCAAACTTGACTCAGAAACAAAACCATCTCAATGTGCAGAGATGAGCGTCCTTACCCGCTATCATATTTTCTGGTGTTTTCAGAGTGCTGTGCTTCCTAATCCCCATTCCACGGCAATCCACATGCCATGATGCCCAGAGGCATTAACAAAGGAAACACACAGGCGCTCCTCACGTTGGCTTTCCATGGTTTTGATGAAAATCTCAGTTTCCTCATCTCATACAATGTGGTTAGTAATAGTATCATTTAGGGTTGAAGAATTAAATGGTAGGAATTATATAGGGTGCTTATTATAACCTATATGGAAAATGCCTAGGATATGTTAGCTATGCTCATCACCAACATCGTTATATGATGGTAATAATCAGATAGTCAGGAAGGCCGACACCAAGAAAATGGACTCATGCTCTGAGGGAATGAATGTGGAGAGATCAGAAGGTCAAGAACAAAGCCTTAAAACATGTCTGCAGTAAAGGGATAGAGAAAAGAAAGGCTATAAAAGAAGGAATGAACAGAGTTAGAGTAAAATTATAAAATCAAAGCTAAGGAGAATTTCTAGAAAGGGTAATATTTAATATCATAGAAGTTTAGGAGCACAAGATGGAAAAAAGGCCTCTGGGTAACTGACATTGAAGCAGTCTTTAGGGAAGCTCCATTTCCGATAGAGAAGTAGACAGAAAGTCAGCTTGAAGCAGGGACTAGGTGAAGAAGCTGTTGGCTGGTCGCATGGGAAAATAAATAAGGGATGGCATATGTCATATTTCTGGATTTTTTTCTTTCTTGCCCAGCCTCTATATATGCGTAGAGTTTGGCGAAAAATTACAAAAAATAAAAATGAAACCAATTTCGTTTGTAGACTCAAATACAATGCTTTGTGTTAGAATCAAGACAAATTCATGCTTCTCCCTTCTATTGTCACCATCAGTTTTGAAATTAAACATCAGCTTTTCTTCATTAAAATCATTTTCAACTCCTTCCAGGTGTAGGTGGTTTGGGGGCGTTACATAAGCAGTCAGGTCTTGATGAGTAGAGGAGGAGGGAACAAACACTTTCAGCAAAGGCAGAATTCTGAAATTCTGCTCATATTTTTCTCCAGTAACTTTCCTATGTTTGTGAGGTTATTCAGTCATAAAGATCCTAGTGAAATTTTTTTCAAGTTTTACTAATCGTAATCACTGTGGACGTTTGTTTAAAATGTGTTTTCCCAGGCCTCTCACCTGCTGATTCTGATTCAGGAGATCATGGATGGGACTCAGAATACATGTGTTTGACAAGTACCACAAGTGGTTATTAGGGTCAGGCATACTTGGGAATCTAACCAGGAATTTATGTTTTTATGACTGGCAGCTAGAAAAGATTCCTAGAGTCTTTGCTTTTTGAAAATAAAATATTTATTTTTTTAAGTGAAAATTGTATGACTAGATACAACATTTATATATGTGGGACATGTACTATGCTGTGTGCTTTTGTCATATTTACAGTTAAAGATGTGTAAGAACACTCTGAGAAAAATTATGTATTAAATGCAAAGAGGGGTAAGTCAGGGTGGGGGAGAAATGGGAAGGATGTGCTTATTGTTGCTAAAAGGTAGAAAAGCCAGAATGATAGCCATCTAAGGTTGCAAATAACAAATTGTAAGTTGAGGGAACTTCACAATCATGTCTGAAACCTTTGATATACTGAGTTGTAAACAGTGGCTTTGGACAAGATTTGAGGGAGAAACCAACTATGCTTTAAAGTGTTCATTTAAAAGACTTTAATTAAAGGAAAGTCTTTGTATTTACTTGAGCTAATTTAACTTCAGGACTTTAACAAATTGCTAGCCCTTAACCTCTTAAAAATTGTCTTTCGTTTCTTTTTTTTTAATTTATTATTATTATTATTATACTTTAGGTTTTATGTTACATGTGAGCAATGTGCAGGTAAGTTACATATGTATACATGTGCCATGCTGGTGCACTGCACCCATTAACTCGTCACCTAGCATTAGGTATATATCTCCCAATGCTATCCCTCCCCCGTCCCCCCACCCCACAACAGTCCCCGATGTGTGATGTTCCCCTTCCTGTGTCCAAGTGTTCTCATTGTTCAATTCCCACCTATGAGTGAGAATATACGGTGTTTGGTTTTTTGTTCTTGCGATAGTTTACTGAGAATGATGATTTCCAGTTTCATCCATGTCCCTACAAAGGACATGAACTCATCATTTTTTATGGCTGCATAGTATTCCATGGTGTATATGTGCCACATTTTCTTAATCCAGTCTATCATTCTTGGACATTTGGGTTGGTTCCAAGTCTTTGCTATCGTGAATAATGCTGCAATAAACATACGTGTGCATGTGTCTTTATAGCAGCATGATTTATAGTCCTTTGGGTATATACCCAGTAATGGGATGGCTGGGTCGAATGGAATTTCTAGTTCTAGATCCCTGAGGAATCTCCACACTGACTTCCACAAGGGTTGAACTAGTTTCCAGTCCCACCAACAGTGTAAAAGTGTTCCTATTTCTCCACATCCTCTCCAGCACCTGTTGTTTCCTGACTTTTGAGTGATTGCCATTCTAACTGGTGTGAGATGGTATCTCATTGTGGTTTTGATTTGCATTTCTCTGATGGCCAGCGATGGTGAGCATTTTTTCATGTGTTTTTTGGCTGCATAAATGTCTTCTTTTGAGAAGTGTCTGTTCATGTCCTTCACCCACTTTTTGATGGAGTTGTTTGTTTTTTTCTTGTAAATTTGTTGGAGTTCATTGTAGATTCTGGATATTAGCCCTTTGTCAGATGAGTAGGTTGTGAAAATTTTCTCCCATTTTGTAGGTTGCCTGTTCACTCTGATGGTAGTTTCCTTTACTGTGCAGAAGCTCTTTAGTTTAATTAGATCCCATTTGTCAATTTTGGCTTTTGTTGCCATTGCTTTTGGTGTTTTAGACATGAAGTCCTTGCCCATGCCTATGTCCTGAATGGTAATGTCTTTCATTTCAAATGAAAGTTTAAGGTGGCCTTTATGTTCGATTGGTATACTTGTGCAAAGACTTAACAGCAAGGTACTGTACATTTCTAAATATTTACTTCTTAATTTTGCTGGAAGACATATACTACTCAATTGATTATTTTTAAGTTAAAGTAAAAATTTATTTTGGCAAGCGACACTGTATTTTCCCAGTTTTCTGGTGGCAATGATTAGGCTTAACATCAGTAATCATGAGAGAAATGCAAATCAAAACCAAAACGATATACTATCCTACCCCAGTCAGAATAGCAACTATTAAAAAATCGAAAAACAACAGATCTTGGGAGGCTGTGGAGAAAAGGGAACATTTACACATAATTGGTGCGAATGTAAATTAGTTCAGCCACTGTTGAAAGCAGTTTGGAAATTTCTCAAAGAATTTAAAATAGAATTACCGTTCAAGCCAACAATTCCATTACTGGTATATGACCCAAAGAAAGTCAGTTATTCTACCAAAAAGACACATGCACTTGCATGTTCATCGCAGCACTATTCACAATAGCAAAGACATGGAGTCAGACCAGGTGCCCATCAACAGTGGATTGGATCAATAAAATGTGGTGCATCCACACAGTATTATTAGGCCATTCTTGCATTGCTATGAAGAAATACCTGAGACTGGGTAATTTATAAGGAAAAGAGATTTTATTGGCTCATAGCTCTGCAGGCTGTGCAGGAAGCATGGTGACGGCATCTGCTTGACGCCTGTGGAGTCTCCAGGGAACTTTTGCTCATGATGGAAGGCGAAGAGGGACTAGGCTCATCACATGGCCAGAGCAGGAGCAAGAGAGAATGGGAGTGGGGGTTAGTACCACACACCCTTACACAACCAGATCTTGAAAGAATTCGCTACCACAAGGACGATATCAGGCCATGAGAGATCCACCCCCATGACCCAAACACCTCCTACCAGGCCCCACCTCCAACACTGAGGATTACATTTCTCCATGAGATTTATAGGGGCCACCTTCCAAACACCGGGACTACTAGAGGGGAGAAGCAGGAAGGCAAGGTTTGACAAACTAACTATTGGGTATCGTGATCATGTATTAATCTGTTCTCACACTGCTATATAGAACTACCCGAGACTGCATAATTTATAAAGAAAAGAGGTTTAACTGACTCACAGTTCCACAGGCAGTACAGGAAGCATTGCTGGGAGGCTTCAGGAAACTTATAATCATGGCAGAAAGTGAAGGGGGAAGCAAGGCATGTTCTACCATGGTGGCAGGAGACTAACTGAGCCAGGGGGGATGTGCCATATGTTTAACCCATCAGATCTCATGAGAACTCACTTACCATCTAAGAACAGCAAGGGGGAAATCTGCCCTCATGAGCTAATCACCTCCCACCAGGTCATTCCCCCTACATTGGGAATTATAATTCAACATGAGATTTGGGTGGGTACACAGAGTCAAACCATACCAAATCAGCATCTGGATGATGGGATCATTCGTACCCCAAAACTCAGCATTATGAGATATAGCCATGTAAGAAACTGGCACATGTACCCCTGAATGTAAAATACAAGTTAAAATTATTTTCAAAATAATTAATGAATAAATAAATATGATTAAATGAAATTAAAATTTTGAATTAAAAAAATTTGAGAGTGATTTCAGCTTGACAGTTATGTAAGTTATGTAAATGGAAAGAGTGAGTTCTGTAGGGTTCGGTTCAATTGCACTATCTGTACTAAGTTGATGTCCAGTTGTTTTGATGAAAAGAAAAGAGGAGAAACATATAGATCTAACAGGAAAAAAATGGACAAGTTTTTATGATAGCAAAAAGAAGAATGGAGGAAATAGGACTGAGGTTATAGTGATTGATAGATATTAATAGACGACTAAGTCAAAAGCCACTGGTTGCAGAAAATATTGATTAATTTTGTTTTATTCCAGTCACACAAAAAAAATCCTATAACCTGCCTCTAGAGAAAACCCTTTTAGCCCTGTGATTATCTTTATTCCAAGCACCATTCCATTCATTAAGTAGTATACAGGGTGATTAATAAGTGAATTATTCACAGAATTAGGACAGAATTTTTGAGTATTTCAGGATATTAATACTATAGTCAATGAACTAAAATAAAATTTGACTAGAGGTGTGATCACCATGAATGCCATGTTGGTATCTTGTTAGATTTGGCAACCAAAGTTGACAAATTTATTAATAAAATAAACGTTCCTTGATGATTAATTTACATTTAGTAAACATGCTCTTTCTTCTTCCTTCCCTTTCTTATTCATTCATTCATTCATTCCTACAGAGCAGTGACTTTCGTTTTAAGATTCCCAGAATCCTAAGGAATTCTTCAATGTCATCATAGGGAGATAGGGAGCCAGGTGTGAGGATTCCCAAAAGTTGTATTTAATACTTGAAAAATCTCGAAAAGTTATATACTTACACCAGAAAAAGCTATACAGGTTTTAAGTTATATATATATATATATATATATATATAGTTGAATACTTTTTATTTCTATCCAGAACTAAGTCATTAGAGTTAATAATGTTGATTATTTCTTACTGACCTAGTGGGTAGCCTTTATATATCATTGATTACATATTAGTAAAATAAGAACCCCCCAAAATTACAAAATAAATATATTTTGTGGGTCTTTCTTAAGGCTTTTGAAACATAAAATCAGAGGAGAGGATTAAAAGTAATCCTTAATTGTTAAAAAGGCCGGGAATTACTAACTTAGAAAATTGTATGAAAACAGCAAGATATATACATGGCCCTCAGACCAGCTGCCTGTTTTAATAAAGTTTTCTTGGGCATCCAAGAATCTATGGTGCTTTCCTGCTACAATGGTAGAGTTGAGTGGTTGCTATAGAGACCGTATGGTTTGCAAAGCCTAAAATATTTATCATCTGGTCCTTTATAACAAAAGTGAACCCTGTTTTAGAACATTCACTTTACAAATTAAGATACAAATTAAGTGCCTTACAAATTAAGTGCTTTACAAATTAAGTGCCTTAACTGACATCCACTTAACTAATTTGCAATCAGCACTTTCTGGTACCCCTGTACAACTTATTGACTGATGTCTACTGCAAACTGAAAGCCTTTGAGCTACTTTTAATGCCTGTATGTTTCTCCTTCCATCACAGAAATTGTATAGTTTCTAAGAGGAAGCTGTGTTCATTCCTAAATATGTTTAAGCCATTTGTTCTTCTTCTTGTAGTTATGTGATTTAATTAAATATTATGTTGAGAGGCTGAGACGGGCGGATCACTAGGTCAGGAGACCGAGACCATCCTGGCTAACTCGGTGAAACACCATCTCTACTGAAAATACAAAAAAACTAGCTGTGCATGGTGGCGGGTGCCTGTACTCCCAGCTACTGGGGAGGCTGAGGCAGGAGAATGGCATGAACCCGGGAGGCGGAGCTTGCAGTGAGCAGAGATCGTACCACTGCACTCCAGCCTGGGTGACAGAGCGAGACTCCGTCTCAAAATAAATAAATAAATAAATATTATGTAAACTGAGAAAATGAGTATAACAAGAGTAGTATTGTTGTTTCTTTGAGAAATTAACTAAATTTGTTGGAAAAATGAGAAACTCAAACAGTTGCTGACAGCTTAACTGTTGGCAAGACAACTAGAAACAAATGGGAAAAATTGTGTCATCTAGGATTTCAGATTGCTTTACTCCAGTTGTCTTCACAGAAAGTGAACAAGAAATCAATGACAACATATCATTGGCGTAGTTTCCACAAGAAACTCCACTCTGAATCCTTGCAAGGCTTTGACCTTGTCATCAAAATTCTGGCAAATTTATTTACACGTCTTTTAAATTAAAGTTAAGTTTTAAGGACTTACATCTAATACTTCTTATGATTCCTCCATCTAACTTAAATTTGTGATTAATCTCTTTATTACTGGTCCCAATCTGATTGAATAAGGGAGTTTCTACCGTTTTTGCTAACCAAAAGTTTACTTTGATGAAGATGGAATTATAAATACAATAATTCAAGTTTAAAGAATTAGAATGGTAAAGGTTAATACAATTTAGTATGCCTAAAAACCACTTGAAAAGCTTACTAACAATGTAAATTCTTGGGCCTTAGGCCTGAGATTTTGATTCAATATGTCTAGCATGGGGCATAGGAATCTGTATTTTTAGGAATGATAAAGGAAAATTGCTTAAAATAGGGTAAATTATGACTTACAAATATAAAATGAACACTTGTCTAAGATTTTTGTTTAACTCATTTATTTAATGAGGGAGCCAGTAAGATGTTATAGAGTTTTATGGAAAATTAAGAGCGACACATATCTAGGCACTAAGGAACACTGAAATAAATTTGCTTGATAGGTTCAAAACTGACTTCTTGATGGAAGGTGGAAAAAGGAAAATTAATTATACTTCCACAAAAATCAATCATTTGCCTGTCTATAGACAAGAATATTTGCATTACTATCAGTAATCTACAACTAACAGAATTGCAAATAACAAAGAAAACAAAAGGCACAGATACCCCATAGAAACAGATAACCCAGGTTATTCTAGACAAGGCTGAGATTTCTATTAAAGACACTCAGTGGTAATTTCGTTGTTCCATCTTAAAATCTTTCCATTTTCTCCTGAAACAAATTGCCCAAAAAATTCAAATACAATGAATGAGTCAGTGGGTTCACACCTGGAGAAATCATTTTCTAACCTATAATCAAGACTGTTGAATTACTCCCTTCACGGGAAAGAATAAAATATTACCACATAAATTCGTATTATGATAATGGTTCACTATGAATGCTTTGGTGTTCTTAATTTTCTTAAGATTTATTAATATTTCTGAAGTAACTACTAAATGCCAAGCAATATATTTTCTAATTTAATCTTTCATTGACTTTTACTTTCACTTCAATTGAGCTAGTCACTTTTGTGACTATAAACTTAACTTTTCAACAACTTAAAAATTGATTTCTAATGTTATAAACTTTAATGTTCCACTCTGTGACCTGCTCTTTCAGACTCTCTCTTCCTGATTGCCAACTCACCTTCTCTTCTATCTCTTCCAGTGCCCCAGTATCTTGACTCTTCCATTTTCTTTTTTCTTTTCTTTTATTAAGTGGATACATGATAATTTCACATGTTGATGGGGTACAATGTGATATTTTGATACATGACATATTGTTAAGACCTCTTCTCCCTATCTTTCCCAGTCTGGTAACCACTCTTCTACTCTCTGTTAGATTAGTGTTTTTAGATTTAACATATGAATGAGATCATGTGATATTTGTCTTACCGTGGTCAGCTTATTTCACTTACCACAATGTCCTCTATGCTCATTCATGTTGTCACAAGTGACACGATTTTACCCTTTTTTATGGCCAAATGTGCATATGATATAGTTTGGATATTTGTCCTGACCCATATCTCATGTTATATTGTAATACCCACTGTTAGAGATGGGGCCTGGTAGAGGGTGTTTGGGTCATGAAGGTGGATCCCTCATGGCTTGGTGCTATCCTCATGATATTGAATGAGTTCTCAAGCTTCCTGACTAGTCAAGCAGATGTTGGCACTATGCTCCCTGTACAGCCCATGGAATCAGGAGCCAATTATGTCTCTTTTCTTATAAATTATCCAATCTCAGGTATTTCTTTTAGCAATGCAAGAATGGCCAAATACAGCATATATGCCACATTTTATTTCTACATTCATTCATTGATGGACACTTAGTTTGATTCTAGGCTATTGTGAATAGTGCTGTAATAATCATGAGAGTCCAGAAATCTTTTTGACATACTGACTTAATAGTCTTTGAATATGTACCCAGTAGTGGGATTGCTGGATTATGTGATAAGTCTATTTTTAATGTTTTTGGAAGTTATATTGTTTTCCATAAAAATTGCTCTAATTTACATTTCCACCAACAGTGTATGAACATTCCCCTTTCTTCACATCCTTGCCAGCGTTTGTTATTTTTGACTTTTTCATAAAAAGCATTCTAAGCAGGGTGAGATAATATCTCACTGTGGATTTGACTTACATTTCTCTGATTATTAATGATGGTGAGCATTTTTTCATATACCTGTTGGTGATTTTTTTGTCTAATGTGGAGAAATGTCTATTCAGCTCTCCTGACTATTTTCTAATCCAATTATTTGCATTTTTGCTATTGAGTTGTTTGAGTTTTCTATAAATTTGGGATATTAACCCCTTATCAAGTGAATAGTTTGCAGATATTTTCTCCCATTTTGTAGGTTGTCTCTTCACTCTTGTGATTGTTTCCTATGCAGTGCAGAAGTTTTTATTTGGTGTAATCACATTTGTTTATTTTTGCTTTTGTTTTTCATGTCTTCTGGTGTCTTTTCTAAAAAGTCCTTGACCAGACCAATGACATATAACATTTCACCTATGTTTTCTTCTACCAGTTTCATAGTCTGGGGTCTTACATTTGAATATTTAATTTATTTTGAGTTGATTTTTGTGTATGATGAGAGATAGGGGTCTACTTTCATTCTTTTGTATGTGGATATGCACTTTTCCCAGCACAATTTGTTGAAAAGACTGTATGTTCCCCATTGAATGTTTGCACTTTTTCAAAAATAAGTTGCATGCAAATGTGTGGATTTATGCCTGGGCTCTCTATTTTTGTTCCACTGGTCTATGTGCCTGTTTTTATGCCAATACCATGCTGTTTTAGTTAAGATAGCTTTGTAATATATTTTGAAATTAGATAGTGTAATACCTCTAGTATTGCTCTTTTTGCTTAAGATTTATTTGGCTATTTGGGATGTTTTGTAGTTTCACTTGGATTTTAAGATTTTTTTAATATCTGTGAAGAATGAAATTGGAAATTTGATAGAGATTATATTGGATTTATAGATTGATTTCAGTAGTATGGTTATTTCAACAATATTAATTTTTCTAGTCCATGAACAAGGGATATCTTTCTGTTTATTTTAATTTTTTAATTGCTTTTATCAATGTTTAATAATTTTAATCTTTCCATGGCTTAATTTACTTGTAGGTATTTTGTTTTTTTAATAGCTATTTTAAGTGGGATTACTTTCTTGATTCCTTTTTCAGATAGTCTGCTATTGGTGTATAGAGATGTTACTGATTTTTTATGTTGCTGTTGTATGCTGAAACCTTATTGTATTCATTTACTGTTTCTGATTCTCAGTGGCGTATTTAGGGTTTTTTACATATATGATAACGTCATCTGCAAAGAGGGACAATTTGACTGTTTTTTCCAATTTGGATGCCTTTTACAAAACAGTTTTTAAATGTTTTGTAGAATTTGTCGTGAAAACCACCAAGTCGTGACTTTTCTTTCTTCCTCTATTTTTTTAGAGACAGGGTCTCACTCTATCACTGAGGCTGGCATACAGTGGTGCAGTCATAGCTGACCTGCCTCAGCCTCCTGAGTACACATACACAGCACTATACCTGGATAATTTTTATTTTTATTTTTAGAGATGAAGTCTCTTTGTGTTGCCCAGGCTAATCTTGAACTCCTGGCCTCTAGTGATTCTCCTGCCTTGGGCTCCTAAACTGTGAGATTATAGGTGTGAGCTACTGTGTGTATTTTCCTTGACTGAGAGCCTAAATCGCTCCTTCAATCTCATTATTTGTCATTGGTGTGTTCACATTTTCTATTTCTTCTTTCTTCAATTTTGATAGGTTATATGTGTCCAGAGCATACGTATTTCTTCTAAGTTTTTCAATTTTTTGGCGTATAATTGTTTGTAGTACTTACTCATGATTCCTCATATTTCTCTAGAGTCTACCATAGTATATCCTTTTTCATCTCTGATTTTATTTGAATTTTCTCTTTTTTTCTTAGTCTGTCAAAATATTTGTCAATTTTACCTTTTCAAAAAAGATTCCTTCATTTAACTAGTCATTTGTATTTTTTGTCTTCATTTTGTATATTTGTGCTCTGATATTTATATTCTTTTGCTAATTTGGGTCTTAGTTTGTTCTTGATTTTATAGTTCCTTGAAATACATTGTTAGATGGTTTATTCATTATCTTTCTTATTTATTGATGTAGAAATGTATTGCTATAAACTTCCCTCTAAGGACTGTTTTGCTGTATTTCATAAGTTTTCATATGTTCTGATTTCATTTTTATGTGTCTTAGGACATTTTTAAAATTAAATTTTCTTTCTGTTGACCTATTCTTTGTTTAAGGATATGTTGTTTAATTTCTAAGTATTTGCACTCTTTCTGAAGGTCCTCCTGTTGTTTATTTCTAGCTTTATTCCATATGGTCAAAAAAAAAAAAACACGTGATATGATTTGATTTTTTGATTAGCTAAGACTTGTTTTGTGGTCTAACATATCTATCATGGACAATATTCCATATGCAGGTGAAAAGACAGTGAATTATGCAATTGTTGGATGAAATATTATGTAAATAACTGTTAAATTCTTTTGATCTAGAGTGCAGTTTAAATGTTTCTTTGTTGATATTCTCTCTCAATGATCTGTTCATTTCTGAAAATGGTATGTCGACGTTTCTTACTATTATTGTACAGTTTTTTGTCTCTCCTTTTAGATCTATTAATGTTTGCTTCATATATTTAGGTTCTCTGATGTTGAATGCATTATATATTTGCAATTATTGTATTCTCTTGTTGTACTGACCCTTTTATTATTACATAATGGCCTTGTTTTTCTGTGTTTGCAGTTTTTTTACTTGAAGTATATTTTATTTGATATAAATATAACTACTTCTGCATTCTTTTGATTACCATTGTCATAAAATATATTTTTCCATCTGGTCACTTTCAATTTATGTGTGTATTTACAGATGATGGGAGTCTCTTGTAGAAAGAATATAGTTAGGTCTTGTTTTTAATCCATTTACCCATTCTCTGTCTTCTTACTGGATAATTTAATCTATTTACATTCAAGGTAATTATTGATAGATAAGGACTTGTACTGCCATATACTGTTTTCTTGTTGTCTATCAGAATTTTTGTACCTTTTTGTCCCATTGTTGTCTTCCTTTTTAGTTAAGTGATTTTCTCTGTGTGTTTCTGTTTCTTGTTCTTTTATTTTTAGTGTATCTAATAAAAATGTTTGCTTTTTGGTTACTATAAGGCATTCGAAGAATATTTTATAGTTTCAGTAGGTAATTTTGGATGGATAACAACTTAATTCTGATAAGAAGAAATGGGGAAAAGCAATCACTTTGCTCCTTAACTCAATTACTCCCCCACATTTTGCATTTTTGATGTCTTAATTTATATCTTTTATATCACTTATCACTTAACAAATTATTGTAGTTGTTATTATTTTTGTTTTGTATTTTAACCTTCTTACTAAAAACATGTAAGTGGTTTACATTCAATTATTACTATATTAGAGCATCCTGAATTTGTCTGAATATTTATTTTTACCTGCAGATTTATACCTTCCAATTTTCTGTATTACATATTAGTGCCGTTTTCTTTCAGTTTGAAGACTGTTCTTTAACATTTCTTTTAAGGCAGGTGTGGTTACAATGAATTCCTTCATCTTTTGTTTGTCTTAGAATGTTTTAGCCTCTCCTTCATTTCTAAATGAGAGCTGTGCTGGATACTGTATTCATGGTTGACAGTTTTGTTCTTCAGCCCTTGATTCTATTATCCTACTCTCTCCTGGCCCGTATTGTTTCTGCTGAGAAGTCTGCTGCCAGGCACATTGGAATTCCCTTATGTGTTATATGCTTCCTTTTTCTTAGTGCTTTCAGGACCTACTCTTTGTTTTTGACGTTTAAAAGTTTCATTATAATATGTCTTTTGGTTGTCTTATTCAGATTAAATCAGATTAGTGAGCTTTGGCCATCCTAAACATCTTAATCCTTCTCCAAGTTTAAAAAGTTGTCTGTTATTTCTCTGAATAAGCTTCTAACTCTTTTTCATTCTTAGTTCCACTTTAACACTGTAGATTTGTTTTTTTGATGCTGTCCCATAGATCTCATAAGTTTTCTTTGTTTCTTCTCATTTTTTTCTCTTTTCTACTCTGACAGTGTGTTTTCAAAGAGCCTGTCTTTGAGCTCACTGCTTTTTTTCTTCTACTTGATCAGTTCTGCTCTTGATGCCCTGTAGTTCATTTTTCAGTTTGTTTACTGAACTTTCCACCTGCAGGATTTCCATTTGATTTTTTCCCATTATTTTAAACTCTTTGTGGAATTTCTCAAAAATTTCCATATTGTTTCTCTGTACTTTGTTGAAGTGCACATATTTTTTTTTTTAAACAGCTATTTGAATTTTTTTGTCTGCCACATCATTCATTTGCATGTCTTTAGGTCCAAACACCTTGTTTTCTCCATTTGGTGAGACAGTTTTTCCTAGGCTATTCTTATTTTTTGTAGATGTACATCTCTGTCTACACATTGATGAATTAAATATTTATTTCAATCTTCTAAGTCTGTGTTTGTTTTTGACTGTTTCTCGGTGGGCTTGTTTAGAAATTCTGTGTGGATTTCCATTATATTCCATTTTAGCATTAGGAGGTGCCAAAGCAATGGTTAGACATAAGTTTTGCAATGGGGCTTCACCACTGATGCAATGTAACTGGATGGGCCCATGAGTGACCCACAGAAAGCTGCTGTCTGTGGGGGGAGAACAAGTCATGACATCAAATCTGGACAGTCTGTGTATCATGTTTCGCACAGCTTGGTGCCCATAAACAACCTGTCTGGTATAATGTTTCCTCTGGTAGGAATGGCTAGCCACTGCTAAGTTTCGTATAGTAAGTATTGCTAACCCAATCCCTTCTCTATGTCCCTAGCATGCCTCTGGTTGTTCAGCTCTGTTGACAGTCATGGTGCTGCTTGCGGGCTGATGCAGGAGTGAGTCTACTGTGAAGGCACTCAATATGGTGGAAAAAATATTCAACTTCTGCTCACTTTATTCAGTGTAAGAACTGTGAGTTCAGGAGGACTTTCTGCATATAATACCATTATGGCCTGGGAGAGGAGTATCACAGTCACAGAGTACTGTTTCCCTTACTGTCCAAGCATGGTTTTACTCTTCTTTGCAGTCCAAAGCGGCTTCATAGACTCACTCATGTATTCAGGGTTCATTAGCTCTTGTAAAGTTAATTTCATATGTGGATAGTTGTTCATATAGATGTGTCCGTAGGGGTATGATTATTGGAGAGATCTACTCCACTACCTTGCTCTGCCCAAATCCTTCCCCTTTCCAACAAGAGTTTGCCACCTTCTAGTTTTCTTTTCTCTTAACCAAACTAAGTTTAGCCTTTTAATCCTTCACCCTTCTCCACTTCTAATGCCATTGCTTCTTTGTATGCTTATTGTATTTTCCATTCTATATGACTTTCAGCTGGTTATTTACAGTATGTAAGTTTTAATATCCTGTTAAAGAGGGATACTAATAGCATCAATTTTATAGGGATGTTAAAGATACTAAATAATACTGTCCATGTTAAATAACTTTGTGAGATATATTGAGATTTTTCTGTACTTCCTTGTTCTGGCCTTCTTGTTGAACGAGAGGAATCTATTGCCATGAAAAGCAATAAAACCGTGATAGTAGAAATTATAAGTGAGTAGGAACTTATTTAAAAATCATCATTCTCCTATTCAATGCAAAAATAAGAACTAGAAACTTTTAATAAGGCAATAGTCTGAAGAAATAACTTATGGAAGATAACATGGGTTTTTTAATCTTAAAAGGTTCTTTATATATTCAAGGGTCGAGATTCGCTGCCTTGAATCCTACGAAAATTTCAACGTAAGTTTTAGAGAGGGAGGAAAGAGTCAAAGAAAAAATTGCACTGGAAAAAGTTAAATAAGTAAGGAAGATATTATTCAAGCTATTGCAATATGGGAGAGAGGCCAGACCTAGTCTGAACTCAGCTCCCCTGATACAAAGGGCAGTGGAGTTTTTGAAAGTGAGGGTAAGGGGGCGATCATAGGCCACCTGTCTTTGCTAACTATCTTTTCTCAAAGGGAAAATAAATTTTCTTTCATCTTTATTATATAAGGTAATTTTTACAATTTGGAGCAAGATTAGGCTCTTACTGTCTCATGGAGACTGGGAAATAAGGTTTTATCTTTCTGGAGGATTACACTTGAAAGGGATGGCTCCCAGATCCTTGTAAAAGGAAATTTTCTGCTTACAATTTACACATGCCACTTCTATCTGCATTTCACTCGCCAAACAGGTGACATGTCTGAATCTGACCCTTCCTTCAATACGACAGAAATGTATAATCTTCTAGGAGAGAGGGCCACTGCAGTAGGAAGACCAGATAATGGGAGAATGGTAACATAATCTTCCACAATGACCACAGTGAAAACATTAGTAATCCTTAGGGATAAATCAAGTCTTCTTGGACACTTAGATTGATTCTAGGCTATTGTCAATAGTGGAATAACAAAAAATAGAGAGAATAGCCCATTTATTTTTTACAGAGAAGCTAGACAATTCACAGTAACTTATGGCCTAGGCAATTTTATTTCTTGATCAACATAACTCTTTATAGATGCCTGTTGTCCAAAAATGCGGATTCTTAATCGTCCCCAAAAAGAAGGGATCCTCTGCAAGGCAACCTGGGAGGGAGTTTAGGATTGTTCTGAGGCAGTGAAAGCCATTGAGATTCACATGTAAGAGGGTAGAGAAAGGGTATCCAAATGTTTTGATCCCTCCATGTGCTGGATATACCTTGGTCTTCATTACATTGCACCACCTTTGGTGTCAGAGAGAACTGGATTTGAATCCCAGTTCCATCACTCATTATGATTTGATGGTGAATGTGTTTTTAACTCGTCTGAGCCTCAGTTTGCTCATCTATAAAAGATGGGATTGTTATGAGACTTGCATAAATTAAGTGTTTAAAAATCTGGGAATAATCCTTGTAATTTAAAAGACGGGGTTGTGATGAGGCTTCAATAAGGTAAGTGTGTAAAAATCTGGACACAATGTAACTAATTTTGTAGGTTTTCAATATATAGAGAAGGAGGATTGTTTTTCTCTCATTTAATTTTTAGAACAAGTTTATAAAATTGGTATTATTTATATTTTTGAGATAATCAAAGGATCAGTAATTTAAATAAATCACCATAGTCACAAAGCAGTTCACAATCTATTGAGTGGATAATTGCTAGTGAAAAGTAACAATGATGATCACATTGAAAATCTTGTGTTACGTGGTGATTTTCTCTTGCATAAGCCTCTTCATTTGTTGAAACCGTAGATTCTAAGTTTGCTCTATCAAAGTGATCATTAGAAAAATATAATGTACTTAGTGTATAAATTTTAGAAAATTTCCTTTTTAGTCCTGTTAATTTGATTGAATACGTGCGTTTTGAATTATGAATATAAATATGAATATGTATGACATATGAAATATGACTTGACATCACAGAGTAACCTTACGTCGTGGCAATGTTTTCTTCTGAAAGCACCTGCAGCAATGTATCTTCTTTCTAGTTTCAAAAAAACTCAGAGGCCAAGGGGGAAGAGGGGACTTTGGCTGTCAGATAGTGCATGAGGTTCATTAGGATACAGTAATTTTATCATAATTCATATTCATAATTCACAGTGAGGAAACCTGAAAGTTGCTGCCAGCTACGAATAAATGAAAGGTGGGGCGGGGTCGCTGGGGGCCGCGGTTTTGTGAGTTAGTTCCTGGACTCCCACGTCACAAATGGAAGGGCAGCGCGTGGAGGGAACTCAAAGCCTGATTGATTGTTCCTAAGCAGGACACGATCTTGTTGGCAGGGCAACCGGCCTTCAGTTCGTAGCCTTCAGTGGGTGCCTTAAGTTGGTGGCATTTGGTCACCTTTCCAGCGGAGAGGCGGCAGGTGCTCAGCTCTGTAGACGTGGGGGCAATCGAAGGCCCAAGCTGCCTCGAGAAGAGCAGAGGTGCCCCATGGGGACCACGATGACCGGTCGCATGTGCACCAAAACCAGTCCCCGGCAGGGCTAGCGCAGGGGTTCTGCCGGGCCGTCCTGTGGCTCTGATATCTATGAGTGGGAGGCCAGCAAAAGCACAAGAACCAGCAGAAAGGAGCAGAGACGACCAGAACATACGGTCCCCAATGCCAGCACCAAGCGGGGCCAGCTTAGGGTGCGGTGGACAGAGCCATCCTGCAGCTCTGAGATCCACGAGGTGGAGGTGGGAGTAGCGCCAGGCTCCACTGTGTTGGAACTCGCACAATTTGAGCCCAATTTGATTCCGGAGCCATGACCTGCAGCAAATTGGCGACCAGAAGACACCCAAAGGTAGGGAGGCGACAGATACCGCTTGGCCTCAGGAGCTCCTCTGGCCGTTGCTGAACCAACGTTCCCCCAGAGACATCCACAGCCTGGGGCTCCTCCCTTCTTCACCTAGTTCCTTTCCTAGGTCCAGGCCCCAAGCATGAGGACTGGCTCTGCCTGGCGTCTCCATCCCTTTGTCTTTCCCTGTGGTATCCAGCCGGTTTCTTTTCCCCTCCCTACCCATATACCCAGTTCTGGGCCCTCTTATTCTTCCTAGAGGCTGGCCAAAAACTAAGTTTTCAAAGTGCAAAATGGATGCTATAGATTTCGTTGCTGTAGAGGAAATGTCTGACAGCTCTTGTATTTAAACTTAAGTAGCTACACTGGGACACACGGTTTCATATCTTGAGTTCTAGACCGAAGCTCTCTACCCTTAAGCAACGGCAAGGGGTTAGAAGTATTCTTCTTGATTCTAATACTAAAAAATGATTTTTTGTTGTAGGGACAAGGTCTCACTGTGTTGCCCAAGCTGGTCTCAAACCCCTGTCCTCAAGTGATTCACCCACCTTGGCCTCCCACACTGCTGGGGTGACAGGCAAGAGCCACCACACCTGGTCATTGGAGGTGCTTTTGCTTTGTGTGTTTTGGCTGGTCTTCATGCACAGCTGTCAGTAAGATGCTCCTGCAGTATAGTTCTAAGTCTTTCTGCACAGATTCAGTGGATCCTGTGATTTTTTTTACATGGAATAGCCCCTTTATTTTTTGCAGAGAAGCTAGACAATTCACAGTAACCTATGGCCTAGAAAATTTTATTTCTTGATCAACACAACTCTTTATAGATGCTTGTGGTCCAAAAATGCAGATTCCTAATCATCCCCAAGAATAAGGGGGCCATTGCAAGGCAACCTGGGAGGGAGTTTAGGATTGCTCTGAGGCAATGAAAGTTATTGAAATTCCCACATGAGGGGGCAGAAAAGGGAATCCACATATTTTGAGCCCTCCATGTTCTGGGTGTAAGTTGGTCCTCATTAAATTGCACCATTTTTGGCATCAGAGAGAATCGGATTGGAATCCCAGTTCCATCCCTCATTATGATTTGATGGTGAATGTGTTTTTAACTCGTCTGAGCCTCAGTTTGCTGATCTTTAAAAGATGTGATTGGTACGAGGCTTCCATAACGTACGTGTGTAAAAATCATGGCAAAATGCTTGTAATTTAAAAGAGAGGGTTGTTAGGAGACTTCTATCACGTAAGTATGTAAAAACCTGGACACAATGCCTATAATTTTGAAAGTGTTCAATATATGGGGAAGGAGAATTATTTTTCTTTCATTTAATTTTTAGAGCCACTTTATAAAATTGGTGATACTCATATATTTGAGATAATCAAACCAAGGATCAGAAAGACTTAACAAATCACCATAGTCACAAAGCATTTCACAATACATTTACTGGAAAATTTCTAGTTAAATGTAGCAATGATGATCACATTGAAAATCTGGTATTATCTGGTGGTTTTCTCTTACATAAACTTCTTGGAATTTAGTAAGATAAGTTGCAGCTCAAAAAGCAGATCCGTAGAATATTTTGTTCCAGAGATTGTAGTGGGGGCCAAATTATTGCATGAGTTTTGTTGGGAACAAGGTGTAGGCTGAGAATCTAAGCAAACTTAAGTTGGTGGTTTTCAGTTGGTGGGCAGTGGCAGAAGGAGGAGGAGCTCTGTCTGTGCTCTCTCTTCCCTCAGTCACAGCCCTCAGGCTTGTTGCATCCAGGCCCTTCTAATTTAAACCAGACAGGTTGACAGGTTTACTTAGCATTTAGCAGACAAGTCAGCTCAGGGTAGGCGGGTGAGGTGGGCTGTGGGCTGCTAGTACAGTGCCGCCCTTTGACCCACGGCTGCCCGTGCCCATGGGGCTATTACATATATATATATAATATACATCTATATAATATATAATATATATTATATATATAATAAATGTCTATATAATATATATTATATATAATAATATACATCTATATAATATATAATATATATAATATTTATATATATGTATATAAGCCTGTTGGTTTGTTAAAACCATGGATTCTAAGTTGTTCTATCAACGCAATCATTAGAAAAATGTTATGTACTTAGTGTGTAAATTTTAGAACATTTCTTCTGTTAGTCTTGTTAATACTCAATTCTTTTATAAAACACCTAGCCCAAATCGCCATAGGTTTTAATCGAATTATATTATAATTTGGATTTTCTGGTCTGCCTATCTTCCAAATAATAAAGTTCTTAAAATTAATTTTCTATTGCTGCCGTAACAAATTACCACAACTTTGTTTCTTATGTCAAAGACTTACCACCCTATAGTTCTGTAGGGCAAACCTCTGACTGTGGTCTTACTGGGCTTAAGCCAAGGTGTTGTCAGGGCTGTATTGCTTTCTGGAGGCTCTAGAGAGAATCAATTTCCTTTTCCAACTTTTAGATGCTGTCCATATTCCTTGGATCATGGGACCAACCCTCCATCTTCAAAGCCAGTAATGTGGGAAGTCAGTGACCATTGTTCTGTAGTCATATCACCTTCTGGCTGTAGCTAGGAAAGATTCTCTGATTTTATAGACATATGCAATTAGATCAGCCCCCAAGATAATCAACGATAATCCCCCTAACTTAAGGGTTAATCACATCTCCAAAGTCGCTTTTGCCCCATGTAAAGTAATATGGTCACAGATTCCAGGGACTAGAACATCTTTATGGGGTCATTATTTTGACTTTCACAAAGGCAAAGTCTTGGACATATGCATATCTAGATTTTCTTTGCTTAATTTCAGAGCCTAGAACACATTAGATTCTAAATAAATGTGAATGGGCGATAAATATTATATTTACAGATTGCTACCCCATTACAATTCTGTCCTCCCACTGGTGGTGGAATCCTATGTACTTTTTACCATCTCCATTTTGCATTCAGACTGAACATAGCTATGTTATTCCTTTCACCTGGGTGATTTGAAACCATCTCTCTATTTCTATTTGTAGATACCTTATCTATCAAGCCGTTCTCAAATGCCACTTCAAAAAAGTTATTCTAATCCCCAATTGTCTTAGTCAATTTATGCTCTTACAACAAAATAACACAGACTAGACAATTTATGAAAACCAGACTTTTATCTGTCATAGTTCTGGAGACTAGGAAGTCCAAGATCAAGGCGTTGGCAGGTCTAATGTCTGGTAAGGACTGTTCTCTCCATTCAAGATGGTGTCTTGATGCTGCATCTTCCAGAGACAAGGAACACTGTGTCCTCACATGGTGGAAGGCGGGAGAGCAAGAGGGATGAACTCCCTCCATGAAGCCCTTTCATGAGGGCTCCTAAACCCATTCCTGAGGTAGGAGTCCTGATAGCCTCATCACTTCCTGTAGGTTCCACGTCAACACTATCACATTATCAACGCTGAATCTCGGAGGATGCACAGTGAAACCACAGCACCAATCAAGTATGATCTTTCTCTCCTCAGAAACCCCCTCATATGTTTAGACCTCCCATGCACTTTTATACATTTTATCTCATGGTTTCTTCGTGTATAAATAAGGTGCTATAAATGGATAGCAATAGTTTTGGGTTTCATTTCAACAAAACACCCTTCCTAGTTTTTTGAACCCCAAGCGAAATATAAGGACAGGCCCCACTTTCCATTACAAAAGCTGAAAGGGAGTGCATGATCCTTTTCAAGTTTCTTGGCCACTCACGTGTGGGCACATATCTAGGCCCAGCCAACTGATGTTTCTTTATCAGAACTTGGAACCCGATGAAATGATGCAAAAGACCCGAAAGAATCAGAGGTGATTCTGAGAAATTGAGCAGAGATGCAGGACCAGGAATGTGGCAGCAAGTGCCTAGGTTCAGCAGAGCCCAGCTACATGGTGAGAAGTGTCAAATGACAACATCCTAGTGGTGGCATCCAAAGATCTGCTTCCATCGAATGAACTTTTCTGTGCTGAGATTCCCTCAGTTCTTACCTTGCTTCTCCAGCATCTTCCATGATTTTGTGAACTATTCAATATCCTTTCATTGAATTCTTGTTTTGCTTAAGTTGTCTAGAATTTGTTATTTTCAGTGAAAAATATAAACCAATTATCCCCACACATTAAAACACACTCCACTTAGGCATCTCCTGTGATCTCACTGGAGAAAAGTGTGGACGTTATTTGTAATTTGACTCAGAATGATAGGATTGTTTTGGTACTAGTAACAATGGAGATAAGTAACTAACTTTTTGTGAAACTTCTTCCTGGGGTGGAACAAAATCTATTGTGGAAACTCTTTCCAATCATCTCTGGAAATTTATTAAGTGACCTAGTAAATAATGATAATTACCATGATATTTGATAAAATAGTTTTGTGTGTTCAGAATAATTTCTTTTTCCTTTACCTTTGAAAATAATGCATCAATAGTTAATTTCTCCTAAATTGTCTGTTTTTATTTCCATAAAATATATTTATTGAATGTCTTCTTACTTTTAATATAACTAGGCATTGTGTGATCAAAGTAAAATAAATATGTTCTTGTTTCTGGAATTACTAAAGCTTTGAAAATGGACTTATCAACCTCAAACCAATGGGACATATTCCTATGTGGCCAGCTCCCCTGTTAGGGTTCCCAGGGTAAGTGGTGATTCCTTTTCTGTCTTTTTAAAGATTTTAGAAATGCAGCTTCTGCTGTGGGCCAGTAGACAGAGTACTTCAGAGCAGGGTGTGTGGGAGTACAAAGCTAACTTCTGCTGTTTTTGCTTGATGCTTCTGCAGCTTCCTTGACTACTGTGGATGATAAGTAATCATTCTCTTCCTCTTCTTTCTTTTTTCCCCTCACTCTTTGGAGTGAACTTGAAACATTTAGGAAGTTTGTTGATCAACATATACCGTGTTTATGAAGTCCGGCTAAGCTAATATGGTAGGACTCCTTTGGTTATAAATAATAGAATTCAAACTCAAACTGGTCTAAGCCAAAAAAATATTAATTTGTGGACTTGTATAATGGAAAAATCCAGGGTATAGCTTCAGAATGGCTGAACGTAGGCACTCAGGACTTGGCTCCTCTCCTCTTCCTTGCTTTTTTCTTCGCCATTGATTTTATTCTCAGACAATTTTCCCTTTATGCTGCAATGTGGCCATCATCACCCCTCCAGTTTACATTTCCTTAGTTCCACAGCCCCAGAATAAATCAAAAACAGAAACACTTCTAATAGTTTCAATAAGACACTAGAGATTGACTTTGGGTGTGAGGATTGGATTTCTTGTCCATCTCTAGTTTCATCTGTGCCAGGATTAGAAGTATATTCATTGGCCAGGCCTGTGTCACGAGCTCATGAAGGGTTTCCACTGTCCACACAGTGCCTTTGCAAGTATTAGAAAATGTCTCCCCTTTCTCCAGTTTGATGCAGCCCTGTATCGGGGCATGTGGCTTGGAGAAGAGCATGCAGACTGGATTTCAGCCCCCCTTTCTCCCTTAGCTGGGTTTCTTCCTTGAGTGAACAACATAATTGTTAGTAGCTGTCCTGTGCTTATTCCTGAAACTGGGGGTGAAATCAGCCCCAACGCCAAAACTGAAGGACAGAAGGTGGCTTCATCTAGGGTATCAGATAATGGCTAATAACAAAGGGAGGGGACAGTGGGTGCTGTGTGGGCAAAAGGAGCGAAAAATAATCTTAATCTGTCTAGACTTCATCTCAGAAGCCATATGCAACCTTATTCAATGGAAATATTTAACACTTCAAGAGTGCCAAGAAGGCTATAAGGAGCATATCTCTTAAGAACCTAAGTTAGGGCATTCTAGAATGTATGCTTTATGGATTTACCTTATAAATATATAACATTGACTAATACACACAGAAAACATATTGCAGAGTAACATAGATGACACAACTTGAAACACATGACATTCTACCGCAGTCTATCACTATTTTCTAACTTATCAAAAGACTCAGAGGATTTTTTTTTTTCATATTGGTAAATTACTAGCCAGAGCCCTATTTACTCGTGTCTTGAAAAACAGAGTATTTGCAAATATATCTGAAGAGGGAAGAGAAAGAAAATGATTCCAAAAAAGCTGATAACATTAAGACAGCTTTTTATAGAAGATGTAAATTTGCAACCACAAATTAAAAGCTTACAGGAGATACACAAAATGTGAAGAAAAATAAATGAAACCAAACCACTACAAGAAATAACTAAACTAAAAAGGCAGCAAGAGAGAAAAAAAAAGAACTGCAAAACATATGAAAAACAATTAACAAAATGCAAGTTACTCCTTACCTATCAACAATGACTTTAAATGTGAAAGGATTAAACTACCTAATTAAAAGACACAGAGTGGCACAATGCATAAAAGATACTCATCAGTACATATTTATAAGGGAGTCACTTTAGATATAAAGATACATGGAGGCTCAAAGTGAAGGGATGGGAAAAGATACTCTACACAAATGGTAAACAAAAAAGAGCAAGGGTATCTATACTTAGATCAGAAAAAAATAGACTTGAAATCAAAAACTGTCACTAGAGACTAAGAAAGTCATTATATAATGATGAAAGTTCACTTCAATGGGAAGATTGTATGTATATATCCACCCAACATTAGAACACCTAAATATATAAAGTTAATATCAACAAAGCTAAGAGGAGAAATCAGTAACACTAAAATAGTAGTAGCCAACCTAATTACCACAAATTCAATAATGGATATGATATCTAGGCAGGAATTAAAAAAGAGGAAACAGCTGACTTGAACAACACAGTAGATTAAACACTGATATATACAGAACTTTCCATCCAACAGCATCAGAATATACATTCTTCTCAAGTGCACACAGAATATTCTGTGAGATAGATCAAATATTAGGTCACAAGGCCTCCTACAAATTTAAGAAGTTTGATATAATGCTAAGTATCTTCTCAGACTACAATTAAATAAAATTAGAAGTCAATAACAAAGAAAACAGAAACATTGACAAAAATGCAGAAACTAAACAACACACTCTTGAACAACCATTGGGTAAAAGAAGAAATCAAAAGGGAATTTTAAAAATATTTTGAGACAATCAAAAATGAACATACAACTCAATAAACTTACAGGATGCAGCAAAAGAAGTGCTAAGAGGGAAATGTTACAGTGATAAATACCTACATTAAAAAATAAGAAAGATCTCACTCGAACAACCTAACTTTACAAATAAACAATTAGAAAAAGAAAAACTAACTAAACCCAAAGTTAGCATAATGAAGTAAATAATAAAGATTAGAATATAAATAAAATAACTACAAAATAAAAAACAATAGAAAAATCCACAAAGCTAGAGTTGAATTTTTGGAAATACAAACAAAAATAACAAGCCCTTTGCTACACTAAGAAAAAAAGAGAAATTCAAGTAAATATAATCAGAAATGAAAATGGAGACATTATAACAAATGTACAGGAATACAAATGATTATAAAGGACAATTAAGTAATTATATGCCAATAAATTGGATAACCTAGAAGAAATGGATAAATTCTTAGAAAGATGCCATCTACCAAGGTGGAACTAAAAAGAAATAGAACAGACCAAAAGCAAGCAAAGTGATTGAATCAGTAATCAAAAATTTCCCAACAAGGAAAAGCCCAGGTGCAGATGCTTTTATGGGCAACTTCTACCAAACATTCAAAGAAGAACTAACACCAAAACTTCTTAAACTCTTCAGAAATAATAGAAGAGAGAATACTCTCAAACTCATTTCATGAGGCCGATGTTACCATGACTTAAAAGCTAGACGAAGACAACACACACACACACACAAAAAAAATTACAGACCAGTATCCTTAATGAATATAGATGCAAAAATTCTCAGTAAAATACAAACTAGCAAACTGAATTCAAAAGCACATAGAAAAGGTCATACACCATGACCAATTGGAATTTATCTATGGGATACGAGGATGGTTCAATGTGTAAAAATTAATAATGTGATATACCACACTAACAGAATGAAAGAAAGAAATAACATTCCAATAGATGCAGAAAACACATTTGACAAAATTCAATATACTTTCATGATAAAACTCTCAACAAAATAAGTATACAAGAAACTTAACACTATAAAGGCTGTATATGAAAAACCTATATCTAATATTATAATCAATGGGGAGAAACTGAAAGCTTTTTCTTTAATATCTGGAACAAGACAAGGATGTCTACTCTCATCACTGCTATTCAACATAGTACTGGAAGTCCTAGCCAGAGCAATCAGGCAAGAAAAATAAAAGGCATCAAAATTGAAAGGAAAGATGTAGTTACCTCTGTTAACAGAAGACATGACTATTATACTTTGAAAACTCTAAAGACTCCACAGAAAATGGTTAGAAATAATACAATCAGTCTTTCATATCTGCTGGGGATTTGTTTCAGGACCCTCTCAGATAACAAAATCTGTGAAGATCAACTCCCTCACATAAAATCATGTACAGTTGGCCCTATGTATCCATGGGTCCACATCTGTGGATTCAAACCACCACAGATGGAAAATATGTACAAGTTAGGTTCATGGTTGATTGAGTTCATGGTTGCAGAACCCATTGATATGAAGGACTGACTACATAATAAATTTACTAAAGTTGTAGGATACACAATTGACATACAAAAATCATTGCTATTTCTAAACACTAACAATGAATTGTCTCAAAGGGAAATTTAAAAAACAGTATCAAATAAACTACTTTGGAACTAACTAAACAAAGAAGTGAAAGACTTAAACACTACAAATTATAAAAGATTGATGACAGAAATTTAAACCAAGTAAATTGAAAGACAACCCATGGATTGAAAGAGTTAGTACTGTATTATATATATATATATATATTTTTGATCAGCCAAAGCAGTCCTAAGTAAGGTTTAGGACTGATATGTTTATTTAACAGTTTTTAAAAACTGAAATATAATACACATACAGGAAAGTACATGCTGTATCATAGGCGAAGAGCTCCAACTTTCCCAAACTGAACACAACCATGTAACCAGCTCCCAGACCTAAATAGACTGCTGACTTTTAATGTAGGACCAAAGAATTGTATAGTTGTAGCCTGATGTTAGAATAATTTTTTTTTTTTTTCTGAGACGAAGTTTCGCTCTTGTTTCCCAGGCTGGAGTGCAATGGCGGGATCTTGGCTCACCGCAACCTCTGCCCGGGTTCAAGTAAGTCTCCTGCCTCAGCCTCCTGAGTAGCTGGTATTACAGGCATGTGCCACCACCCCCGGCTAATTTTGTATTTTTAGTAGAGACAGGGTTTCTCCATATTGGTCAGGCTGGTCTTGAACTCCTGGCCTCAGGTGATCCGCCCGCCTCGGCCTCCCAAAGTGCTGGGATTACAGGCATGAGCCACTGCGCCTGGCCTGGATTTTTTTTTTTTTAAGAGACATGGTGTCACTATGTTGCCCAGGCTGGTCTCAGACTCCTGGCCTCAAGCCGTCCTCCTGCCTCAGCCTCTCAAGTTGCTGGGATTACTGGCATGACTAATGTTGAATTTTTTTTCTTTTTTTTCTTTTATTATTATTATTATTATTATTATTATACTTTAGGTTTTATGGTACATGTAGACACAGGAAGGGGAACATCACACTTTGGGGACTGTTGTGGGGTGGGGGGAGTGGGGAGGGATAGCATTGGGAGATATACCTAATGCTAGATGACGAGTTGGTGGGTGCAGCCCACCAGCATGGCACATGTATACATATGTAACTTACCTGCACATTGCGCACAAGTACTGTATTATTAAAGGGTCCATATTACTCAAAGCAATCTACACATTTAATGTAATCCATATAAAAATCCCAAAGGTATCTCTCACAGAAATAGAAAAAAATAATCCTAAAATTCATATAGAATCACAAAAATCCCTGAGTGGCTGAAGCTATTTTAAGCAAGAACAAAACTGCAGGTATCACACTTCCTGACTTCAAATTAAATTACAAAGCTGTAGAAAGAAAAACACTGTGGTACTGGCATAAAAACAGACACATAAACCAGTGAAACAAAATAGAGAACCTAGGCATAACCCACATATTTGCAGTAATTGATCACCCTGGAAGGTGACAAGGAGACACTATAGGCAGAGGATATGCTCTTGAACAAATGGTGTTAGGAAAGCTGGATGTCTACATGTAAAAGAATGAAATCGGATCCCTAGCTCACGCCTTATGCAAAAATTAACTCAAAATGAATTAAACGTTTAAATGTAATACCTGAAACCATAAAACTCCTGGAAGAAGACAGGATAAAACATTGTTGACATTGGTCTTGGCAATAATTTGTTTAGATATGATGCCAAAAGCACAGGCAACAAAGGCAAAGTAGATAAATGAATTACATCGAACTAAAAAGCTTCTGCACAGCAAAGAAAACAATTAATGAAATGATAAGCTAACCTGCGAAATGGGGAAAATGTTTGTAAACTATACCTCTTATAAGGAGTTCAAAAAGTAAGAAGGACACATACACATCAATTCCAAAATTATAAATAACCTAATTTTATTTTACGGCAAAGAACTAAATAGATACATCCCAAAAGAAGAAATTCAAAGGGCTAACATGTATAAGAAAATGTGCTCAACATCTCTAAACTTCAGAGTAATGCAAATCAAAACCAAAATGAGATATCATGTCACACCAGATAAAATGGCTATTATCAAAAAGAGAAAATATAAATGTTGGTAAGAATGTGGAGAAAAGGAAACCATTATACACTATTGATGGGAAGGCAAATTAGTAAAACACAGAAAACGGTATTGAGGTTCCTCCAAAAAATATTGAATATAGCACTGGCCTGGTGTGATGGCTCACACCTGTAATCCCAGGATTTGGGGAAGCCAAGGCAGGAGACCAGGAGCTCCAGACCAGCCTGGGTAACATAGCAAGACCCTGTCTCAGAAAAAAAATTAAAATTAGCCAGACATGGTGTTGTACACCTGTAGTCCCAGCTACTCAGGGGGCTGAGGTAGGAGTATCGCTTGAGCCCAGGAGTTCAAGGCTGCAGTGAGCTATGATCTTGCCGCTGGACTTTACCCTGGTCAATAGAGTGAGACCCGGTTTCAAAAATGAAAAAAAGAACTACCACATAATCCAACAATTTCACTTCTGGATATATGTCCAGTGAAATTGACATAAGAGTCTTAGAGAGGTGTCTGTCATCCCGTTCATTGCAGCATGACACAAAATGACCAAAATATGAAAATAACCTAAATGTCCTTTGGCAGAGGAACAGATGAATGGGTAAAGAAAACGTGACGTGTATACATAAAATGAAATATTATACAACCTTAAAAAAGAAGGAAATCCTTCTATTTGTGAAAACATCGATGGAGCTGGAAGATATTGCGCCAAGCAAAAATGCAAGACACAGAGACAAATACTTCATGATGTCTCTTACATGTGGAATGTACAACAGTCAAATTCATAAAAACAGAGAATAGGACAGTGGTTGCAGGGGCTCAGGGAGGGGAAATGGGGTGATGTTAATTAAATTGTGCTATGTTCAAGTTATAATAATTTCTGGAGATATCATGTACAACATGGAACAACACTGTATCATATTCTTGTGTTCTGCTAAAGGAGTAGATCACAAATTAATTACTCTCAACACACACACAATGGTAAATATGTAGAGATAATATGCTAATTTGCTTGATTGTGGTGATCGTTTCAAAAAGTATAGAAATATCAAAACATTAAGTTACCTTAAATTTATACAATTTGTTTATATCATGTTATCATGATAAAGCTGATAAGAAAGATTTAGTAAATCGTGTCTACAACCTGGGAACTTTCTCACGAGAGGGAGGGCTGGAGTAGGAAAATGGAATTTTGCAACAAGGATAGGGTGAGGGACATGGGAAATGATTGATCAAGTATTTAAGAAATGACCTGGGTGGAAGCTACATCAAAGGTATGAGATTTAGCGCATCAGTCCTCAAACTTTTTGGTTTCAGGAACACTTTACATTTTTAAAAGTTATTGAGGACCCCAAAGAGCTTTTATTTATTTGAATTATGTCTATCTATATTTATCATATTAAACATTAAAACTGAGAAATTAAAAAAATATACTTATATGTTTACATAAATCACATTTTTATTTAAAATTATCATTTTTAAGCAGTAAAGTTGGTGAGAACAGTGACATTGTTTTATATTTTTAGGTATGTCTTTAATGTCTGGTTTAATAGAAGAAAACTTGGTTCTCCTTTCTGCTTCTATGTCTAATTTCTTGTGACATCCCATGTCAGGTAGCGTCTGGGGAACTCCAATTATACTTGTGAGAGAATGAAAGTGAAAAAGGTAAACAAAACCTATGTATTTTTATGAAAAGACTTTTGACCTTGCAGAGCCCCTGGAAGGGACTCAGAGACTTCTCAGGGTTCTCTGGCTCATGTGTTCACAGAGTAGAGGGGAAGTTCGCAAGAGAAAGCAGTGATTGGCTGTGGGAGGTGTTGCTGAGACGTGGTAGAGAAGAAAGAGGTTGGATGTGGAGAAAGTATGGTCGTTGTTTTCATTTCTTTTCCCTGTCCTTTGGCCTCTTTTTGCTGGGATTACCTCTTTAGATGATCGTATCATAACTTAGAAATAGAATTAATGAACATTCTTGATACTGCCTAATGAAAGTTTTTGTTTTATCTTCCTGAGTCTTGACACATTTCAAGAATTCTTCTATCTCATTTATTTTTCCCACCCAAATTTGGAATTTAGGAAGAGTCGATATAGCTACATTTAGATGATTTATCTCCCTGAAGACATTTTGGGATCATTTATAAATCTGTATAAACAATGATCTGATGTCCCTTTATTTTGTTTAGAGTCTGGGTCTTGCCGTGTTGTCTGGAGTGGAGTGGCTCGATCGTAGCTCACAATACACAATACAATCAAACTCCTGGGCTCAAAGTGATCCTTCCACTCAGCCTCCACAGTAGCTAGGTCTGCAGGTGTGTGCCAGCACGCCTAGCTTTTGATTATTATTATTATTTTTGTAGAAATGGGTGTTTCATTATGCTGCCCAGGCTGGTCTTCCAACTCCTTGCCTCAAGCGATCCTCCTGCCTTCCGCCGTCTGAGGAGCTGAGATTACAGGTGTAAGCCACCATGCTGGTCCTGATGTCATTTAAATACAAACATGATACTATATTCCTTGTAGAAAGTGCTACATAAATATAATTTTTTTGAGATAGGGTCTTGCTGTGTCACCCAGGCTGGAATGCAGTGGTATGATCACACTCACTGCAGCCTTGACCTCCTGGGCTTAAGCGATCCTCCCACCTCAGCCTTCCAAGTAGCTGGGACCTGAGGTATGAGCCACCAAGACCAGCGAATTTTTCAATTTTTGGTAAATATCGGCGTGTCACTGTGTTGCCCAGGCTGGCCTTTAACTCTAGGGCTCAAGTTACCCTCCACCCAGGTCTCCCAAAGTGCTGAGATTACAGGCCTGAACCACTGCACCAGGTCCTAAAAATTCATTCACTTTCTTTGTTTGTCCACAAGATGATGGTGTTTCCCTTCTAATAACGTGAGACAGCTCACTCAAGAACATGAAGAACATGACATTCTCAAAAAAAATCACTGTAGTTCCTTTTCCATAACTATTAAGTTTTCAAGGTGTTATCAGGTTTATTTCATAGAAACAATGTGTAAAATTTTTCATGTAGAAACATAATGTTTTAGCAATGAATTAGTTAAAAAATTTGGCATTGTCAGATTGATTTCTTTTTCCCTATAATTTTATTTATTATAATTATATTTTTAATGATATCAATTGCTTTATAAAAACTCATTACATTATATACCCAATGACTGTGAAATCGTCTGCTTTGAAGCACAGTGAAATCATCAGTCAGCATACTGGGTCTAACACGGTTCCTTCCATTTTAAGAAAGCTATTTATACTCCAATTTGCAAGTTGGACTTTACAAAAATTAAAACATTTATAAAATATACTAACTGTGATTGTTTTAAAAAGTAATGGTTTTTTATGGTAAGGAAATAAATTGAAGCTCTGTGTTGGAAAATGCAGAAAACAAATCAGCTTTCTTTATTAATAGATTTTACTGCTGGTTTAGAAATTACCTTATGTGCTTTATAGATGATGGAAAATGAAATCAGCTGCAGTTAGCAGTGTGCATGCATCGTATTTGCTGTGCCACTTTCAGAAAGGTTATGGAATATTGGCCAGTCAGGATTCTCAAAATGATAAGCTCTAAGAAGAGGCTAAATGAAAAAGAATTTTAAAAGCAAGCCTAATTGTTTAATATATACATGGATGAGTTATGGGGAAATCCTGGACTGGGAGCTAGCAGATCTATGTTCTGACTTTTACTAAGTCATTGGCTGCTACAGCAGGCCAAGCAGACATAACTGCCAAGGCTGCCTGGGAGTTGGGTTGATTGGCAATTGGCACAGGGAGAGAGGACAATTGTCAGAGTAATGGCCAAATATTCAGGGTTTCATGTTCAGTGAAGCAGGACGTGCATTTGTACCCCAAGGGCAAAACTGACGCTAGAATCTGGGCCTCCTGACTGAATCTGAGTCCACAGTCTGATGAGTAGGATGAAGTAGCCTCAGAAATCCAAGCCAGCCAGAACCCATGAGGTGTGCTCTGCAGATTTTGGCTGGTGAGCAGCATTAAGATGTTTCATTCCATTGAGCAAACATTCCTTGATTGGTTAGGTTACCATCCCACAATAGTAGAGAAAAATTCTTCAGATTTTGTCCATGAAGCTATAGTCCCAGAGCCTATATTTCAAGGGAAGAGGGAGGAAACAGCATCTCAGGATGGTAGGTGATTACAGCTAAACCGAATTCTGAAAATAAAAGGAACATTATGTCTTTGTCTGCTCAGGCTGCTGCTACAAACAACTGTGGCTTAAACAGCATATACTTGTTTCTCACCGTTGTGGGAATTCAAGGATTAAAATCTTGGCCAGCAGAGCCAGTGCCTGGTGAAGGCCCTGTTACTGGTTTGCAGGTGTTCTTGTTGTATATTCACATGGCTGAGAGAAGAGGGCTCTAGTCTCCTACTCTTCTTATTAGGATGCCAACCCCACTGTGGGAACTCCGTCCTCATCAAAACCAAATTACTTCCCAAAGGTCCTCCTTCTAATGCCATTCTATTGTTAAAGAGTTTCAACATGTGCATTTGTTGATGCAAACATGCAGTGCACAGCATCTAATCTAATCAAATCAGTTGTCTCTTGAATAAAATTCTAGCTTCTATAACAAGACTTAAAATTATGACTTGGTTGTTGCCAAAACTGTCTATCTGGATTTGCTAGAAATCAAACATACTTGAATATTTCCTCTAAAGATTTTCTCTTTCCTACCCTATTGTGTATATTTACAGAATTCTTAAATAATTACATATACAAGGCTTCCATTAGCTCTGATAAGAGCTTCTATTAGCTTTGACTATTGCAAGCAGCTTTATAGAACTGTAGGTAAAAGCATGTGCTTTGAAATCATACAATAAATTTATTAAATGCTAAGCACTTTATATTCACTATTTAATTTTATCATCTTAATCACCTTCATTATTATCTCCATTAAACCCTATTTGTTGACTACTTATATTATTCTGATTTTTCAAATCTAAATTTGAGAGGCTTTTCCAATGTCACATAAGTTAATAAGTGGCATAGCTGGGGTTTGAATTAAAGTCTACCTGATTCCAAGATCTATTTACCATTGTTCTACAATATGTACTTTTTAGGTCCCTGAGAATGCTAACAGCCTTTCTTTTGAAATCTGCCTCTTTCTGGATAGCAGATTTATTAATATGTGATTAGGGCACCATACTTCAGACAACAAATTCTTTGAAATCTTTCATTTCCATAGTGAGATAAGGATCAATTCTATGGCATTGTCAGCCAGAAAACATCATTTGGAGACTATCTTGTACAAGAAGTAGAAGACACAGCTGGGGTCCTGCGGAGGACAGAAAGCTCACAGCTTCTGTCCATACCCCATTCACTTCCTCCTCAAGGAGATGGACCTCTGTGGTTGGTCAAGCTTAAGGATCTTTTATGGACCACAGCTAATGGTGAAATCTTCCTAACTCTAGTTGAAGATTAATGGGCAAGTTGGAGAGTTAAGGTAGCTTGTGGATGCTCCTTTTAGAAGAAAGTTTGATCATTGCTCTCTTATTTCTGGAACCCCTCTTTTCCCCCAAATGCTTGGTAAGACATGCCTGAAGACCAATCGTGTGTCAGTAGACTTCATATCTACTCTCTTCTACCAATCACACAACTACAGACAAATAATAAAAGTAAAACAAAGCTGAGACACACTCCCCTGGCACGGAGGCCACTCTCTGGCTGGCTGCTTTTCTCTAACCTGGCGCCTCCTGGGCATTTGGCTCTTTCTAAGATCAAACCGAGACATGGGTTTGGGATTAAAGAGAAGTAGGTGAAAGGGGTCTCTGGCCTGTTTTGGCATTAGACCAAGTAAATAACGGAGTTCTGGCTTAAGCTCAGCTCTATAGAGCTTTCTCTGTGTTTGGGGAAATTCTCCGTTAGTAATGAGGTGGTATTTTACTGTGCTTCGTTTTCTGTTCATATATCTCTTTCTTAGGTATGTTGTGAGGAGATTCTTTCCCTGGACAAATACCATCTTAATCACCTTCATTATTACCAACTTTATTTTATTTGCAGAATTAAAATTTAAATAGACATTCAGGAAACAAGTCTGGTGAGAGAATTATGTTATGAGGTTAATCTTTCAGCATCTGCCTTAGGAACATTGATTATTTTCCCCCTTGTTTTTCACCAAGCTCCAAGCTTGAAAAGAATTGTGATGTGGTCTGAGGCAAACTTACTGACTGGCTAGTGGTAAGTTAAACCATAACCTGTAGGACCGCTGGGAACCATTGCTTGTCAATGGCCAGAAATCCACTGTTTGGAGGTGTGCGCTGGGAAGGCTATTCATACTTATTGATACGTGCTTTGTTCTTGGCACTATGTTAAATACTGGACACATGCAACACTTTGGAATATCTTTACATTCAACTCTCACTATAGTCTGATGTATATGTTATTAGTCCCCTATTAGAGACAAGTAAACAAGATTAGAGGAAGAGAAGCACACAGCTGGAACCACACAGGCGGCACTGAGATTGGAAGCAGTTCCGTGTCACCCTGGACCACCATTTCTATGCTGTGTCTCCACTAAAGGATACTTTCTTTGGTTCTTCTAAGTCATTAGTCATCAATAATTTATCTCCAAACTGTAGGTTTCACAGGAGGGGATGCCACTTGAAGCTTCGTGGCTTAAAATGGAGATGGAATGTGGAACATGGTGGGAAGCACCGGGAGGGGTTTATTGATAACTTTCAAGTACTTTGTGGGGCTCTGAAAGACTGTCTTCAAATTCTTTGTCCTACTACCTCTTTCATATTAGTTCAAATCTCATATGGGTATATCTTTTGGGTTAAATTAAGGAAAATCTCCATGAAAAGTAAAAAACAAACAAAAAACCCCCAAAAGAATAGAAAGAGATACTATGAAAAATCAACTCGGATTTCTCAGAGTTTTATTAACTCAAAGAAGTCTTGGACCAGTTGGAAGAAGACAGAATTGATTTTGACAATCTCTAGCAAACCCTTTAGCGTTCAATGCACTCTAGACGATGAGTATAAAGAAGTTCACTTAATAGATTCACTAAATTAGTTCGTTTGTGTAGTTCAAAGAGAAACAGACACACAGGACTGTGAGGTTTTGAAAGGGGTGAAAGGAAAGTCTGGGTCCAGTGAGCCCAGGCAGGCCATGAAGGGGCAGGACAGGAGAAGGATGGTGCTGGGGGGCTACGGAACTGGCCACCTCTGTGCTGGCTGAAGATCACAAAAATCAACACAGCTTTCTCCAAACGCTGCCCGTGCATGATGGAATTAAACAGAGCTCTGAGAAAGACAGCACCGGGGCCGAGGACGGGTCCTGAGCTGCCTACAGTCATCAATATCTTGGCCAATGGCTATGCACTCAGGGGCAATTTGGCTAGCTTTCTTGATCCACACCAGAAAACTAGCTTTTGAAGTGGTTTGGAAAACTCCAAAAGGGACGTGCTTCATGCTATTGGTATTGCTGCCAAAAAGAAAAGATTCTGCTTTTCATCAGCTGTTGATTTTTGCTCTCTATATTTCTCTAGCATCTGTTGCTGGTGGCCCTGGTTAGGCTAACAAGTCGATAGTGTAGCTGCAGCAGCAGAACAGAAAAGACTCTCCTGGATTCTCAATTTCAGGCTGGCCTGGGAACAGGCTTAGTGATGTTTCAATGCTTGAAAGCAGGTGAGCTGGAGATCTGTGGCAATGCTTTTGACATGAGGCTGGACATCCTTTATAGCTTCCCCAGACACAGGAATTGGCAGGGCTTGAAAAAGAATCACTGGCAGGAGGTTCATTTATTTTTTGCTACCTCCCTAGCCATAAAACTAAAAGCTTTTTACCTAAATCACATTAGCCATCTCGTGGGAGTAGATCATTTCCTTCAGAGTCTTTCCTGATTGAAGTCTAGTCCCAGGGTGGTTTGAATGGTCCGTTTGCATTTGAAGAGCTTTCTAATTGATTCTTCTCATCCCCTCTCTAGCCAGTCTTATTTGGTGTCATCTGCCTTTCCCCTTCCTCCCTACCAAACCTCAGAGTCTTGAAATAAAAATCTTTGTATTTTAAACTTCATCATGCTAATTTCTTCACTTCAAACGAACCTTCTCTTGTTTGAGTTTCCTCCAACTGTGTGACTTAGGGCTGTTGAACTCTTTCAAGTACACAGGAAAATGGAAACCTCTTTTGGTGTCTAGTGATTATATAATAAAACATTTTCAGATGCTAATCTCATGCTTTGTGCTTGTTAATGAATGGAAATCTAAGGATATTCTTATTTGAAAGGTTTAAAAATATAATAACTGTGATTATATCTAATTCTGTCTACATTTCTGGTGTGAAATGAGAAGTCAGGGCCTGTGCCATCTACACAGTGCATGGTTCAACCAGCTATTTCTGTGTCTCTTCAAGCAAATCACTTATTTTCTGCCTTTTCTTTCTTTTTATGTAAAATATGGATAACTATCTGTCTCACTGAATTCACAGAGTGACTGTATTATGTACAACAAAATTTACTGAAAAGCATAAAGCTCTATAATTAAGTAGAATGTTCCCTGTGATTTATAAGCTTTTTAAATCCTGGAGCAGTGGAGGAATTATTCCTCTTACTGTAAAAGGACATCCCTCTAATAATCTCCCTTCTTTTCCTGACTTTTCAGGGATTCTGTTCATTGCTTTTCCATTTGTCATCCTGCATCTTCAATCTATCTCCTTCTTGATGCATTCTGTCAGCATTTAAATATATATTTTTCATTTAAAAAATCTTCTATCTTGGAGGAACCTTAACTTTGACTCTGTGTGTCTTTCTAGCTATCAAGCCATCTCCTCCTTTCTTGGCAACTTTTTCTCAAGGATTTTCCACACTTACTATCTCCTTTTGCTCATTTTCGTTTCACTCCTTATTCAGGTCAGTTTGGCTTTCACTTTCACCAAGCCTGTGAAACTGGTGGTGTTAAGGCCACCATATAAGAGTGCTAGGGGCTTCCATCACAAGCTGCCACAGATTGAGTGGTTTATCTTCTCACAGCTCTGAAGACTGGAAATACAAGATGGAATGTCAGCAGGTTTGCCTTCTTCTGAGAACTGCTGCCTTGCAGATACCTCCCTTCCTGCTGTGTCCTCAGGCTGTGTTGCCTGTGTCTCAATCTCTTTTTAGATGGATAGCTGCCATATTGGTTTAGGGTCCACTTATATGGCTTCATTTGACTTCACTTACCTCTTTGAATGCCTTCTCTAAATCAGTCCCCTCTGAGGCAGTGGGGATCAGCTCTTCAACATAGGAATCTGGGGGGACACAATTCACCGCCCCCAGAATTGGTGATTCCTAAACATCATGAACACTATTCCTCTTTCTCTTTCTTTCTTTCTTTCTTTCTTTCTTTCTTTCTTTCTTTCTTTCTTTCTTTCTTTCTTTCTTTCTTTCTTTCTTTCCTCTTTCTTTCTTTCTCCCTTCCTTCCTTCCCTCCCTTTCCTTTCATTTCCTCGCTCTCCCTTCCTTCTTTTCTTTCCTTTCCCTTCCCTTCCTATCCTTGCTCTCCCTTCCTTCGTTCCTTTCCTTTCCTCGCCCTTCCTTCCTTTGTTCCTTCCTTCCTTCCCTCTCTCTTTCTCCCTTCCTTCTATTGATTTACTTTTGCTTATATAAAATTTGTGGGATACATGTGCAATTTTGTTCCATGCATAGTGGTCAGTTCAAAGCTATTAGGGTATCCATCACCCAAGTAACATATATTGTACATATTATGTAATATATAAGTCCAATGGGGTCTCAGGAACATTCGGTAGAGTAGACCGCTGACCTCTTCCTCTAGCTTGAACTATTTTCTTATCTGCTTCTCCTTCTTTGCCCAAACTTTAAATGTTGAAGTTCCTAAATCCTGGGTCCTCTTCTGTTCTTATTCCATACTAAGCTTGTCCAACCAATGGCCTGTGGGCCACGTGTGGCCCAGGACAGCTTTGAATGCAGCCCAACACAAATTTGTAAATATTCTTCAAGCATTATAAGATATTTTATTATTTTTTTATAGCTCATCAGCTACTGTTAATGTTAGTATATTTTATGTGTGGCCCAAGACAATTCTTCTTTTTCGAATGCAGCCAGGGAAGACAAAAGATTGGACACCCCTGCCTACACAGACTCTAGACAACGTTTTATTAATTCCTATGGCTTTAGATACCATTTTTTTTTTTATTTCTTTTTTTTTTTTTTTCTTTTATTGTAATTATTATTATTATTATTATTATACTTTAGGTTTTATGGTACATGTGCCCAATGTGCAGTTAGTTACATATGTATACATGTGCCATGCTGGTGCACTGCACCCACCAACTCGTCATCTAGCATTAGGTATATCTCCCAATGTTATCCCTCCACCCTCCCCCCAACCCACAACAGTCCCTGAAGTGTGATGTTCCCCTTCCTGTGTCCATGTGTTCTCATTGTTCAATTCCCACCTATGAGTGAGAATATGCGGTGTTTGGTTTTTTGTTCTTGCTATAGTTTACTGAGAATGATGATTTCCAATTTCATCCATGTCCCTACAAAGGACATGAACTCATCATTTCTTATGGCTGCATAGTATTCCATGGTGTAGATGTGCCACATTTTCTTAATCCAGTCTATCATTGTTGGACATTTGGGTTGGTTCCAAGTCTTTGCTATTGTGAATAATGCCGCAATAAACATACGTGTGCATGTGTCTTTATAGCAGCATGATTTATAGTCCTTTGGGTATATACCCAGTAATGGGATGGCTGGGTCGAATGGAATTTCTAGTTCTAGATCCCTGAGGAATCGCCACACTGACTTCCACAAGGGTTGAACTAGTTTACAGTCCCACCAACAGTGTAAAAGTGTTCCTATTTCTCCACACCCTCTCTAGCACCTGTTGTTTCCTGACTTTTTAATGATTGCCATTCTAACTGGTGTGAGATGGTATCTCACTGTGGTTTTGATTTGCATTTCTCTGATGGCCAGTGATGGTGAGCATTTTTTCATGTGTCTTTTGGCTGCATAAATGTCTTCTTTTGAGAAGTGTCTGTTCATGTCCTTTGCCCACTTTTTGATGGGGTTGTTTGTTTTTTTCTTGTAAATTTGTTGGAGTTCATTGTAGATTCTGGATATTAGCCCTTTGTCAGATGAGTAGGTTGCGAAAATTTTCTCCCATTTTGTAGGTTGCCTGTTCACTCTGATGGTAGTTTCCTTTGTTGTGCAGAAGCTCTTTAGTTTAATTAGATCCCATTTGTCAATTTTGGCTTTTGTTGCCATTGCTTTTGGTGTTTTAGACATGAAGTCCTTGCCCATGCCTATGTCCTGAATGGTATTGCCTAGGTTTTCTTCTAGGGTTTTTATGGTTTTAGGTCTAACATTTAAGTCTTTAATCCATCTTGAATTGATTTTTGTATAAGGTGTAAGGAAGGGATCCAGTTTCAGCTTTCTACATATGGCTAGCCAGTTTTCCCAGCACCATTTATTAAATAGGGAATCCTTTCCCCATTTCTTGTTTTTCTCAGGTTTGTCAAAGATCAGATGGTTGTAGATATGTGGCATTATTTCTGACGGCTCTGTTCTGTTCCATTGATCTATATCTCTGTTTTGGTACCAGTACCATGCTGTTTTGGTTACTGTAGCCTTGTAGTATAGTTTGAAGTCAGGTAGCGTGATGCCTCCAGCTTTGTTCTTTTGGCTTAGGATTGACTTGGCGATGCGGGCTCTTTTTTGGTTCCATATGAACTTTAAAGTAGTTTTTTCCAATTCTGTGAAGAAAGTCATTGGTAGCTTGATGGGGATGGCATTGAATCTGTAAATTACCTTGGGAAGGATGGCCATTTTCATGATATTGATTCTTCCTACCCATGAGCATGGAATGTTCTTCCATTTGTTTGTATCCTCTTTTATTTCCTTGAGCAGTGGTTTGTAGTTCTCCTTGAAGAGGTCTTTCACATCCCTTGTAAGTTGGATTCCTAGGTATTTTATTCTCTTTGAAGCAATTGTGAATGGGAGTTCACTCATGATTTGGCTCTCTGTTTGTCTGTTATTGATGTATAAGAATGCTTGTGATTTTTGCACATTGATTTTGTATCCTGAGACTTTGCTGAAGTTGCTTATCAGCTTAAGGAGATTTTGGGCTGAGACAATGGGGTTTTCTAGATATACTATCATGTCATCTGCAAACAGGGACAATTTGACTTCCTCTTTTCCTAATTGAATACCCTTGATTTCCTTCTCCTGCCTAATTGCCCTGGCCAGAACTTCCAACACTATGTTGAATAGAAGTGGCGAGAGAGGGCATCCCTGTCTTGTGCCAGTTTTCAAAGGGAATGCTTCCAGTTTTTGCCCATTCAGTATGATATTGGCTGTGGGTTTGTCATAAATAGCTCTTATTATTTTGAGATACGTCCCATCAATTCCTAATTTATTGAGAGTTTTTAGCATGAAGGGTTGTTGAATTTTGTCAAAGGCCTTTTCTGCATCTATTGAGATAATCATGTGGTTTTTGTCTTTGGTTCTGTTTATATGCTGGATTACATTTATTGATTTGCGTATATTGAACCAGCCTTGCATCCCAGGGATGAAGCCCACTTGATCATGCTGGATAAGCTTTTTGATGTGCTGCTGGATTCTGTTTCCCAGTATTTTATTGATGATTTTTGCATCAATGTTCATCAAGGATATTGGTCTAAAATTCTCTTTTTTTGTTGTGTCTCTGCCAGGCTTTGGTATCAGGATGATGCTGGCCTCATAAAATGAGTTAGGGAGGATTCCCTCTTTTTCTATTGATTGGAATAGTTTCAGAAGGAATGGTACCAGCTCCTCCTTGTACCTCTGGTAGAATTCGGCTGTGAACCCATCTGGTCCTGGACTTTTTTTGGTTGGTAAGCTATTGATTATTGCCATAATTTCAGCTCCTGTTATTGGTCTATTCAGAGATTGAACTTCTTCTTGGTTTAGTCTTGGGAGGGTGTATGTGTTGAGGAATTTATCCATTTCTTCTAGATTTTCTAGTTTATTTGCATAGAGGTGTTTGTAATATTCTCTGATGGTAGTTTGTATTTCTGTGGGATCGGTGGTGATATCCCCTTTATCATTTTTTATTGCATCTATTTGATTCTTCTCTCTTTTTTTCTTTATTAATCTTGCTAGCAGTCTATCAATTTTGTTGATCCTTTCAAAAAACCAGCTCCTGGATTCATTAATTTTTTGAAGGGTTTTCTGTGTCTCTATTTCCTTCAGTTCCGCTCTGATTTTAGTTATTTCTTGCCTTCTGCTAGCTTTTGAATGTGTTTGCTCTTGCTTTTCTAGTTCTTTTAATTGTGATGTTAGGGTGTCAATTTTGGATCTTTCCTGCTTTCTCTTGTGGGCATTTAGTGCTATAAATTTCCCTCTACACACTGCTTTGAATGCATCCCAGAGATTCTGGTATGTTGTGTCTTGGTTCTCGTTGGTTTCAAAGAACATCTTTATTTCTGCCTTCATTTCGTTATGTACCCAGTAGTCATTCAGGAGCAGGTTGTTCAGTTTCCACGTAGTTGAGCGGTTTTGAGTGAGATTCTTAATCCTGAGTTCTAGCTTGATTGCACTGTGATCTGAGAGACAGTTTGTTACAATTTCTGTTCTTTTACATTTATTGAGGAGAGCTTTACTTCCAAGGATATGGTCAATTTTGGAATAGGTGTGGTGTGGTGCTGAAAAAAATGTATATTCTGTTGATTTGGGGTGGAGAGTTCTGTAGATGTCTATTAGGTCTGCTTGGTGCAGAGCTGAGTTCAATTCCTGGGTATCCTTGTTGACTTTCTGTCTCGTTGATCTGTCTAATGTTGACAGTGGGGTGTTAAAGTCTCCCATTATTAATGTGTGGGAGTCTAAGTCTCTTTGTAGGTCACTCAGGACTTGCTTTATGAATCTGGGTGCTCCTGTATTGGGTGCATATATATTTAGGATAGTTAGCTCTTCTTGTTGAATTAATCCCTTTACCATTATGTAATGGCCTTCTTTGTCTCTTTTGAACTTTGTTGGTTTAAAGTCTGTTTTATCAGAGACTAGGATTGCAACCCCTGCCTTTTTTTGTTTTCCATTTGCTTGGTAGATCTTCCTCCATCCTTTTATTTTGAGCCTATGTGTGTCTCTGCACGTGAGATGGGTTTCCTGAATACAGCACACTGATGGGTCTTGAGTCTTTATCCAATTTGCCAGTCTGTGTCGTTTAATTGGACCATTTAGTCCATTTACATTTAAAGTTAATATTGTTATGTGTGAATTTGATCCTGTCATTATGATGTTAGCTCGATGTTTTGCTCGTTAGTTGATGCAGTCTCTTCCTAGTCTCAATGGTCTTTACATTTCGGTATGATTTTGCAGTGGCTGGTACCGGTTGTGCCTTTCCATGTTTAGCACTTCCTTCAAGAGCTCTTTTAGGGCAGGCCTGGTGGTGACAAAATCTCTCAGCATTTGCTTGTCTGTAAAGTATTTTATTTCTCCTTCACTTATGAAGCTTAGTTTGGCAGGATATGAAATTCTGGGTTGAAAATTCTTTTCTTTAAGAATGTTGAATATTGGCCCCCACTCTCTTCTGGCTTGTAGGGTTTCTGCCGAGAGATCCGCTGTTAGTCTGATGGGCTTCCCTTTGATGGTAACCCGTCCTTTCTCTCTGGCTGCCCTTAACATTTTTTCCTTCATTTCAACTTTGGTGAATCTGACAATTATGTGTCTTGGAGTTGCTCTTCTCGAAGAGTATCTTTGTGGCGTTCTCTGTATTTCCTGAATCTGAATGTTGGCCTGCCTTGCTAGATTGGGGAAGTTCTCCTGGATAATATCCTGCAGAGTGTTTTCCAACTTGTTTCCATTCTCCCTATCACTTTCAGGTACACCAATCAGACGTAGATTTGGTCTTTTCACATAGTCCCACATTTCTTGGAGGCTTTGCTCGTTTCTTTTTATTCTTTTTTCTCTAAACTTCCCTTCTCGCTTCATTTCATTCATTTCATCTTCCAGGGCTGATACCCTTTCTTCCATTTGATCGCATCGGCTCCTGAGGCTTCTGCATTCTTCACGTAGTTCTCGAGCCTTGGTTTTCAGCTCCATCAGCTCCTTTAAGCACTTCTCTGTATTGGTTATTCTAGTTATACATTCTTCTAAATTTTTTTCAAAGTTTTCAACTTCTTTGCCTTTGGATTGAATATCCTCCCGTAGCTCGGAGTAATTTGATCGTCTGAAGCCTTCTTCTCTCAGCTCGTCAAAGTCATTCTCCGTCCAGCTTTGTTCCGTTGCTGGTGAGGAACTGCGTTCCTTTGGAGGAGGAGAGGTACTCTGGTTTTTAGAGTTTCCAGTTTTTCTGCTCTGTTTTTTCCCCATCTTTGTGGTTTTATCTACTTTTGGTCTTTGATGATGGTGATGTACAGATGGGTTTTTGGTGTGGATGTCCTTTCTGTTAGTTTTCCTTCTAACAGACAGAACCCTCAGCTGCAGGTCTGTTGGAGTACCTGGCCGGCCGTGTGAGGTGTCAGTCTGCCCCTGCTGGGGGGTGCCTCCCAGTTAGGCTGCTCGGGGGTCAGGGGTCAGGGACCCACTTGAGGAGGCAGTCAGCCCGTTCTCAGATCTCCAGCTGCGTGCTGGGAGAACCACTGCTCTCCTCACAGCTGTCAGACAGGGACATTTAAGTCTGCAGAGGTTACTGCTGTCTTTTTGTTTGTCTGTGCCCTGCCCCCAGAGGTGGAGCCTACAGAGGCAGGCAGGCCTCCTTGAGCTGTGGTGGGCTCCACCCAGTTCAAGCTTCCAGGCTGCTTTGTTTACCTAAGCGAGCCTGGGCAATGGCGGGCGCCCCTCCCCCAGCCTCGCTGCCGACTTGCTGCTTGATCTCAGACTGCTGTGCTAGCAATCAGCGAGACTCCGTGGGCGTAGGACCCTGTGAGCCAGGTGCGGGCTATACTCTCCTGGGGCACCGTTTCCTAAGCCCGTCGGAAAAGCACAGTATTCGGGTGGGAGTGGCCCGATTTTCCAGGTGCCGTCTGTCACCTCTGGAAGGGGAACTCCCTGACCCCTTGTGCTTCCCGAGTGAGGCAATGCCTCGCCCCTGCTTCGGCTGGCGCACGGTGCGCTCACCCACTGACCTGCGCCCACTGTCTGGCACTCCCTAGTGAGATGAACACGGTACCTCAGATGGAAATGCAGAAATCACCCGTCTTCTGCGTCGCTCGCGCTGGGAGCTGTAGACCGGAGCTGTTCCTATTCGGCCATCTTGGCTCCTCCTCCTAGATACCATTTATATGCAGACCTACAGACCTGTCCTCCCAAGCTCCAAAAGATTAAGTACACCTGCCATCTTGAAATCTCCACTGGGATTTTCACAGGCATTCCTAAAATCAGAATTCAAAACTCTCGAGTTCTGCCCCCACATCTATGCCACTTCCTCAATCATTTCCCTTTTGTTGGTTTATTTCTTCTTCAGCCTTACCATTCTTCATAAAAATTATCTCCATTTACCCATTTTCTTCTTCCAGAAAGCATCATCATCCTTGATGCTTTCTTCTTCCTGCAACCCCCCTACCATCACAACTTGCAACCAAGTACTGTTATTTCACCTTCAAAATATGTGCTAAAATTATCCACTTCTGTCATCCGCATCTTTCACCTGGTCTGCAAACATATACTCTTTCCAACTTTTTGCCTCTCCAATACCTTCTTTATGGCACACCCAGAGAGGTTCTTCAAAAATTTCAATTAGATCATGTCTCTCCTTCGTTTAAAAATCTTTTATGATTTTCTACCCACGAAATAATTCTGCTAGACTGCAAGCTCTAAAGATGCAAGGACTAGGTTTGCCATATTTGTTTCTGTTTATGCAGAGCCTAGCCTTGCATTTAGTAGGAACTTAACACATTGACCTAGATCTTGTCCACCTTCCCAGCCTCACTTCTCATGGAAGCACTCATAGACCTCAGTCCAGTTACTCTTTTCTCAGATCCCTGAGCTGGCCTGGTCAAGGGCTGCCTGGGCCGTGATGCGTTCACTCCTGCTTTGTTGGCTGGTATCTGCTTATATTCTTGCTACTGTAACTGATGTCCAAGGCAGTCACATAGGCATCCCTGGGAGCTTGCTAGAGCTCAGGCACCACCCTAGATCCAATGAATCAGAATCTGCATGTTGACAAGGTCCCCAGGTGGTTCAAATGCACATTCAAGTTTACGGTGCTTTGCTCTGGATCCCAGCCTGAGTGCTAGTTCTTTAAAGACACCTTTCCCAACTGGCCAAATCGTATTAGGTCATGTGATGGATTCACCCACATGGTCTGTGATACAGAAGGGAAAAGGAGTTGAAGTCTGTTGATCTGAAGCTGCTCACTTAAGAGTTTTACCTAAGTGTGATCCTATCAAAAGTTCTGGATTTTGTAGAGAAGCATACAAAGTATGTGAATAGTTTGATTTGAGCAAATTGAAAGTTTCCAGTTTTATTTGCTTTAACCAATATGTTTGCTTTCCCTCTGAAAATCCCTTGTTACATGTCCTTAGTTTTAGTTTGCCACATTATGACACGATGGGAGTAATGCACAGCAGTGATCCTCAGTTGGTTTGGGTTTTCAATACATAATTGATCCATGGTTGTGGCATGCATTGTAAAATGTCCAGCTAGAACACCTATTCTTTCAATTACTTTCAGTGGCAAAACCACAATTACTTTTGCACTAACCTGATAGTTTTGCTACAAGTCAGTTGTTCAGTTTTTTTGTTGTTGTTGTTTGTTTTAATTTTTGCAAACACTTTAGATACTGCATAGTGGATGGATTAGTTTGGTTCCTGGGATCTTCTGTGTATTCTGTTGAAGCTCAATAATCACATTACTGAGGACCTCCAAAATTTTACAAAGGACTGCATAGTGAGTATTCAGCCGATAAACTAAACCACAGCTTATTACTATGAGATGAAAGAAAGCACACCAATTAAAAGTAAACACTGTTTAAACTTATCTTAATGTATTTCTACAGTGTCATACCTTTATTATATTCTCTACTTGTAAAATATTTTGTTGTGTGTATTGCCAAGTATTTCAGGATTTTATGGGTATAATGTATTCTATTAATTTAACCAGAAAACTTGTAGTTATTCAACAAGAAAACTAAAAGTGTTGGCAGAGATGTAATTTTAAAGCACAATCTCACTCATTCCTTCAGTATTACAGCTGCTCCTTGTTTGTTTAATAATAGAACTGATGAGTAGTTAATTTGAGAGGAAAGCTGGTGCAGGTGTAGTGCTATTTAGATGTCATGGAGGACGCATGTGACATCTGCAGCTAGCTATATGGTAAAAGCAAAACAGAAGTTAGAATCAGCCCTGTGTCAAATCTGCATAGTTTTAGGCTTCAGGGAGTTTCTCTGTATGTTGAGGCAGGAAGTTTAGTAGAATTCCAAGGGAATAAGAGAGGAACCAACTTTTGTAGAATTTACCTTCTATGGGGGAACCCATTCAATCATCAGGAGAACTCTTCAATAGGTTTTATTTGCTCTGGTTTACCTAGATGAAAAATTGAGACCCAGAATCCATGCTTTTCTTTCCGAGTTACACATTAGAATCACCAATTTGTCATTAAACACACAAACACACACACACATACACACACACTGCACAGCCATTAGGATGGCTGCTATCAAAAAAGAAAAAACAAAAAAATCGGGACCAGGCATGCTGGTTTACACCTGTGATCCCAGCACTTTGGGATCACCTGAGGTCGGGAGTTTGACAGCAGCCTGGCCAACATGGTGAAACCTCTTCTGTACCCCCCCCAAAAAAACAAAACAAAACAAAAAGCAACACACACACGCACACAATTAGTCGGGCATGGTGGCACACATGTGTAATTTCAGCTAACCGAGAGGCTAAGGCACGAAAATCGCTTGAACCTGGGAGGTGGAGGTTGCAGTGAGCCGAGATCACGCCACTGCACTCCACTCTGAAGACAGAAGGAGACTCGGCCTCAAAACAAAACAAAAACACCCAGAAAATAACAAGTGCTGACAAGGATGTGGAAAAATTGTAACTCTTGTGCATTGAGGGTGGATATGAAAAATAGTACATCAGCTGTGGAAAACATAAGGTTGCTCAAAAATTTAGACATAGAATTACCATATGATTCAGTAATCCCACTCACATCTACAAATCTCTTTATCTATATCTTTATCTACCTATATCTATCTTCAAAAGAATGGAAAGCAGTTACTCAAATAGATACTTGTACACCTGTGTTCTCTCCCACACCTTTTTTTTTTTTTTTTTGGTAATAAGTGGGGTCTCACTATGTTTCCTAGGCCGGAGTGCAGGGGCTGTTTATAGGCACGACCCCCTGCTGCAGGGCTGTCCACAGGCATGACCAGCCCCTACTGCGGGGCTGTTTATAGCCATTATCCCCCTTCTGTGGAGCTGTCCGTAGGCACGGACCCCTGCTGCGGGGCTGTCCACAGGCAGGACCCCCTGCTGCGGGGATGTACACAGGCGTAAACCCCTGTTGCGGGGCTGTTTACAGGCATGATCCCCCTGCTGCAGGGCTGTCCACAGGCACGGACCCCTGCTGCGGGGCTGTCCACAGGCATGAATCCCTTCTGTGGGGCTGTTTACAGGCATGATCCCCATGCTGCGGGGCTGTCAACAGGCACAACCCCCTGCTGAGGGCGCTGTCCACAGGCACGATCTCCCTGCTGCGGGACTGTCCACAGGCACGATCTCCCTGCTGCAGGGCTGTCCACAGGCACGACCTCCCTGCTGCATGGCTGTCCACAGGCATGACCCCTTGCTGGTCAAACTGGGAGTTGTGCCCTGCTTTGTCTCCAACCCAGGCTGGTTCACCCCTCCTTAGGCAACGTGGTAGTCCCTTATCCCAGGAGGTCTCTGTACTAATATCTAATTTCGTGCAGACATCTGATCAACACAGCACTGCAGCCCAGGACTCCTGGGCTCAAATGATCTTCCTGCCTCAGAAGCCTGAGTAGCAGGATCTACAGGTGCATGCCACCACACCTGGCTGCTACACCTGTGTTCATTGCAGCATCACGGCAGCCTTATTTACAGGAACTGCAAGGTGGAAACAACCTAAAAAGTCTATTGAGGGATAGATGGATAAACAAAATGTGGTATAGACATAAAATGGAATATTAGTGATCTTTGAAAAGGGAGGGAATTCTGACACTTGCTACCACATAGATAAAACTTAAAAACCTTACGGTAAGTGAGACATCAAACACAGACTATGTGATTCCATCTACATGAAGATCCTGAAACAGGCAAATTAATAGAGACACAAAGTAGAATAGAGGTTTTCAGGACTGGAAGGAGGTGGAAATGGGCGGGGTTAGTGTCTAATGGGCACAGAGTTCCTGTCTGGGATGATAGAATGCTTCGGAAATGGATAGTGGTGATGATTGCACATCATTGTGAATGTAGCTAATGACATTGAATTCTTTACCAGGAAACAAAAACAAAAACAGAAACACATTGCTAAGCCTCCCACTCGGACAGGTGATATGCTTGGTGTGAGCTGGGGCCTGAGCCCAGGCTGCCCTCGCCAAAGCTGCTTCAAGACCCCTCTTGGTTGTACTTAGGCCTGATTAGTACTTGGTTGTACTAAGTACCTGATTGTACTTAGGCTCTGGAGAGCCCCATACATGAAAGCCAGCTCTGGTTCTATCTCTTCTCACTCCCGTCCTCCCTGCCCCCACCATCCCCCAGCTGGGCGTTATGAGAAAAGCAAGATGACTATGAGTTTTCTGATTATTTATATGACCAAATAATCTCAAGGACTATTGCTAACTAACCCATGGGACTCCCACTACCTTCATGAGGTTCAGACGAGGTGAAGGGTCCCTAAAATCCTGCCACCTAGTCAGGAACTCAGTTGTCAACAATTTCTTTATTTGTGATACAAGCAGGGGTGGGGAAAGAGAAATGAACAGACTTGGAAGCTTCTCCGAGGCCCTAGAGAAGACATCTGGGCTCTGAACACCAGACGCCAGGAGCAAGGAGGGTAGTTGATGACTCCCCACTCTTTCTCCAGCCCCTGCTCCTCTGTTTCTCCCCTTCACCCACTGCAGCTTCCTCAGGTCCTGGGTCCTGAGCCATCATCTCTTCGAATCACCTCCATTCTATCCCTGTTAATAAAGGAGCATCAACTAAGTGAACATGGTGATTTGCATTCACTTACATTGATTCAGAAATTGTGTTTAATTCCACACAAGAAAAAGAATGTGGATCTTTTTCACTGGGAAAAAAAAGTTGCTATGTATCACCTTAATCATGTTTTCCTAGGATATAATCTATACATGACGCCTATTTAAGCCTTCATTGCTTCTGTGCACGTGGTTTGCTTTCCTCTCATGTGAAATAGTGTTGGACCACACGGGTTTGGGCCACAGCCCAGGAAGACACAATCCTGAACGTCATAATCCCAAATGTTGAAGTCCCAAAAGATCTAAATCTGTACAGTCTAAAATCCTGAAAATTACAATCCTAAAAAAACAAAATTCTGAAAATACAATTCTGGAAAAAAATTATTAACACATTCTTTAAAAAGCATTTATTGAGCAGCTCATGGTGGCTTATGCCTTTAATCCCAGCACTTTTGGATGCTGAGGCAGGTGGATCAAAAACTCAGGAGATGGAGACCAACCTGGCTAACATGGTGAAACTCCATCGTAACTAAAAATACAAAAAATTAGCCAGGCCTCGTGACGGGTGCCCATAGTCCCAGCTACTCAGGAGGCTGAGGCAAGAGAATCGCTTGAACCTAGGAGGTGGAGGTTACAGGGAGCCGCGATCGCACCACTGTACTCCAGCCTGGGTGACAGAGTGAGACTCTAAAAACAACAACAAAAAAGCATTTATTTATATTTTTAAGATGGAATTTATTTGAGAAACGTATAAAAACACAACAGAACGCTTCCTAGGCCACTTTATACACAATCAATAGGCAATAACAACATACATATATTTATAAGCATAAAACTCAGGTATGCCAACGATAGTCTCAAGGGTATAATGGTAATGAGCAAATGAGTTGTATTTGTAAATAAATGGGTCAAAAACCAAAATGTATAAAAGCATGGTTGTTAACTGGGTGCACTCAGCTTTATAACTTAGTTCATCTGGAATACTGTGACAGACAACCTAAGTCTTTTGACCAGATTCATCAAAAGCTGGGATGGGTTACCATCTAATATGCAGTCAAAGAGCTGAGATCCTGAGGAATTTTCTCTTTTCCAAATGCAAATGTGCAAAAAGGATATCTTCTCATTTATTGAGGAAACTTTAATGTTTTTATGTAAATGTACAATGCTTATACACAAAGTCAGTGTTGTGATAATGCACTCTTGTGGAGTCAAATTTGCAAAAAAAAAAAATGCATAAGACAAATTAGAACTCTCTAAAAGTCTTTGCAAAACTTATACCTCCAGTATTGGAAATGATACTAAGATGAAATACATAGCATAGCAAGTTATAAAAAATAATGCTTACAATTAATAGTGGAAAAATGGAGAAAGAAACAACTAAAAAGAAAATTGACGTATAAAAAGTATATTACATGGATAGATTATGGGCAATTGCAGAGTTCGTCTTAGCTGGCTGACTTTCATGATCATTAATTATATTTTGAAGTCTTGCATCATGATGAATATTTGCCTTTTTTGTTTTCAGGGTTTGACTCTCCTCATAAAATACATTCACATTCATTTTCTACGTGGCACTGCTCTTTTTGAAATTCTTCTATAATTTGATACACACTGACATGAGCATTTCCTATTACATTTTCCAATCTTCTATGCCATTCTTGTCTATTGTTTTGAGTATTTGGAAATCCATTTTGTAGGCCCCCATATGCAGGCCACTCATTTGGCAGAAACAATACTCTTGATTGAACAGCAACACCGTTGCCTAAATGACTTCTTATCCTACCTTGCACATCATTATTTTCAAACCAGTATGTAATATTTCTGGCTTCTTCAGGGAATTGTGGTTTTAATTTATCAAAAGCTCTTGGAATTTTATCAGGTGGAAGGAATGCCAATACAGACAAATGACACATTTTTAAAGTAAAATTTTCATCATTGCCATATGGCCTGTCCAATCCACTCACCTGAATTTTCTGGCAAATGAGCTGGGCTGAATGGAAGATATAAACTTTACTGGTAACAACTTGCAATTCACTTTTAGAAGCCTTGATCACACCTAATTAAAAACTTGTCATTAAAATTTGGGGATCCAATTGAAATCTATTTTCTTCTGCAAAGCCCTCCAAATCTTCAAATAAGCTTTTATAAAGTACTTCACTTTTTCCAGTTATTAAACCATAAACATGCAGATTAAATTACAGAATTTTGTAATCCAATGGGGGCATAAACTGTATGAAGTTGATTTAAAAAACCCACTGGGGACTGTTTTGAAAGTGCCGTTCATCAGCCAAAGTGAAACATACACCTGTTTTGCTATGTTAAACTTAATGGTAAATAAATATGTTTATCTTTTTTGAGAGTCAAATCCCTAATCAAGAATAGTTCATGATTTAATATGTCTTGTAGCACTGGAGGAAGCTCTGTGCCAGGAGGTGTCTGGCTCAGAAGGCCACTGAATTTGTTGAACTGTTTTTATTATCTGACAAAAGGCATTTTTTGAAGGCAAGCATGGTGCTACATGTAGAGGTGCTTGGTACATGATTACATAATTTGGCAGACAAGATTTTGTGCATTTTTTACTTTCATTTTCACTTCTTCTGTGATATTCAAGGCATTCAAAACAATGACAGCAGATCTTCCCCACCTAGTCTGCTCAGAACCACACACTGATCTCTTCTGAGAAAACCATCACAGACATACTCAAAATAAAGCTTTCCCAGCTTTCCAGGGATTCCTTAATCCAGTCAAGTTGACACCTGAAATTAAGTCTGCAAGTCCACCCCTTGTATATTTGGCACCCATATGGACCTCCTTAAACCATACATAATTTCCAAATAAAAAGAAAACAAAGCAACAGTTGTACGTAACACGATGCAACTAACGTGGTACAACTCTCCTTTGATTGTGATTTTCTGGATTTTAGATGTTAAGAATTTAGACTTTAGGACTGGGCATGGTGGTTCATGCTTGTATTCCCAGCACTTTGGGAGGCCAAGTCAGGAGGATCACTTGAGCCCAGGAGTTCAAAATCAGCCGGGGCAATAAAGTGAGACCCCATTATATGGTTTGGTGGTGTCTTCAACCAAATCTCATCTTGAATTGTAGTTCCCATAGTTCTCACATATCATGATGGGGACCCAGTGAGATGTAATTGAATCATGGAGACAGTTACCGCCATGCTGTTCTCGTGATAGTGAGTGAGTTCTCACAAGCTCTGATGGTTTTATAAGGAGATTTTCTCCCTTTGCTTGCACTTCTCCTTCCTGCCACCTCTTGAAGAGATGTCTTGCTTCCCCTTCGCATTCTACCATGCTTATAAGTTTCCTGAGGCCTCCCCATCTATGATGAACTGTGATTCAAATAAACCTCTTTCCTTTATAACGTAACCAAGCTTGGTTATGTCTTTATTAGCAGCATGAGAATGGACTGATACAGTAAATTGGTACTGAGGTAGTGGGGCGTTGCTATAAGGATACCTAAAATTGTGGAAGTGAATTTGGAACTGGGTAACAGGCAGAGGTTGAACAATTTGCGGGGTTTGGAAGAAGACAGAAAAATGTGAGGAAGTTTGGAACTTCCTAGAGATTTGCAGAATGGTTTTGAGGAAAATGCTGATAGTGACATAGACAATGAAGTCCAGGCTGATGTGGTCTCGTATGGCGATGAAGAACTTGTTGGGACTTGGAGTAAAGGTGACTTTTGCTATGCAAAGTGACTGACGGCATTTTGCCCCTGCCCTAGAAATCTGTGGAACTTTAAACTTGAGAGACATGGTTTAGGGTATCTGGCAGAAGAAATTCCTAAGTAGCAAAGTGTTCAAGAGGAATCAAAGCATAAAAGTTTTAAAAATTTTGCAGCTTAATGATGAGATAGAAAAGGAAAATCCATTTTCTGGAGAGAAATTCAAGCTAGCTACAGAAATTTGCATACGTAACGAGGAGCTGAATATTAATCACCAAGTCAACGGAAAAAAATGTCTTCAGGGCATGTCAGAGACCTTCACGGCAACTCAAACCATCACAGGCCAGAAGGCCTAGGAGGAAAAAAATGGATTCATGGGCCCGCAGCAGGGACTTGCTGCTCTGTGCAGTCTCAGGACTTGGTGCCCTGTGTCCCAATCATGGCTAAAGGGCAAATGTACAGCTCAGCCCATGGCTTCAGAGGGTACAAGCCCCAAGCCTTGGCACCTTACATCAGGCATTGGGCCTGTGAGTGCACAGAAGTCAAGAATTGAGGTTTGGGAATCTATGCCTAAATTTCAAAGGATGCATGGAAACGCCTAGGTGTTCAGGCACAAATTTGTGACAGGGACGGAGCCCTCATGGGGAACTACTGCTAGGGCAGTGAGTGCAGAAGGGAAATGTGGGGTCAGAGCCCCAACACAGTCCCCACTGGGCCACAGCCTAGTGGAGCTGAGAGAAGAAAGCCACCATCCTCCAGACTCCAGAATGCTAGATACACTGACAGCTTGCACCGTATTGCCTGGAAAAGCCACAGACACTCAGCACCAGCCTGTGAAAGCAGCCAGGAAGAGGGCTATACCCTGCAAATCAACAGGGGTGGAGCTGCCCAAGGCCATGAGAGCCCACTACTTGCTTCAGTGTGACCTGGACGTGAGACATGAAGTCAAAGGAAATCATTTCAGAGCTTCAAGATTTGACTGACTCATTGAATTTTGGACTTGCATGGGGCATGCAGTCCCTTCATTTTGGCCAATTTCTCCCACTTGGAACAGGTGTATTTACCCAATGCCTATATCCTCATTGTATCTATGAAGTAACTAACTTGATTTTGATTTTACAGGCTCATAGGCAGAAGGACCTTGCCTTGTCTAAGACAAGACTTTGGACTTGGTCATTTGGGTTAATGCTGGAATGAGCTAAGAGTTTGGCGGACTGTTAGAAAGGCATGATCATGTTTTAAAATGTAAGGACATGAGATTTGGAAGGGGCTGGGGGCAGAATGATATGGTTTGGCTGTGTCCCCACCCAAGTCTCACCTTGAATTGTAGTTTCCATAATCCCTACATGTTGTGGGAGGAATCCAGTTGGAGGTAATTGAATCATGGGGGTGGTTACACCCTTGCTGTTCTCATGACAGTGAGTGATACCTGAAGGTTTTATATGGGTCTTTTCCCCTTTCGCTCAGCATCTTCTGCTGCCTTGTGAAGAAGGTGCCTTGCTTCTTGTTTGCATTCATCATGATTGTAAGTTTTCTGAAGCCTTCCCAGCCATGCTGAACTGAGAGCCAATTAAACCTTTTTCTTTTATAAATTACCCAGGCTCGTGTATGTGTTTATTGGGAGCATGAGAATGAACCAATTTACTTTGTCTCTATTAAAAAAAAAAAGAATTTAGACCTTAGGAATTTTGATCTTTTAGGATTTCAACATTCAGGGTTATGGTGTTTGTGACTGGGTCTTGGATTATGATTCTCACCTGGACTAAACAGCCTCGCAGCTCTCTTCAAACTATGATCTTATTCTCCCACTACCTCCTGAGTTCATCCTCTTTCTTCAACTTTGCTAAGCCTGCCTTTCCTTTCCTATCTGTCTGCTTTATTCCCTCTGATTAATCCAAAGTAAAATTTGACTTTTTTTTTTCATTCCAACAACTGCATCTTCTATCACATATCTCCTTTCATGAAGTTGGTCCCTGATCATGTTTCTGTTGACAACAGTATAATATAGACAAGATTGCACATAGTTAAAGTGTGTATTTTATTTTTTGGTGGCAGCATTCTGATAAGAAATTAAAACTATTTCTTTTAAAAAAGTAATTTAATCACCAGGCAGAGCAAGTAAAGAGAAATAATTTCCAGAATCTCACATCTGTCCAAAGTAAATGCTGATTTTTATTGAGGACTTCCTTATTTCTGCCACCAGTTGACTCTCATACAGCTTATTCCCAATAGAATCAAGTGCAGAATTGGCAAATGGGGTGTCATACGTGCAGCGCTCTACTGGAGCTGATAATTAAGTGCCCAGAAATTTCAAGAATTGTTTGTCAAACCATCAGTAGAAATATTTACACAATGGAAATCAGCAAATGCTACAAATCTGGGCTTCTCCCCACCCAACCAATAGGTTTACTAGCATACAAATTTTATTCATCTTGTAAACGTTCAGAATTTAAATAAATATTCATAGACTCTCCTATACTCAGTGTCTCAGAATAACTCGAAGTTCTCAGAATAACTCGAAGTTCTCACAATAACCAGTGAGGCTGAGTGTGAGTTGACCCACCCCAGTCCCCCTCTCTGACCTGTCTCCTCTTAGCCTTTTGACTCCCAGTGTTCTCTACTTCATGAACATGGGCCAGGCAACCTGCTGTTTGCCTGCGTTTTCTTCCTCGAGTGCTCCTCCCCATATATCTGCATAGCTAGTGCCCTCACTTCCTTGGAATCTGTTCAAATGTTATCTTCTCAGTGAGACTTTCTATATAAGTTGTCTATGACTGCTGGAATAAATTAGCACACCTCTAGTAGCCTAGCAGAACACACACTCTCTCTAGGGGAGAGAGAACCCTTTCTTACCTTCTCCAGCGTTGAAAGGATGCCTGCATCCCTTGGCCCCTGGCCCGCTTCCGGGCAGCAACCACATCATCCTGACCCTAGCTGTCACGCTTCTTAACTCAGACTCTCCTGCCTCCCTCTTTTGCTTTTAAGTACTCTTGTGATGACTTTGGGCCAACCTGGGTAATCCAGAATAATCTCCTCATCTCATGATCCATAATTTCATCACATCCACGAGTCCTTTTTGCCATATAGGGATATGGACATGTAGAAAGGCCATTCTTCTGCCTATTACTCCCTCCTTGAGCATTCTAACTACCTTCACATCCACCCGCTCCCAGCATTTCTGAGCTCCCTTCCACGCTTAATTTTTCTCTGTGCCACTTATTACCTTCTGGTATATTATATATTTTACATATTTATTTTATTAATGATCTGTCTTTTCTCACTGGAATGTAATTTGCATGAGGGTAAACATTTTTGTTTTATATCATTGCCATATTTCATTATGTTGAACAGTGCCTTGCTCTTAGTAAGGGTTCAAGAAATATATATGTTTTGGCTGAATAAATTAGGTTGAGAAGTTTGGGGGAAAATCCTGGTATGATAGAGAAGACGGTTCCCAGTGATGGGAAAGGGCCATGTGTTGGGGCCTCTACAGGAAGCCGGGATGCTCCAGAGGTCCCCCATGGCAGAGCTGCTTTGCTCACGTTGAACTCTTTGCCTAAGTTCTGATTTCTAATGTTTTCTTTCATATTTGTTTTTGCTCTGCCTTTTTTAAATTAATTTCTTATAGAGATGAGGTTTTACTATATTTCTCAGGCTGGTATCAAACTCATGAGCTCAAGTAATCTTCCCACCTCGGCCTCCCAAATTGTTATTACTACAGGTGCAAGCCACCACACCCGGCCTGCCTTTGCTCTTTCTTTGAAATATACTCAAAATGTTCATATTGGTTTCTAACTATAGATCATGACTCCTGAAGCAAAGTAACCACTTTGTTCTTCATTATTTCTTTCACTCTTCTACTCTGCACGGTGCCAGATATTGGATATGCAGGTGCCAAACATTTTATTTTCTGATTTCTTACATTTTGTTTCTTAAAAATAAGCCTAACCACGTTGTAGAGAGGGATGATTTCTTTCTTTGTTTTGAAAATTTGTGCATGCCCAATGCTTACATTGTGCAGTTCAATGTTGCTTCAGCTTTTTTTTTTTTCTATTTTTGCCAGACTTTCGAAACTCTTAAAACTTGTTTGTGATCAGCACAGCAAGGAACACGCTTTAGCTTTGAAAAAAATCTTTAACATGAAAAAATGCACTGACATTGTTTTTAATATAACATTGGCTAGAATTTGCCTATGTTTGCACATGCTGAAAATTGTCCCACCCGGCTGATGTGTTCACCTCTTCAGCTTGGATCCTGTTGTGGATTTATTTACAAAAATCTATTGCCTTAAATCCATCCTTTCTGCTGTATGTTTTACAGCCTTCTATAGTAAATACACAACAGATAATGTGGAGAGAAAAGACATAAGAGGAGGAAGATAATGAGAGACTTTGTTAAGGTTGTAACCTTCTTGGTTTCTTTGAAGAATTTTTTGCCCTTCTACTAAGACAGCAAAGCAGCATTTTGTTACTGACCGCCTAAAACCACTTAATCTCAGGAGAATGCATCACTTGCCAAGCTGTTGGTATGCTATTTGTGTTTTGTTGCACAATTTTTTGGTTGTTTATTTGGTTGTCTTTTTGGAAGGTAAATTTGGAAAGGGGACCTACACAGAAGTGCTGACTCACACATATTCCCTTATTGTCATTACAGACAAGAAGAAACTAGCATAGCTAAGGATGTAGTGAAGAAAGGCAGTGTGATAAGCACCAGCAAAGGGTTGAGGGCTGTTGCTCTCTAAATTATTATTTGATTATTTTAAAAGTATGGAAGTTTTCTAGTCACTGAAGAAAGGAGTGGAAACTGCACTTATTTTTATATGGAGTTACTTAACTACCTCCTAAACACATAAGTGGAAATTGTTTTTGCTGGTGCAAAGTATTTTAATTAGCAAGAATTCATATATTGAGATTATAATTAGAGAGCTCAATTTATATATTTGCTATCCTGCTCAAGCCTGACATGGCAAAAAAAAAAAAGAAAAAAGAAAACCAAGTTCACTCCGAAATACATAGCTTCAAAATAAAAAATACTGGAAAGTTTGCTGTGATAACTATTTTGTAGTTTTGTACAAAAAAACTAAATAACAAATTACCTAAAGAACAATTTGCTAAACATGAGCAATTGCTCCCTTTGAGTATATACAGGTAAGATAGGAAGACTGTTCAGACCAGTAAAGTGTAGTTTACATTGAAGATAATATTCAGTTGACTCATAACAAATAACCTGCATTCATGATAACATTTCAGCATTTTCAAGGTGCTAAGTGTACTGATTTTTAAAAATATATTTTAGAAGGAATTTAGAACTGGTGTTTTTAATGAAAACCAGCATCTCTGATGTTGCAACATGTATGTGAAATGGGTGTTACATCTATCCTGCCGTTTGACCCCACCGTTAACAAAGTGGCTGAAAATAACAGTAAGAAAAAATCAATCCAAGGGAGAAAACCACTAACGCACTCAATTCTGTCTCTCTCTTTCTCTCTCTCTTTCTGTCTCTCTCTCTGTGTGTGTGTGTGTTAAGGGGGATGGCGGGAGGTGGTCTTAACTCTTGAAAGAACTTTCTTTGTATAGGAAGCATATTTCGGTTTAGGTACAATGATAAGAAAGTTTAATTTTATAATCCATAAGACCAGATACCTTCAGAAATGATTTTTGCTGTGGGATTTCTATGACTGCTATTCTGACTAGTGTGAAATGACGGGTTTGGATGTCTATATCTACACCCATCAAAACCTCAGAGCTTCATGCGCTGCTATAACTTTTCTATTAATTCTGGGTAAATTAGAAGGCTGGTACAAGGAATAATTTTAACTTCAGATTTTACAGTTTGTATATGTTAAGGGCAGAAAGATCTACTTTTCAATGATCTGTATTTTAAGATATTGACTTTTCCTGGTGCTATTTTATGATTATGGAGAAAATAGAATTCTTATTAGAAATCTCAACTCCGAATTGAGAATAGATGTTTTGATACTTGTCCTGCTGTGGCCTGAGACTTGGAATCATGAAGTAAAAGAGACCTTGCTGTTTATCTACAGATTAGAACACACAAATAAACATCAGCGTAACATACTCGTTAACATTCTGGTAGTTACGTTTACTTATTCCAGAGCAAAATTAATATATGATAAGAAGTGGAATATTTTCTATTGATATCTAGGGTATTATGACAACAACCTTCTTTAGAAAAGAAACAGTGTATTATGAGGACAGTGGATGCTAAAACATTATTTGCCTTCAAGGCATTGTGAACAACTGGAGTCAATTGAATAGCCTTCTCAAGCACAAGCCAACAGTGAAATGAAAGTCATTTATCTGAAACAGCAGGCAAGAGCTTCATTAGTACACTCGGAAGGTGTCTCACTAACCCTGCCAAAGTTTTGCTCCATCTGATCAGGGCATAAATGTTTTATTGGCCCAATAACCAAGGTCTTAGAGTTTCACAGTGTTTTCTCTCCAAAAGCTAATACAGGGAGCACTGCTGACATTCTGCCCATGGTTGCCAAGGCTGAAATCAAACGTGCTTTGAATAATACTATAAAAACTTTAAAATTAATCTTTGCCGTAGGAGGAACCAATGTTCAACTGTGGGCTCTATACAAAGCCTCTTAAGGTGGGAGGGAGCAAACTTTTCAAGTTGGTTTTAGGTAACAGAAACGGTCGTCTTTGTTGGATTTGTCTGGAAAAAAAGTAAGGAAAATCCCAACATTATCTGTTCTGGTCAAGAAGTATAAGGCTCATTCCCGTTTTACTTCTCTCCTTTGGATCCTTTTCCTTATTCTTGACTCTATACATGGAGAAAAAGTTCAAGTGCATCTAAAGCAGTAATGCTGGGAACTTGCCAACTCATACCCATGATGCTACTATTGCTTATAAAGCATTTTGAGGATTCTTGTATTCAGAGCTAGCGATAAGCCGCAAGAAGAAGTCAGTCTTGCTGGTGTACAGCTGCATTTTGGGCTCGTGTATAGAAGACCTAACATGGATTTCAGAGTCTCCCAGGTGTTTGAAATCCAGGCTCTGCTCTCAGTACCTGTGAGGTCTTAGATAAGTTGCTCAATCTCTTTGAGCCTCAGTTTTCTGAGTACAATGGCACATACCTTACAGGACTGCGGTGTGGAGGAATTGCGATGATGTGTATGAATCCAGCTCAGGATCTTCTTTCCTTCCTTCTTTCTTTCCTGCCTCTGAATTTACACCAAGCTGTAGTTCTGAGGTCTGACTCCTGATTGGCTAGAAACACAGTGAAGCTTGATGTTTGCTAGAAACTGAGGGGCTAGACTTGAGTGTTAGGGAACCTGGGAATGACATCTGTCATCCATCCGGGAAGGCCGAGGAGGAAAGTGAGGCAGAGCAGCAGAACGGGAAGTGGTGCCCATGGAGGCCACTTTTGGGCTGGAGCCCGCTCAAGGCACTTTAGTGCTGAGTCATTTGGGGCCCAAGGTAGGGGCAGATAGAAGAGAAGGAGGGCAGTTATCGCCTAGTCACAGGGGCAGATAGAAGGATGGCAGTTATTGCCTAGTCAGGAGTTTAACAATTTCTATTTCCTTTCAAACCTCATTTCATCCCTTCCATCCCAGTCAAATTCACAGGCAATTAAACTTCCTCCTGCATCTCGGAGAAGACCTCTGCATCATCATTTCTCTTCTGCAAGTGTATCTTCTTCAGGCACGTGGGAAGGTCTTAGTGCACCTGTGGTATTTAGGGACTTGATCCTCTTTCCTCTTTATTGTCAAAGTTGTGGCTTGCTGAGGTCAGGACAGAGTCTGGTTATGTCATGTTAGTAATCGTCACCTCTCATTTTTAAGTAGATATACTTTTATGCAGTTTGAGCTCCCATTCATGTCATTTATTAATTTGTTCATTCGTTAACACATTCATTTGTGGAGCATTTGGCCTATAAAAGAGAAGAAACGCTTCCTTAGCATTAAGGGAGGAGAGAAAACAAAAGGCACAGAGACACATGCTTGGTTTTGTATAACTTTGACAGTTTCTAAAATAAAATAAGGTCTAACTTGGGAAACCAAAACCTATCATTGAGATATTTTCATAATCTAAAAAGTCAGTTTCAAAAGAACTTCCAAAATGTTTTAAAAAATGACTATCCTTTAGAATAATGATGTAGAATTCCAAGGTTTTAGTGTTCAAGCAGCATTTGTTACCGCCTGCTGGGTGCCTGAGGGAGGACATTTGTAATGAGAGCCACAAACATGAATTGAAAAACCGCTGCCCATGCGTTCATAGTTCCTGTCAAAGCATAGAGCCCCCTGTAGATAGAGCACTCTGTATAAGATACCCTGTGTTCTGGGCGAGAGGATACACTAGGTCTGCAGGTATATCTGGTGGGCAGAACAGGAAAGGTGTCACTGAGGAGGTGCTATGTGAGTTAGTTGTGAAAAATGAGTACGGGTTTATGAGGCAGATATGAGAGGCACTTTGTTGAAGTTACAACACCTACCAGGCACTCGTTTGAATTTTCTGTTTCATTTGCTCTTTGGGGTTGCTTGTTGGTAAACTTACATCTTCCATGCCAGTCTTAAAAGAGAGGAGTGAGTGTTTGTGCGTCTATGTTTCGTATTTTTCGCAGAGTTTCTTTGTGTTTCCAAGCTTACTTTAGAGCTGAAGCTTGTCAGACTTCTCATAACAAATGCGTGATTGAACTAAATTCCAACCTACTGCTTCTGACATTGGAGCCTTATGGCACCTCAGTGCATTCATGGGGTGTGCTCTACCCTCTAACTTCGTAATTTATTTAAAGACCAAATCATAATGAATAACAATTCTTAGGCTTAAACATATAGCAGGGGTAGGAAATACTTCAAACCTTCTTACTTACATGAACAAATGCAATCTTCAAAAACTACTGTTTTATAATCTTCATGAATGTACTGAACTCGTTGCTGCCTTCATTTAAATGTGATGTATCAAAAGTGCTTTCTAAACTGTTAAATTCCAATGTTGATATCGTTATATATATACTTTATTTAAATACTGGATAATGATTTTATAAAAGTACAGTGTTTTTTACTTCAAATTTATTCTAAAATATGTAGAAAAAATTTGGAATAATCTTCCCATTTTGAACACAATGATTGGTTTTAAATTCCCTTGATTTATATGTTTGTATACTGTGGATTCTCACTTAAGTGAATTAGTGTGTTTGCAATATAGTAAGATTTTGGTACAGTTTTTAATCTATCAAGGAAAAGGCTAGTTAAGTAGGATCTCATTTGTTTCATAGCCCATTATTTGAAGGATGATTTAAGACCATAGGAGATACTGACTCACCTTTTCTAAAAAGACAACTGATTTTCTTATGCTTTTAAGTTCAAATTTATCTTGTCTCCCTTTGATTAATTAAAACAACAGTTTATCAAAAACCTTAACAGAAAATATTTATTGAATCAGAAGAGAAACACGAAATACTATGCTTTCTTGGGCCTGTTTCCTTTACCCCAATATCATAAGAATTGTTGTTGCTTCTATAATGTTCAGCTTCAAATTATTTTGTTTGGTCAATCAAAATGAATTACCTGAATTTTCTCCTCTTGTTCAAAATGGAACCATATTCATCCACCTACCCACAGCCATAGGACTGTTTCCTTTATTCCGATAGTTTGTGATATCCTTGACTTCACAGCAGAAAGCTGTGAGTCTCCCAAACCCCTTCACTCAGGTCCTGTGGGGCCTGCCCTCTAAAGTCTCTTCAGTCTTCTTTCTTTGAATGTTCATGGCCACCTTGTCGTTTAGACTCTTATCCCTGACTGTAAGAGATCCCTCAGGTCTTCCTGCCTGTGGCCATGACTAATTTATATCCTTCCTAAAATGTGATGTGATCATGTCACTGCCTTGCTTAGAAGCCCTGCACCGGCTTCCAACACGTGCAGAATCAAGTGCTTGTTGTTTAACATGGTTTACCCAGTCCTCCAGATTCTGGCTTCCAGTTATTTTCTCAGCCCAAAAAACCACCTCACTCTCCAAACATATCAAATAGCTTGTGCCCTTCTGCCTCCTGTTCACACCTCCATTCCTTCCCCTCTACCTGGATGCTCTTCCCTTCATCCGCCCACCCCCACCCCGCTGTAAGCTCCCATGGATTGACTGGTGCTTGAGTATTTTATTGCACTTTGGACCTCCCGTCTCTCACTCCTGACTTCTGTCTGTCTACCTGTCTTGACCGGCCACTTGCACTGCCTCTGGCTTATCCGACTCATTCTGGTCGACATTGTGATTTGTTAGCTTCATATCTACTGGTTCTCTCATTTGTTTCTCAGCCTCCCCACACCAGGCTCCTTGCCTCGTATTTATAAGCTGCTGTTGGCTTGAGGGTGACTCTGCCTTTCAAATAAAACTATTTTATAGACTGATAGTTACAAGGGTGTAGTAGAAAAAAATGAATCTACCTTTGAGTGCTTTTCAACATATCTAGTGATCCATGAATATTTCCTCTTATTATTATCATTGTTGTTATTTTTAAATAGACGATCAGGGAAGGCAGAGTCTAGGCCACCAATGTTAACTTAGGCTTTTTTTTCTTTTTATTATTATTGTTATTATTATTATTATTATTACTATTATTATTATACTTTAGGCTCTATGGTACATGTGCGCAACATGCAGGTAAGTTACATATGTATACATGTGCCATGCTGGTGCGCTGCACCCACCAACTCGTCATCTAGCATTAGGTATATCTGCCAATGCTATCCCTCCCCCCTCCCCCCACCCCACAACAGTCCCCGAAGTGTGATGTTCCCCTTCCTCTGTCCATGTGTTCTCATTGTTTAATTCCCACCTATGAGTGAGAATATGTGGTGTTTGGTTTTTTGTTCTTGTGATAGTTTACTGAAAATGATGATTTCCAATTTCATCCATGTCCCTACAAAGGACGTGAACTCATCATTTTTTATGGCTACATAGTATTCCATGGTGTAGATGTGCCACATTTTCTTAATCCAGTCTATCATTGTTGGACATTTGGGTTGGTTCCAAGTCTTTGCTATTGTGAATAGTGCCGCAGTAAACATACGTGTGCATGTGTCTTTATAGCAGCATGATTTATAGTCCTTTGGGTATATACCCAGTAATGAGATGGCTGGGTCAAATGGAATTTCTAGTTCTAGATCCCTGAGGAATTGTCATACTGACTTCCACAAGGGTTGAACTAGTTTCCAGTCCCACCAACAGTGTAAAAGTGTTCCTATTTCTCCACATCCTCTCCAGCACCTGTTGTTTCCTGACTTTATAATGATTGCCATTCTAACTGGTGTGAGATGGTATGTCATTGTGGTTTTGATTTCCATTTCTCTGATGGCCAGTGATGGTGAGCATTTTCTCATGTGTTTTTTGGCTGCATAAATGTCTTCTTTTGAGAAGTGGCTGTTCATGTCCTTCGCCCACTTTTTGATGGGGTTGTTTGTTTTTTTCTTGTAAATTTGTTTGAGTTCATTGTAGATTCTGGATATTAGCCCTTTGTCAGATGAGTAGGTTGCGAAAATTTTCTCCCATTTTGTAGGCTGCCTGTTCACTCTGATGGCAGTTTCCTTTGCTGTTCAGAAGCTCTTTAGTTTAATTAGATCCCATTTGTCAATTTTGGCTTTTGTTGCCATTGCTTTTGGTGCTTTAGACATGAAGTCCTTGCCCATGCCTATGTCCTGAATGGTATTGCCTAGGTTTTCTTCTAGGGTTTTTATGGTTTTAGGTCTAACATTTAAGTCACTAATCCATCTTGAATTGATTTTTGTATAAGGTGTAAGGAAGGGATCCAGTTTCAGTTTTCTACATATGGCTAGCCAGTTTTCCCAGCAACATTTATTAAATAGGGAATCCTTTCCCCATTTCTTGTTTCTCTCAGGTTTGTCAAAGATCAGATAGTTGTAGATATGTGGCATTATTTCTGACGGCTCTGTTCTGTTCCATTGATCTATATCTCTGTTTTGGTACCAGTATCATGCTGTTTTGGTTATTGTAGCCTTGTAGTGTAGTCTAAAGTCAGGTAGCGTGATGCCTCCAGCTTTGTTCTTTTGGCTTAGGATTGACTTGGCGATGCGGGCTCTTTTTTGGTTCCATATGAACTTTAAAGTAGTTTTTTCCAATTCTGTGAAGAAAGTCATTGGTAACTTGATGGGGATGGCATTGAATCTGTAAATTACCTTGGGAAGGATGGCCATTTTCATGATATTGATTCTTCCTACCCATGAGCATGGAATGTTCTTCCATTTGTTTGTATCCTCTTTTATTTCCTTGAGCAGTGGTTTGTAGTTCTCCTTGAAGAGGTCCTTCACATCCCTTGTAAGTTGGATTCCTAGGTATTTTATTCTCTTTGAAGCAATTGTGAATGGGAGTTCACTCATGATTTGGCTCTCTGTTTGTCTGTTATTGATGTATAAGAATGCTTGTGATTTTTGTACATTGATTTTGTATCCTGAGACTTTGCTGAAGTTGCTTATCAGCTTAAGGAGATTTTGGGCTGAGACAATGGGGTTTTCTAGATATACTATCATGTCATCTGCAAACAGGGACAATTTGACTTCCTCTTTTCCTAATTGAATACCCTTGATTTCCTTCTCTTGCCTAATTGCCCTGGCCAGAACTTCCAACAATATGTTGAATAGAAGTGGTGAGAGAGGGCATCCCTGTCTTGTGCCAGTTTTCAAAGGGAATGCTTCCAGGTTTTGCCCATTCCGTATGATATTGGCTGTGGGTTTGTCATAAATAGCTCTTATTATTTTGAGATACGACCCATCAATACCTAATTTATTGAGAGTTTTTAGCATGAAGGGTTGTTGAATTTTGTCAAAGGCCTTTTCTGCATCTATTGAGATAATCATGTGTTTTGAATTTGGTTCTGTTTACATGCTGGATTACATTTATTGATTTGCCTATATTGAGCCAGCCTTGCATCCCAGGGATGAAGCCCACTGGATCATGGTGGATAAGCTTTTTGATGTGCTGCTGGATTCTGTTTGCCAGTATTTTATTGAGGATTTTTGCATCAATGTTCATCAAGGATATTGGTCTAAAATTCTCTTTTTTTGTTGTGTCTCTGCCAGGCTTTGGTATCAGGATGATGCTGGCCTCATAAAATGAGTTAGGGAGGATTCCCTCTTTTTCTATTGATTGGAATAGTTTCAGAAGGAATGGTACCAGTTCCTCCTTGTACCTCTGGTAGAATTCGGCTGTGAAGCCATCTGGTCCTGGACTTTTTTTGGTTGGTAAGCTATTGATTATTGCCACACTTTCAGCTCCTGTTATTGGTCTATTCAGAGATTCAACTTCTTCCTGGTTTAGTCTTTGGAGGGTGTGTGTGTTGAGGAATTTATCCATTTCTTCTAGATTTTCTAGTTTATTTGCGTAGAGGTGGTTTTACTATTCTCTGATGGTAGTTTGTATTTGTGTGGGATCAGTGGTGATATCCCTTTATCATTTTTTATTGCATCTATTTGATTCTTCTCTCTTTTTTTCTCTATTAATCTTGCTAGTGGTCTATCAATTTTGTTGATCCTTTCAAAAAACCAGCTCCTGGATTCATTGATTTTTTGAAGGGTTTTTTGTGTCTCTATTTCCTTCAGTTCTGCTCTGATTTTAGTTATTTCTTGCCTTCTGCTAGCTTTTGAATGTGTTTGCTCTTGCTTTTCTAGTTCTTTTAATTGTGATGTTAGGGTGTCAATTTTGGATCTTTCCTGCTTTCTGTTGTGGGCATTTAGTGCTATAAATTTCCCTCTACACACTGCTTTGAATGCATCCCAGAGATTCTGGTATGTTGTGTCTTCGTTCTCGTTGGTTTCAAAGAACATCTTTATTTCTGCCTTCATTTCGTTATGTACCCAGTAGTCATTCAGGAACAGGTTGTTCAGTTTCCATGTAGTTGAGCGGTTTTGAGTGAGATTCTTAATCCTGAGTTCTAGCTTGATTACACTGTGATCTGAGAGATAGTTTGTTATAATTTCTGTTCTTTTGCATTTATTAAGGAGAGCTTTACTTCCAAGTATATGGTCAATTTTGGAATACGTGTGGTGTGGTGCTGAAAAAAATGTATATTCTGTTGATTTGGGGTGGAGAGTTCTGTAGATGTCTATTAGGTCCGCTTTGTGCAGAGCTGAGTTCAATTCCTAAGACATTTGGGATTTCTGCAAGTATTCTGAATTTTAAATGACATTCAGTGATTTTTAAAATAGGAATTTTGTTTTACTCTGAACTGTGTAGTGTTTCAGCAACTGATTACTGTGTCATTATTTCTATAAATTCAAAATGTAGAAGGAACATTTACCTTTTAACAAGAGAGTATCCTGGGTCTCAGTTCTCAACCATTTTTCTAGGTGCACTCATGCCTCTGTGATCTCATGAAGCCCAATGGCATTAAATTCTATGTATATGTGCATGGTCCATGAACACATATTTCCAGCTCCTAAATCTCCTCTAAAATTTAGACTCAAATCGAATTATCTGAAAATTATCACCACTTGGAAGACTAATAGATAACTCAACTATCACACATCCATAAGGGAATTCTTGATCCTCCACCTTCAACCCCTGGACCCAGCAATACTCAGTCTTCTTCGTCTCAGTAAATAGCTCCTCCAGCATACCAGCCACTAGGCCAGAAAACTTGCTTTGACTCCTCTTTGTTTCTTACACCTCATATCAGCATATACTGTTGAACTGTATTAAGAATCTGAGCATCCCTTGCCACGCTCATTGTGTACACCCTGCTTCACTTTACGTCATTGCTTTCATGGATTATCAAAATAGCCTCCTAACTCCTCTCTCACTTTCTCTTTCTCCCTGTACTTTGTTCTTCACTGAGCAACCAGAGTAACTCTTTTTTTTTTTTTTTTTTTTTGAAACACAGTCTCCTCTCTCACCCAGGCTGGAGTGCACTGGTGCAATCTGGGTTCACTACAACCTCTACCTCCTGGGTTAAAGTGATTCTCCTGCCTCAGCCTCCCAAGTAGTTGCGACTACAGGCATGCACCGCCAAGCCTGGCTAATTTTTGTATTTTTAATAGAGATGGGGTTTTGCCATGTTGGCCAGGCTGGTCTCGAACTCCCGACCTCGCATGATCCAGAGTAAGTCTTTTTAAAGCATAAGGAAAATAATGTTTTCATCTGCTTAAAACCTTCCATGGCTAGGAATGTTTTAAACCATCTTGTACCCTGACACTTCTGTGATGTCTAGTCCAGTCAGTCTCCCCTCAATTGTTGCAATCTTCAAAGACACCAGGCAGATGTGCTTCTGCCTCAGGGCCTTTGCATGTGTGGTCCCCTTTGCCTGGAATGCTTTCTCATCAGGAATCAGCATGGCTTACTTCCTCTCTTTTTTTTATTTTATTTTATTATTATTATACTTTAAGTTTTAGGGTACATGTGCACAACGTGCAGGTTTATTACATATGTATGCATATTCCATGTTGGTGTGCTGCACCCATTAACTCGTCATTTAGCATTAGGTATATATCCTAATGCTATCGCTGCCCCCTTCCGCCAACCCATAACAGTCCCTGGTGTGTGATGTTCCCCTTCCTGCGTCCATGTGTTCTCATTGTTCAATTCCCACCTATGAGTGAGGACATGTGGTATTTGGTTTTTTGTCCTTGTGATAGTTTGCTGAGAATGATGATTTCCAGTTTCATCCATGTCCCTACAAAGGACATGAACTCATCATTTTTTATGGCTGCATAGTATTCCATGGTGTATATGTGCCACATTTTCTTAATCCAGCCTATCATTGTTGGATATTTGAATTGGCTCCAAGTCTTTGCTATTGTGAATAGTGATGCAAAAAACATACTTGTGCGTGTGTCTTTATAGCAGCATGATTTATAATCCTTTGGGTATATACCCAGTAATGGGATGGCTGGGTCAAGTGGTATTTCTAGTTCTAGATCCCTGAGGAATCACCACACTGACTTCCACAATGGTTGAACTAATTTACAGTCCCACCAACAGTGCAAAAGTGTTCCTATTTCTCCACATCCTCTCCAGCACCTGTTGTTTCCTGACTTTTTAATGATTGCTATTCTAACTGGTGTGTGATGGTATCTCATTGTGGTTTTGATTTGCATTTCTCTGATGGCCAGTGATGGTGAGCATTTTTTCATGTGTTTTTTGGCTGCATAAATGTTTTCTTTTGAGTAGTGTCTGTTCATATCCTTTGCCCACTTTTTGATGGGGTTGTTTGTTTTTTTCTTGTAAATTTGTTTGAGTTCACTGGAGATTCTGGATATTAGCCCTTTGTCAGATGAGTAGGTTGTGAAAATTTTCTCCCATTCTGCAGGTTGCCTGTTCACTCTGATTGTAGTTTCTTTTGCTGTGCAGAATCTCTTTAGGTTAATTAGATCCCATTTGTCAATTTTGGCTTTTATTGCCATTGCTTTTGGTGTTTTAGACAGGAAGTCCTTGCCCATGTCTATGTCCTGAATGGTATTCCCTAGGTTTTCTTCTAGGGTTTTTATGGTTTTAGGTCTAACAGGTAAGTCTTTAATCCATCTTGAATTAATTTTTGTATAAGGTGTAAGGAAGGGATCCAGTTTCAGCTTTCTACATATGGCTAGCCAGTTTACCCAGCACCATTTATTAAATAGGGAATCCTGTCCCCATTTGTTGTTTTTCTCAGGTTTGTCAAAGATCAGATGATTGTAGATATATGGCAATATTTCTGAGGGCTCTGTTCTGTTCGATTGATCTATTTCTCTGTTTTGGTACCAGAAACACGCTGTTTTGGTTACTGTAGCTTTGTAATAAGTTTGAAGTCAGGTAGCGTGATGCCTCCAGCTTTGCTCTTTTGGCTTAGGATTGACTTGGCGATGCCGGCTCTTTTTTTTGTTCCAAATGAACTTTAAAGTAGTATTTTTCCAATTCTGTGAAGAAAGTCATTGGTAGCTTGATAGGGATTGTATTGAACATGTAAATTACCTTGGGCAATATGGCCATTTTCATGATATTGATTCTTTCTACCTATGAGCATGGAATGTTTTTCCATTTGTTTGTATCCTCTTTTACTTCATTGAGTAGTGGTTTGTAGTTCTCCTTGAAGAGTTCCTTCACATCCCTTGTAAGTGGGATTCTTAGGTATTTCATTCTCTTTGAAGCAATTGTGAATGGGAATTCACTCATGATTTGGCTCTCTGTGTGTCTGTTATTGGTGTATAAGAATGCTTGTGATTTTTTGTACATTGATTTTGTATCCTGAGACTGCTGTAGTTGCTTATCAGCTTAAGGAGATTTTGTGCTGAGATCGTGGGTTTTCTAGATATACAATCATGTCATCTGCAAACGGACAATTTGACTTCCTCTTTTCCTAATTGAATACCCTTTATTTCCTTGTCCTGCCTGATTTCCCTTTCCAGAACTTCCAACACTATGTTGAATAGGAGTGGTGAGAGAGGGCATCCTTGTCTTGTGCCAGTTTTCAAAGGGAAGGCTTCCGGTTTTTGCGTATTCACTATGACATTGGCTGTGGGTTTGTCATAGATAGCTCTTATTATTTTGAGATACGTCCCATCAATACGAGATTTATTGAGAGTTTTTAGCATGAAGACTTGTTGAATTTTGTCAAAGGCGTTTTCTGCATCTATTGAGATAATCATGTGGTTTTTGTCTTTGGTTCTGTTTATTGCTGTATTACATTTATTGATTTCTGTATGTTGAACCAGTGTTGCATCCCAGGGATGAAGACCCCTTGATCATGGTGGATAAGCTTTTTGATATGCTACTGGATATGGTTTACCAGTATTTTATTGAGGATTTTTGCATCAATGTTCATCAAGGGTATTGGTCTAAAATTCTTTTTTTTGGTTGTGTCTCTGCCTGGCTTTAGTATCAGGATGATGCAGGCCTCATAAAATGAGTTAGGGAGGATTCACTCTTTTTCTATTGATTGGAATGTTTTCAGAAGGAATGGTACCAGCTCTTCCTTCTACCTCTGGTAGAATTTGGCTGTGAATCCACCTGGTCCTGGAATTTTTTCGTTGGTAAGCTATTGATTATTGTCTCAATTTCAGAGCCTGTTATTTGTCTATTCAGAGATTCAACTTATTCCGGTTTAGTCATGGGGGGATGTATGTGTCGAGGAATTTATCCATTTTTTCTGCATTTTCTACTTTGTTTGCGTAGGGGTGTTCATAGTATTCTCTGATGCTACTTCGTATTTCTGTGGGATCGGTGGTGATATCCCCTTTATCATTTTTATTGCATCTATTTGATTCTTCTCTCTTTTATTTTTTATTAGTCTTGCTAGTGGTCTGTCAATTTTGTTGATCTTTTCAAAAAAGCCAGCTCCTGGATTCACTAATTTTTTGAAGAGTTTTTTGTGTCTTTTATTTGCTTCAGTTCTGCTCTGATCTTAGTTATTGCTTGCCATCTGCTAGCTTTTGAATGTGTTTGCTCTTGCTTTTCTTGGTCTTTTGTTTGTGATGTTAGGGTGTCAATTTTAGATATTTCCTGCTTTCTCTTGTGGGCATTTAGTGCTATAAATTTCCCTCTACACACTGTTTGAATGTGTTCCAGAGATTCTGTTATGTTGTATCTTTCTTTTTGTTGGTTTCAAAGAACATCTTTATTTCTGCTTTCATTTCGTTATGTACCCAGTGGTCACTCAGGGGCAGGTAGTTCAGTTTCCATAGAGTTGAGTGGTTTTGAGTGAGTTTCTTAATCCTGAGTTCTGGCTTGATTGCACTGTGGTCTGAGAGACAGTTTGTTATAATTCCTGTTCTTTTACACTTGCTGAGGGGAGCTTTACTTCCAACTATGTGGTCAATTTTGGAATAGGTGTGGTGCTGAAAAAAATGTATATTCTGTTGATTTGGGGTGGAGAGTTCTGTAGATGTCTATTAGGTCCGCTTGGTGCAGAGCTGAGTTCAATTTCTGGGTATCATTTTTAACTTTCTGTCTCGTTGATTTGACTAATGTTGAAAGTGGAATATTAAAGTCTCCCATTATTATTGTGTGGGAGTCTAAGTCTCTTTGTATGTAATTAAGGACTTGCTTAATGACATCTCACAGAGTTTTACCTTTCTTTTGATTGAGCAGTTTGGAAAGACTCTTTGTAGGATCTGTAAGTGGACATTCGGAGCACTTTGCGTCTTATGGTAGAAAAGGAAATAACTTCAGATAAAATCCAAACAGAAGCAATCTGAGAAAGTTCTTGTGATGTGTGCATTCATCTCACAGAGTTAAACCTTTCTTTTGATTGAGCAGTTTTGAAACTCTCTATTTATAGAATTTGCAAGTGGACATTTGGAACGCTTTGAGGCCTATGGTGGAAAAGGAAATATCTTCACATAAAAACTAGACAGAAGAATTCTGAGAAACATCTTTGGATGTGTGTGTTCATCTCACGAAGTTGAACCTTTCTTTTGATTAAGCAGTTTGGAAAGCCTCCTTTTATGGAATCTGCAAATGGACATTTGGAGCGCTTTGAGGTCTATGGAAGAAAAGGAAATATCGTCACATAAAATCTAGACAGAAGCAAACTGAGAAACTTTTTTGTGATGTGTGCATTGATCTCACATAATTAAATCTCTCTTTTGATTGGGCAGTTTTTAAACTCTGTTTTCTGCAAGTGGTCATTTGGAGTGCTTTGCAGCCTATGGTGGAAAAGGAAATATCTTCACATAAAAACTAGACCGAAGAATTCTGAGAAACCACTTTTTGATGTGTGCGTTCATCTCACAAAGTTGGACCTTTCTTCTGATTGAGCAGTTTGGAAACCCACTTTTGTAGAATCTGCAATTGGACATTTGGAGCGTTTTGAGTCCTATGGTGGAAAAGGAAATATCTTCACATAAATCTAGACAGAAGAATTCTGAGAAACTCCTTTTTGATGTGTGTGTTCATCTTACAGAGGTGAACCTTTATTTTGATTGAGCAGTTTGGAAACATTCTTTTTGTAGAATCTGCTTAGGGTGGAAATGGTAATATCTTCAATTAAAAATTACACAGAAGTATTCTGACAAACTACTTTGTGATGTGTGTGATCCTCTCACAGAGTTGAACCTTTCTTTCGATTGAGCAGTTTGGAAACCCTTTTTTTGTATTATCTGCAAGTCGACATTTGAAGCGCTTTGTGGCCTATGGTAGAAATGGAAATATCTTCACATAAAATCTAGACAGAAGCAAGCTGAGAAACTGCTCCGTGATGTGTGCATTTATCTCACAACGTTAAACCTTTCTTTATTGAGCAGTTTTGAAACTCTCTTTTTGTAGAATCTGCAAGTGGACATTTGGAGCGCTTTGAGGCCTATGGTGGAAAAGGAAATATCTTCACATAAAAACTAGACAAGAATTCTGAGAAACCTCTTTGTGATGCATGCATTCATCTCACGGAGTTGAACGTTTCTTTTGATTGAGCAGTTTGGAAACCCTCTTTTTGTAGAGTCTGCAAGTGGACATTTAGATTGCATTGTGGCCTATGGTAGAAAAGGAAATATCTTCACATAAAATCTAGGCAGAAGCAAGCTGAGAAACTTCTTTGTGATGTGTGCATTCATCTCACAGAGTTAAACCTTTTTTTGATTGAACAGTTTTCAAATTCTCTTTGTGTAGAATCTGCAATTGGACGTTTGGCATGCTTTGAGGCCTAAGCTGGCATAGGAAATATCTTCACATAAAAACTAGACAGAAGAATTCTGAGAAACTTCTTTATGATGTGTGCATTCATTTCACAGAGTTGAAATTTCCTTTTTTTTGAGCAGTTTGGAAACACTCTTTTTGTAGAATCTGCAAGTGGACATTTGGAGCACTTTGCTGCTTATGGTAGAAAAGAAAATATCTTCACATAAAATCTAAACAGAAGCAAACTGAGAAACTTCTTTGTGATGTGTGCATTCATCTCACTGAGTTAAAACTTTCTTTTGATTGAGCAGTTTTGAAACTCTCTTTCTGTAGAATCTGCAAGTGGACATTTGGAGCACTTTGAGGCCTATGTTGGAAAACGAAATATCTTCCCATAAAATCTAGACATAAGCAATTTGAGAAACTTATTTGTGATCTGTGCATTCATCTCATAGAGATAAACCTTTCTTTTGATTGAGCAGTGATGGAACTTTCTTTTTGTAGAATCTGCAAGTGGATATTTGGAGTGCTTTGAGGCCTAAGGTAGAAAAGGAAATATCGTCACATAAAATCTAGACAGAAGCAATCTGAGAAACTTCTTTGTGATGTGTGCATTCATCTCACGTAGTTAAACTTTTCTTCTGATTGAGCAGTTTTGATATTCTCTTTTTGTGGAATCTGCAAGTAGATATTTGCAGCTCTTTGAGGCCTGTGGTGAAAAAGGAAAAATCTTCACATAAAAAGTAGACAGAAGAATTATAAGAAACTTCTTTGTGATGTGTGCATTCACCTCACATAGTTGAACCTTTTTTTTGTTTGAGCAGTTTGGAAACACTCTTTTTTTTTGAATCTGCATGTGGATATTTGGAGCACTTTGGGGACAATGGTAGAAAAGGAAATGTCTTCATATAAAATCTAGACAGAAGCCATCTGAGAAACTACTCTGTTATGTGTGCATTCATCTCAGAGACTTAAACGTTTCTTTTGGATGAGCAGTTTTGAAAATCTCTTTCTGTAGAATCTGCAAGTGGACATTTGGAGTGCTTTCAGGCCTACGGTGGAAAAGGAAATTTCTTCACATAAAAACTATACAGAGGAATTCAGAGAAACGTCTTTGTGACGTGAGTGCTCAACTCACAGAGTTGAACCTTCTTTTGATTGAGCAGTTTGGAAACATTCTTTTTGTAGAATCTGCAAAAGGACATTATTAGCGTTTTGTGGCCTATGGTAGAAAAGGAAATATCTTCACCTAAAATCTTGACAGAAGCAATCTGAGAAACCTCTTTGTGATGTGTGCATTCATCTCACAGAGTTAAATCTTTCTTTTGATTGAGCAGTTTTGAAACTCTCTTTTTGTAGTATCTGCAAGTGGATATTTGGAGCGCTTTGAGGCCTACGGTGGAAAAGGAAATATCTTCACATAAAAACTAGACAGAAGAATTCTGAGAAACTTCTTCATGACGTGTGCGTTCATTTCACAGAGTGAACGTTTCTTTTAATGGAGCAGTTTGTAAACACTATTTTGGTAGAATCTGCAAGTGGACATTTGGAGCGCTTTGAGGCCTACAGTAGAAAAGGAAATATCATCACATAAAATCTAGACAGACGCATTCAGACAAAGTTCTTTGTGATGTGTCCATTTATCTCACAGAGTTGAACCTTTCTTTTGATTGAGCAGCTTTGAAACAGTCTTTTTGTAGAATATCCAAGTGGACAATTGGAGAGCTTTGGGGCCTACGGTGGAAAAGGAAATACCTTCACATAAAAACTACACAGAAACATTCTGACAAACTTCTTTGTGATGTGTGCATTCACCTCACAGAGTTGAACCTATCTTTTGATTGAGCAGCTTTCAAACACCCGTTTTGTAGAATCTGCAAGTGGACATTTGGAGCGATTTGAGGCATATGGTGGAAAAGGAAATATGTTCACATAAAAACTAGACAGAAGCATTCTGACAAACTACTTTGTGATGCGAGCATTCATCTCACACAGTTGAACCTTCTTTTGCATTGAGCAGTTTTGAAACCCTCTTTTTGTAGAATCTGATAATGAACATTTGGAGCGTATTGATGCCTATGGTGGAAAAGGAATATCTTCACATAGAAACTACACAGAAGCATTCGGACAAACTTCTTTGTGATATGTGCATTCATCACACAGAGTTGAACCTTCCTTTTGATTGAGCAGCTTGGAAAAACTCTTTTTGAAGAATATGCAAGTGAACATTTGGAGCGATTTGAGGCCTATAGTGGAAAAGGGAATATCTTCACATAAAAACTACACAGAAGCATTCTGATAAACTTCTTTGTGATGTGTGCATTCATCTCACTGAGTTGAAACTTTCTTTTCATTGAGCAGCTTTGAAACTTTTTTTTGCAGAATCTGCAAGTGGACATTTGCAGAGAATTGAGGCCTATGGTGGAAAAGGAACTATCTTCACATAAAAACCAGACAGAAGCATTCTCACAAATTTTCTTGTGGCGTGTGCATTCATCTCACAGAGTTCAACCTTTCTTTTGATTGAGGAGCTTTGAAACACTCTTTTGTAGAAAATGCAAGTGGACATATGGAGAGCTTTGAGGCCTATGGTGAAAAAGGAAATATATTCGCATAAAAACTAGACAGACGCATTCTGACAAAGTTGTTTGTGATGTGTGCATTTATCTCACAGAGTTGAACCTTTCTTTTGATTGAGCAGCTTTGAAACAGTCTTTTTGCAGAATATGCAAGTGGACATTTGGAGAGATTTGAGGCCAAAGGTGGAAAAGGAAATATCTTCAGATAAAAACTACACAGAAACATTCTGGCAAACTTCTTTGTGATGCGTGCATTCATCTCACACAGTTGAATCTGACTTTGCATTGAGCAGTTTTGAAGCACTCTTTTTGTAGAATCTGATAGTGAACATTTGGAGCATTTTGATGCCTATGGTGAAAAAGGAATATCTTCACATAAAAACTACACAGAAGCATTCTGACAAACTTCTTTGTGATGTGCGCATTCATCTCACAGAGTTGAACCTTTCTTTTGATTGAGCACCTTGGAAACACTCTTTTTGTAGAATACGCAAGTGAACATTTGGAGTGCTTTGAGGCCTATAGTGGAAAAGGAAATATCTTCACATAAAAACTACACAGAAGGATTCTGATAAACTTCTTTGTGTTGTCTGCATTCAACTCATTGAGTTGAACCTTTCTTTTCATTGAGCAGCTTTGAAACATTTTTTTTTTGCAGAATCTGCAAGTGGACATTTGCAGTGTTGAGGCCTATGGTGGAAAAGGAAATATCTTCACATAAAAACAAGACAGGAGCATTCTGACACACTTCTTTGTGATGTTGAATCTCACTGAGTTGAATCTTTCTTTTGATTGAGCAGCTATGAAATACTCTTTTTGTAGGATCTGCAAGTGGACATTTAGAGCGCTTTGATGTCTATGGTGGAAAAGGAAATATCCTTACATAAAAACTAGACAGAAGCATTCTGAGAAACTCCTTTGTGATATGTGCATTCATTTCACGGAGATGAAACTTTCTTTTGATTGAGGAGCTTTGAAACTCTCTGTTTGTAGAATCTGCAAGTGGCCATTTCGAGCGCTTTGCGGCCTATGGTGTATAATGGAATATCTACGTATAATAAGTGGATAGAAGCATTCTGAGAAACTTCTACGTTATGTGTATATTCATCTCACAGTGTTGAACCTTTGTTTTCTTTCAGCAGCTTTGAAACACTCTTTACGTAGAATCAGGAAGTTGACATTTGGAGCGCTTTGAGACATATGGTGGTAAATGAAATATCTTCACATAAAAACTAGACAGAAGCATTCTGACAAACTTCTTTGTGATGTGTATGTTCATCTCAGAAAGTTGAAACATACTTTTCATTGAGCAATTTTGAAACACTCTTTTTGGAGAATCTGCAAGTGGACATTTCGAGAGCTTTGAAAGCAATGGTGGAAAAGGAAATATCTTCACATAAAAACCAGACAGAAGCATTCTGACAAATATTCTTGTGGTGTGTGCATTCATCTCACAGAGTTAAAACTTTATTTTGATTGAGGAGCTTTGAAAAACTCTTTTGTAGAAACTCCAAGTGGGCATTTGGAGCGCTTTGAGGCCTATGGTGGAAAAGGAAATACCTCACCTAAAAACTAGACAGATGCATTCTGACAACGTTCTTTGTGATGTGTGCATTTATCTCACAGAGTTGAACCTTTCTTTTGATTGAGCAGCTTTGAAACAGTCTTTTTGTAGAATATGCAAGTGGACATTTGGAGAGCTTTGAGGCTTCTGGTGGAAAAGGAAATATCTTCACATAAAAACTACACAGAAACATTCTGACAAACTTCTTTGTGATGCGTGCATTCATCTCACACAGTTGAACCTGACTTTGCATTGAGCAGTTTTGAAACACTCTTTTTGTAGAATCTGATAGTGAACATTTGGAGCGTTTTGATGCCTATGGTGGAAAAGGAATATCTTCACTTAAAAATTACACAGAAGCATTCTGACAAACTTCTTTGTGATATGTGCATTCATCTCACAGAGTTTAACCTTTCTTTTGATTGAGCAGCTTGGAAACACTCTTTTTGTAGAATATGCAAGTGAACATTTGTAGCCCTTTGAGACCTATAGTGGAAAAGGAAATATCTTCACATAAAAACTACACAGAAGCATTCTGATAAACTTCTTTGTGATGTGTGCATTCATCTCACTGAGTTGAATCTTTCTTTTCATTGAGCAGCTTTGAAAATCTTTTTTTGCAGAATCTGAAAGTGGACCTTTGCAGAGCTTCGAGGCCTATGGTGGAAAAGGAAATATCTTCACATAACAACAAGACAGGAGCATTCTGACAAACTTCTTTGTGATGTGTGCCTTCATCTCACCGAGTTGATTCTTTCTTTTGATTGAGCTGCTATGAAATACTCTTTTTGTAGAATCTACTAGTGGACATTTGGAGCGCATTGATGTCTATGGTGGAAAAGGAAATATCCTTACATAAAAACTAGACAGAAGCATTCTGAGAAACTTCTTGTGATGTGTGCACTCACGTCACGGAGTTGAAACTTTTTTTTGATTGAACATCTTTGAAAAACTCTGTTTGCAGAATCTGCAAGTGGACATTTCGAGCGCTTTGCAGCCTATGGTGTATAATGGAATATCTACATATAATAAGTAGATAAAAGCATTCTGAGAAACTTCTACATGATGTGTTCATTCATCTCACAGTGTTGAACCTTTGTTTTCGTGGAGCAGCTTTGAAACACTCTTTATGTAGAATCAGGAAGCGGACATTTGAAGCGCTTTGAGACATATGGTGGTAAAGGAAATATCTTCACATAAAAACTAGACAGAAGCATTCTGACAAACTTTTTTTGTGATGTATGCATTCATCTCACAGAGGTGGACCTTACTTTTCATGGAGCAGTTTTGAAACACTCTTTTTGTAGAATCTGCAAGTGGACTTGTGTGGGCTTTGAAGCCTATGGTGGATAACAAAATACCTTCCTATAATAATTACACAGAAGCATTCTGAGAAGCTTCTCTGTGATGTGTGCATTCATCTCATAGAGTTAAAGCTTTCTTTTCATTGAGCAGCTTTGAAATGCTCTTTCTGTAGAATCTGATAGTGGACATGCGGAGCGCTTTGCAGCCTATGGTAGAAAAGGAAATATCTTCATACAAAAAATAGACAGAAGCATTCCAACAAACTTCTTTGTGATGTGTGCATTCGACTCACAGAGTTGCACCTTACTTTTCATTGAGCAGCTTTCAGACACTCTTTTTGTAGAATCTGCAAGTGGACATTTGGAGCGATTTGAGGCCTATGGTGGTAAAGGAAATATCTTCACATAAAAACTAGACAGAAGCATTCCAACAAACTTCTTTGTGATGCATGCATTCATCTCACACAGTTGAACCTTACTTTCCATGGAGCAGTTTCGAGACACTCTTTTTGTAGAATCTGATAGTGGACATTTGGAGTATTTTGATGCCTATGGTGGAAAAGGAATATTTTCACATAAAAATTACACAGAAGCATTCTGACAAACTTCTTTGTGATGTGTGCATTCATCTCACAGAGTTGAACCTTTCTTTTGATTGAGCATCTTCGAAACACACTTTTTGTGGAATATGCAAGTGGAAATTAGAAGCGCTTTGAGGCCTACAGTGGTAAAGGAAATATCTTCACATAAAAACTAGACAGAAGCATGCCAACAAACTTCTTTGTGATGTGTGCATTCAACTCACTGAGTTGAACCTCTCTTTTCATTGAGCAGCTTTGAAACTTTTTTTTGCAGAATCTGCAAGTGGACATTTGCAGAGATTTGATGCCTACGGTGGAAAAGGGAATAACTTCACATAAAAACAAGACAGGAACATTCTGACAAACCTCTTTGTGATGTGTGTCTTCATCTCACCGAGTTGAAACTTTCTTTTGATTGAGCAGCTATGACATACTCTTTTTGTAGAATCTGCAAGCGGACATTTGGAGCGCTTTGATGTCTATGGTGGAAAAGGAAATATCTTTGCATAAAAACTAGACAGAAGCATTTCGAGAAACTTCTTTGTGATGTGTGCATTCATGTCACAGAGTTGAAACTTTCTTTTGATTGAGGAGCTTTGAGACACTGTCTTTGTAGAATCTGCAAGTGGACATTTCGATCACTTTTCGGCCTATGGTGTATAATGGAATATCTATATATAATAAGTAGATAGAAGCATTCTGAGAAACTTCTACGTGATGTGTATATTCATCTCACAGTGGTGAACCTTTATTTTCTTTCAGCAGCTTTGAAACGCTCTTTACGTAAAATCAGGAAGTGGACATTTGGAACACTTTGAGACTTATGGTGGTAAATGAAATATCTTCACATAAGAATTAGACAGAAGCATTCTAACAAACTTCTTTGTGATGTGTACATTCGTGTCAGAAAGTGAAACTTACTTTTCATTGAGCAATTTTGAAACAGTCTTTTTGGAGAATCTGCAAGTGGACATTTTGAGCGCTTTGAGAGCAATGGTGGAAAAGGAAATATCTTCACATAAAAACCAGACAGAAGCATTCTGACAAATTTTCTTGTGGCGTGTGCATTCATCTCACAGAGGTGAACCCTTCTTTTGATTGAGGAGCTTTGAAACACTGTTTTGTAGAAACTCCAAATGGGCATTTGGAGCGCTTTGAGGCCTATGGTGGAAAAGGAAATATCTTCACACAAAAACTAGACGGACGCATTCTGACAAAGTTCTTCATGATGCATGCATTTAACTCATGGAGTTAAACCTTTATTTTGATTGAGCAGCTTTGAAACAGTCTTTTTCTAGAATATGGAATTGGACATTTGGAGAGCTTTGAGGCCTATGGTGGAAAAGGAAATATCTTCACATAAAACCTACACAGAAACATTCTGACAAACTTCTTTGTGATGTGTACATTCATCTCAGAAAGTTGAAACTTACTTTTCATTGAGCAATTTTGAAACAGTCTTTTTGGAGAACCTGCAAGTGGACATTTCGAGCTCTTTGAGAGCAATGGTGGAAAAGATAATATCGTCACATAAAAACCAGACAGAAACATTCTGACAAATTTTCTTGTGGCGTGTGCATTCATCTCACAGAGTTGAACCCTTCTTTTGATTGAGGAGCTTTGAAACACTCTTTTGTACAAACTCCAAGTGGGCATTTGGAGTGCTTTGAGGCCTATGGTGGAAAAGGAAATATCTTCGCATAAAAACTAGACGGATGCATTCTGACAAAGTTCTTTGAGATGTGTGCATTTATCTCATGGAGTTGAACCTTTCTTTTGATTGAGCAGCTGTGAAACAGTCTTTTTCTAGAATATGGAATTGGACATTTGGAGAGCTTTGAGGCCTATGGTGGAAAAGGAAATATCCTCACATAAAAACTACACAGAAACATTCTGACAAACTTCTTTGTGATGGGTGCATTCATCTCAGATTGAACCTCTGTTTCAATTGAGCGGCTTTGAAAAACTCGTTTTGTAGGATCTGCAAGTGCACATTTGGAGCGCTTTGGGGCCTAAGGTGGATAACGAAATATCTTCATATAGTTAAAACACAGAAGCATTCTGAGAAACTTCTCTGTGATTCGTGCTTTCATCTCACAGAGGTTCGTGCTTTCATCTCACAGAGGTGAAACTTTGTTTTGATTGTGCAACATTGAAACACTCTTTTTGTAGTATCTACAAGAGGATATTTGGAGCGCTTTGAGGCCTATGGTGGAAAAGGAAATATCTTCACATAAAAACTAGGCAGAAGCATTCTGACAAACTTCCTGGCATGAGTGAATTCATCTCACAGTGTTGAATCTTTCTTTTGATCGAGCAGCTTTGACACACTCTTTTTGTAGCATACGGAGTTGTACATTCGGAGTGCTTTGATGCCCACAGTGGAAAAGTAAATATCTTCACATAAAAACTAGACAGAATCATTCTGACAAACTTCTTTGTGATGTGTGCATTCATCTCACAGAGTTGAACCTTCCTTTTGCTTGAGCAGCTTTGAAACACTCTTTTTGTAGAATCTGCAATTGGACATTGAGTGGTCTTTGAAGACTATGGTGGATAAAAAAAATCTTCATATAATAACTACACAGAAGCATTCTGAGAATCTTCTCTGTGATGTGTGCATTCATCTCACAGTGTTAAAGCTTTCTTTTCATTGAGCAGCTTTGAAACACTCTTTTTGTAGAATCTGATAGTGGACATTTGGAGCACTTTGCAGCATATGGTAGAAAAGGAAACATCTTCACCCAAAAACTAGGCAGAAGCATTCTAACAAACTTCTTTGTGATGTGTGCATTCGAATCACAGAGTTGCACCTTACTTTTCATTGAGCAGCTTTTAAACACTCTTTTTGTAGAATCTGCAAGTGAATATTTGGAGTGATTTGAGGCCTATGATAGAAAAGGAAATATCTTCACATAAAAACTAGACGGAAGCATTCCAACAAACTTCTTTGTGATGCGTGCATTCATCTCACACAGTTGAACCTGACTTTGCATTGAGCAGTTTCGAGACACTCTTTTTGTAGAATCTGATAGTGAACATTTGGAGCGTTTTGATGCCTATGGTGGAAAAGGAATATCTTCACATAAAAATTATGCAGAAGCATTCTGACAAACTTCTTTGTGATGTATGCATTCATCTCACACAGTTGAACCTTTCTTTGGTTGAGCAGCTTCGAAACACTCTTTTTGTAGAATATGCAAGTGGACAATCGCAGCGCTTTGAGGACTATAGTGGAAAAGGAAATATCTTCACATAAAAACTACACAGAAGCATTCCAACAAACTTCTTTGTGATGTGTGCATTTATCTCACTGAGTTGAACCTTTCTTTTCATTGAGCAGCTTTGAAAGATTTTTTTTGCAGAATCTGCAAGTGGACATTCGCAGAGCTTTGAGGCCTATGGTGGAAAAGGGAATATCTTCACATAAAAACAAGACAGGAACATTCTGACAAACTTGTTTGTGATGTGTGCCTTCATCTCACCGAGTTGAAACTTTCTTTTGATTGAGCAGTTATGACATACTCTTTTTGTGGAATCTGCAAGCGGACATTTGGAGCGCATTGATGTCTATGGTGGAAAAGGAAATATCCTTTCATAAAAACTAGACAGAAGTATTCTGAGAAACTTCTTTGTGATTTTTGCATTCATCTCACAGAGTTTAACCTTTCTTTTATTGCGCAGCTTTGAAACACTCTGTTTGTATACTCTGCAAGTAGACATTTCGAGTGCTCTGCAGCCTATGGTGTATAACGGAATATCTACATATAATAAGTAGATAGAAGCATTCTGAGAAACTTCTACGTGATGTGTATACTCATCTCACAGTGTTGAACCTTTGTTTTCATCGATCAGTTTTGTAACACTCTTTATGTAGAATCAGGAAGTGGATATTTGGAGATCTTTGAGACCTATGGTGGTAAAGGAAATATCTTCACATAAAAACTAGACAGAAGCATTCTGACAAACTTCTTTGTGATGTGCACATTCATCTCAGGAAATTGAAACTTACTTTTCATTGAGCAATTTTGAAACACTCTTTTTGGAGAATCTGCAGGTGGACATTTCGAGAGCTTTGAAAGCAATGGTGGAAAAGGAAATATCTTCACATAAAAACCAGACAGAAGCATTCTGACAAATTTTTTTGTGGTGTGTGCATTCATCTCTCATAGTTGAACCTTTCTTTTGATTGAGGAGCTTTGAAACACTCTTTTGTAGAAACTGCAAGTGGACATTTGGAGCACTTTGTGGCCTATGGTGGAAAAGGATATATCTTCGCATAAAAACTAGACAGATGCATTCTGACAAAGTTCCTTGTGATGTGTGCATTTACCTCACAGAGTTGAACATTTCTTTTGATTAAGCAGCTTTGAAACAGTCTTTTTGTAGAATACGAAAGTGGACATTTGGAGAGCTTTGAGTCCTATAGTGGAAAAGGAAATATCTTCATATAAATACTACACAGAAACATTCTGACAAACTTCTTTGTGATGCGTGCCTTCATCTCACAGAGTTGTACCTCCCTTTTGATTGAGAAGCTTTGAAACACTCGTTTTGTAGAATCTGCAAGTGGACATTTGGAGCGCTTTGGGGCCTATGGGCGATAACGAAATATCTTCATATAGTAACTAGACAGAAGCATTTTGAGAAACTTCTCTGTGATTCGTGCATTCATCTCACAGAGTTGAAACTTTGTTTTGATTGCACAACATTGAAACACTCTTTTTGTAGTATCTACAAGAGAATATTTGGAGCGCTTTGAGGCCTATGGTGGAAAAGGGAATATCTTCACATAAAAACTAGACAGAAGCTTTCTGACAAACTTCCTGGCATGTGTGAATTCATCTCACAGAGTTGAATCTTTCTTTTGATCGAGCAGCTTTGAAACACTCTTTTTGTAGAATATGAAATCGTACATTTGGAGCACTTTGAGGCCCATACTGGAAAAGGAAATGTCTTCACATAAAAACTAGACAGAATCATTCTGACAAACTTCTTTGTAATGTGTGCATTAGTCTCACAGAGTTGAACTTTACTTTTCATTGAGACTCTTTTTGTAGAATCTGCAAGTGGACATTTGGAGCGATTTGAAGACTATGGTGGAAATCGAAATATCTTCACATAAAAGCTAGACAGAAGCATTCCGATGAACTTCTTTGTGATGCGTGCATTCATCTCACACAGTTGAATCTTTCTTTTCATTGAGCAGTTTTGAAGATTTTTTTTTTGCAGAATCTGCAAGTGGACATTTGCAGAGCTCTGAGGCCTATGGTGGAAAAGGGAATATCTTCACATAAAAACAAGACAGGAGCATTCTGACAAACTTCTTTGTGATGTGTGCATTTATGTCACCGAGTTGAAACTTTGTTTTGATTGAGCAGCTATGACATACTCTTTTTGTAGAATCTGCAAGCGGACATTTGGAGTGCTTTGATGTCTATGGTGGAAAAGGAAATATCCTTACATAAAAACTAGACAGAAGCATTATGAGAAACTTTGTGATTTTTGCATTCATCTCACAGAGTTGAACCTTTGGAGAGCTTTGAGGCCTCTGGTGGGAAAAGAAATATCTTCTCATAAAATCTAGACAGAAGCATTCTGTCAAACTTCTTTGAGATGTGTGCATTCATCTCACAGAGTTGAACCTTACTTTTCATCGAGCAGTTTTGAAACACTCTTTTTCTAGAATCTGCAAGTGGACATTTGGAGGTATTTGAATCCTATGGTTGATAACGAAATATCTTCATATAATAACTAGACAGAAGCATTCTGAGAAACTTCTATGTGATGTGTGCAGTTATCTCACAGAGTTGAACGTTTCTTTTCATTGAGCAGCTTTGAAAAACTCTTTCTATATAATCTGCCATTGGAGATGTGTAGTGCTTTGTGGCCTGTGGTGCAAAATTAAATATCTTCACAGAAAAACTAGACAGAAGCATTCTGACAAACTTGTTTGTGATGTGTGCATTCATCTCACAGAGTTGAATCTTACTTTTCTTTGAGCAGTTTTGAAACACTATTTTTGTAGAATCTGCAAGTGGACATTTGGAGTGCTTTGAGGCTTATGGTGGAAAAGGAAATATCTTCACATAAAAACTTGACAGAAGCATTCTGAGAAACTTCTTTGTGATGTGTAAATTCATCTCACTGATTTGAAACTTTCTGTTCATTGAGCAGTTTTGAAACACTCTTTTTTTAGAATCTGAAAGTGGATATTTGGAGCACTTTGAGTCCTATGGTTGAAAAGGAAATATCTTCACATCCCTAGACAGAAGCATTCTGACAACCTTCTTTGTGATGTGTGAGTTCAACTTGCAGAGTTGTACATTACTTTTGATTGAGAAGTTTTGAAACACTCTTTTTGTACTACCTGCAAGTGGACATTTGGAGTGCTTAGATCCCTATGGTGGAAAAGGAAATATCTTCACATGAGAACTAGACAGAAGCATTCTGACAAACTTCTTTGTTATGTGTGCATTCATCTGAAAGAGTTGAATCTTAGTTTTCATTGAGCAGTTTTGAAACCCTCTTTTTGTAGAATCTGCAAGTGGACTTTTGGAGCTCTTTGAGGCCTATGGTGGATAATGAAATATCTTCATGTATTTATTAGACAGAAGGATTAAGAGAGAAACTTCTTTGTGATATGTGCATTCATCTCACTGAGTCGAATGTTTCCTTAGAGTGATCAGCTTTGAAACACTGTTTTTGTAGAATCTGCAAGTGTACATTTGGAGTGCTTTCAGACCTATGGTGGAAAAGGAAATATCTTCACATCAATACTAGATAGAAGCATTCTGACAAACATCTTTGTGATGTGTGCATTCATCTCCCGGAGTTGAACCTTTCTTTTAATTGAGCAGCTTTGTAACACTCTTTTTGTATAATCTGCAATTGGACATTTGGAGTGCTTTGAAGTCAATGGTGGAACAGGAAATATCTTCACATAAAGACTAGACAGAAGCATTCTGTCAAACTTCTTTGTGATGTGTGCATTCATCTCACAGGTTTGAACCTTACTTTTCATTGAGCAGTTTTGAAACACTCTTTTTGTAGAAATTGCAAGTGGATGTTTGGAGTTCTTTGAGGCCTTTGGTGGATAACGAAATATCTTCACATAATAACTAGACAGAAGCATTCTAACAATCTTTGTTGTGATGTGTGCATTCATCTCACAGAGTTGAACCATTCTTTTCATTGAGCAGCTTTGAAACATTCTTTTTTAAAATCTGCTAGTGGACATTTTGAGCACTTTAAGGCCTATGGTGAAATATGAAATATATTCACATAAAAACTAGACAGAAGCATTCTGACAAACCTCTTTGTGATGTGTGCATTCATCCCACAGAGTTGAACCTTACTTTTCAATGAGCAGCTTTGAAATACTCTTTTTGTAGAATCTGCAAGTGGACATTTGGAATGCTGTGAGGCTTAAGCTGGAAAAGGAAACATCTTCACATAAATTCTAGACAGAAGGATTCTGACAAATCTCTTTGTGATGTGTGCATTCATCTCACGGAGTTGAGCATTTGTTTTGATTGAGCAGCTTTGAAATACTCTTTTTGAAGAATCTGCAAGTGGACATTTGGAGCACTTTGAGGACTATGGTGGAAAAGGAAATATCTTCACATAAAAACTAGACAGAATAATTGTGCTAAACTTTTTGTGTTGTGAGCATTCATCTCACTGAGTTGAACTTTCTTTTCTTTGAGCAGCTTTGAAACAGTATTTTTGTAGCATCTGCAAGTGGACATTTAGAGCTCTTTGAGTCCTATGTTGGAAAAGGAAACATCTTCAGATTAACACTGGACAGAAGCATTCTGATAAACTTCTTTGTGATATGTGCATTCATCTCACAGATTTGAACTTTACTTTTCAATGAGCAGTTTTGAATCACTGTTTTTATAGAATCTGCAATGGGACATTTGGAGCCGTTTGAGGTTCATGATGGAAAAGGAAATATCTTCCCATAAAAACTAGTCAGAAACATTGTGACAAACTTCTTTGTGATGTGTGCTTTCATCTCACAGAGTTGAAGCTTTCTTTTGACTGAGCAGTTTGGAAACAATCATTTTGTAGGATCTGCAACTGGACATTTGGAGCACTTTGAGGCCTATGGTGGAAAAGGAAATACCTTCATATAAAAACTAGACAGAAGCATTCTGAAAACCTTCTCTGTGATATGTGCATTCATATCACATAGTTGAAAGTTACTTTTGTTTGAGTAGTTTTAGAACACCGTTTTTTACTATCTGCAACTGGACATTTGGAGGGCTTTGAAGCCTACGGTGGAAAAGGAAATATCTTCACATAAGAACTAGACAGGAGGAGCCAAGATGGCCGAATAGGAACAGATCCAGTCTACAGCTCCCAGCGTGAGAGATGCAGAAGAGGGGTGATTTCTGCATTTCCATCTGAGGTACTGGATTCATCTCACTAGTGAGTCCCAGACAGTGGGCGCAGGTCAGGGGGTGTGCGCACCGTGAATGAGACAAAGAAGGGCAAGGCATTGCCTCACTAGGGAAGTACATGGGGTCAGGGAGTTCTCTTTCCTACTCAAAGAAAGGAGTGACAGACGGCACCTGGAAAATCGGGTCACTCACGAACACTGTGCTTTTCCAACAGGCTTAAAAAACGGTGCACCAGGAGATTATATCCCGCACCTGGCTCAGAGGGTCCTACGCCCACGGAGTCTCACTGATTGCTAGCACAGCAGTCTGAGATCAAACTGCAAGGCGGCAGCGAGGCTGGGGGGAGGGGCGCCTGCCATTGCCCAGGCTTGCTTAGGTAAACAAAGCAGCTGGGAAGCTCAAACAGGGTGGAGCCCACCACAGCTCAAGGAGGCCTGCCTGTTTCTGTAGGCTCCACCTCTGGGGGCAGGGCACAGGCAAACAAAAAGACAGCGGTAACCTCTGAAGACATAAATGTCCCCGTCTGACAGCTTTGAAGAGAGCAGTGGTTCTCCCAGCACACAGCTGGAGATCTGAGAATGGGCAGACTGCCTCCTCAAGTGGGTCCCTGAACTCTAACTCCCGAGCAGCCTAACCGGGAGGCACCGCCCAGCAGGGGTAGACTGACAACTCACACGGCCAGGAACTCCAACAGACCCGCAGCTGAGGTTCCTGTCTGTTAGAAGGAAAACTAAGAAACAGAAAGTACATCCACACCAAAAACCCATCTGTACATCACCATCATCAAAGACCAAAAGTAGATAAAACCACAAAGATGGGGAAAAACCAGAGCTGAAAAACTGAAAACTCTAAAAAGCAGAGCACCTCTCCTCCTCCAAAGGAATGCAGTTCCTCACCAGCAATGGAACAAAGCTGGATGGAGAATGATTTTGACGAGCTGAGAGAAGAAGGATTCATACTATCAAATTACTCTGACCTATGGGAGGATATTCAAACCAAAGGCAAAGAAGTTGAAAAGTTTGAAAAAAAATAAGAAGAATGTATAACTAGACTAACCAACACAGAGAAGTGCTTAAAGTAGCTGATGGAGCTGAAAACCAAGGCTCGAGAGCTACGTGGAGAATGCAGAATCCTCAGGAGCTGATGCGATCAAATGGAAGAAAGCGTATCAGCAATGGAAGATGAAATGAATGAAATGAAGTGAGAAGGGAAGTTTAGAGAAAAAAGAATAAAAAGAAATGAGCAAAGCCTCCAAGAAATATGGAACTATGTGAAAAGACCAAATCTACGTCTGACTGGTGTACCTGAAAGTGATGGGGAGAATGGAACCAAGTTGGAAAACACTCTGCAGGATATTATCCAGGAGAACTTCCCCAATCTAGCAAGGCAGGCCAACATTCAGATTCAGGAAATACAGAGAATGCCACAAAGATAGTCCTCGGGAAGAGCAACTCCAAGACAAATAATTGTCAGATTCACCAAAGTTGAAATGAAGGAAAAAATGTTAAGGGCAGCCAGAGAGAAAGGTCGGGTTACCCTCAAAGGGAGGCCCATCAGACTAACGGCAGATCTCTCGGCAGAAGCTCTACAAGCCAGAAGAGAGTGGGGGGCCAATATTCAACATTCTGAAAGAAAAGAATTTTCAACCCAGAATTTCATGTCCAGCGAAACTAAACTTCATAAGTGAAGAAGAAATAAAATACTTTACAAACAAACAAATGCTGAGAGATTTTGTCACCACCAGGCCTGCCTTAAAAGAGCTCCTGAAGGAAGTGCTAAACATGGAAAGGCACAACCGGTACCAGCCGCTGCAAAATCATGCCGAAATATAAAGACCATCGAGACTAGGAAGAGACTGCATCAACTAACGAGCAAAATAACCAGCTAACATAATAAAGACAGGATCAAGTTCACACATAACACTATAAACTTTAAATGTAAATGGACTAAATGCTCCAAATAAAAGACACAGACTGGAAAATTGGATAAACAGTCCAGACCCATCAGTGTGCTGTATTCAGGAAACCCATCTCACGTGCAGAGACACACATAGGTTCAAAATCAAAGGATAGAGGAAGATCTACCAAGCAAATGGAAAACAAAAAAAGGCAGAGGTTGCAATCCTAGTCTCTGATAAATCAGACTTTAAACCAACAAAGATCAAAGGAGACAAAGAAGGCCATTACATAATGGTAAAGTGATCAATTCAACAAGAAGAGCTAACTATCCTAAATATATATGCACCCAATACTGGAGCACCCAGATTCATAAAGCAAATCCTGAGTTACCTACAAAGAGACTTAGACTCCCTCACATTAACAATGGGAGATTTTAACACCCCACTGTCAACATTAGACAGATCAATGAGACAGAAAGTCAACAAGGATATCCAGGAATTGAACTCAGCTCTGCACCAAGTGGACCTAATAGACATCTACAGAACTCTCCACCCCAAATCTACGGAATATATATTTTTTTTCACACCACACCACACCTATTCCAAAATTGACCACATACTTGGAAGTAAAGCTCTCCTCAGCAAATGTAAAAGAACAGAAATTATAGCAAACTATCTCCCAGATCACAGTGCAATGAAGCTAGAACTCATGATTAAAAATCTCACTCAAAACGGCTCAACTACATGGAAACTGAACAACCTGCTCCTGAATGATTACTGGGTACATAACGAAATGAAGGCAGAAATAAAGATGTTCTTTGAAACCAACGAGAACCAAGACACAACATACCAGAATCCCTGGGATGCATTCAAAGCAGTGTGTAGAGGGAAATTTATAGCACTAAATGCCCACAAGAGAAAGCAGGAAAGATCCAAAACTGACACCCTAACATCGCAATTAAAAGAACTAGAGAAGGAAGAGCAAACACATTCAAAAGCTAGCAGAAGGCAAGAAATCACTAAAATCAGAGAAGAACTGAAGGAAATAGAGACACAAAACCCCTTCAAAAAATTAATGAATCCAGGGGCTGGTTTTTTGGAAGGATCAACAAGATTGATAGACCGCTAACAAGATTAATAAAGAAAAAAAGAGAGAAGAATCAAATAGATGCAATAAAAAATGATAAAGAGAATATCACCACCAATCCCACAGAAATACAAACTACCATCAGAGAATACTACAAACACCTCTACACAAATAAACTAGAAAATCTAGAAGAAATGTATAAAATCCTCGACACATACACTCTCCCAAGACTAAACCAGGAAGAAGTTGAATCTCTGAATAGACCAATAACAGGCTCTGAAATTGTGGCAATAATCAATAGCTTACCAACCAAAAAGAGTCCAGGACCAGATGGATTCACAGCCGAATTCTACCAGAGGTACAAGGAGGAACTCGTACCATTCCTTCTGAAACTATTCCAATCAATAGAAAAAGAGGGAATCCTCCCTAACTTATTTTATGAGGCCAGCATCATCCTGATAGCAAAGCTGGGCAGAGACACAACCAAAAAAGAGAATTTTAGACCATTATCCTTGATGAACATTGATGCAAATATCCTCAATAAAATACTGGCAAACCGAATCCAGCAGCACATCAAAAAGCTTATCCAGCATGATCAAGTGGGCTTCATCCCTGGGATACAAGGCTGGTTCAATATACACAAATCTATAAATGTAATCCAGCATATAAATAGAACCAAAGACAAAAACCACATGATTATCTCAATAGATTCAGAAAAGGCCTTTGACAAAATTCAACAACCTTCATGTTAAAAACTCTCAATAAATTAGGTATTGATGGGACATATCTCAAAATAATAAGAGCTATCTATGACAAACCCACAGCCAATATCATACTGAACGGGCAAAAACTGGAAGCATTCCCTTTGAAAACTGGCACAAGACAGGAATGCCCTCTCTCACCACTCCTATTCAACATAGTGGTGGAAGTTCTAGCCAGGGCAATTAGGCAGGAGAAGGAAATAAACGGTATTCAATTAGGAAAAGATGAAATCAAATTGTCCCTGTTTGCAGATGACATGATTGTATATCTAGAAAACCCCATTGTCTCAGCCCAAAATCTCCTTAAGCTGATAAGCAACTTCAGCAAAGTCTCAGGATACAAAATCAATGTACAAAAAATCACAAGCATTCTTATACACCAATAACACACAAACAGAAAGCCAAATCATGAGTGAGCTCCCATTCCCAATTGCTTTGAAGAGAATAAAATGCCTAGGAATCCAACTTGCAAGGGACGTGAATGACCTCCTCAAGGAGAACTACAAACCACTGCTCAATGAAATAAAAGAGGATACAAACAAATGGAAGAACATTCCATGCTCATGGGTAGGAAGAATCAATATCATGAAAATGGCCATACTGCCCAAGGTAATTACAGATTCAATGCCATCCCCATGAAGCTACCAGTGACTTTCCTCACAGAATTGGAAAAAACTAATTTAAAGTTCATATGGAAACAAAAAAGAGCCCACATTGCCAAGTCAATCCTAAGCCAAAAGAACAAAGCTGGAGGCATCACACTACCTGACTTCAAACTATACTACAAGGCTACAGTAACCAAAACAGCATGATACTCGTACCAAAACAGAGATATAGATCAATGGAACAGAACAGAGCCCTCAGAAATAATGCCACATATCTACAACTATCTGATCTTTGAGAAACCTGAGAGAAACAAGCAATGGGGAAAGGATTCCCCATTTAATAAACGGTGCTGGGAAAACTGGCTAGCCATATGTAGAAAGCTGAAACTGGATCCCTTCCTTACACCTTATACAAAAATCAATTCAAGATGGATTAAAGACTTAAATGTTAGACCTAAAACCATAAAAACCCTAGAAGAAAACCTAGGCAATACCATTCAGGACATAGGCATGGGCAAGGACTTCATGTCTAAAACACCAAAAGCAATGGCAACAAAAGCCAAAATTGACAAATGGGATCTAATTAAACTAAAAAGCTTCTGCACAGCAAAAGAAACTACCATCAGAGTGAACAGGCGACCTACAAAATGGGAGAAAATTTTCGCCACCTACTCGTCTGACAAAGGGCTAATATCCAGAATCTACAATTTACTCAAACAAATGTACAAGAAAAAGACAAACAACCCCATCAAAAAGTGAGTGAAGGACATGAACAGACACTTCTGAAAAGAAGACATTTATGCAGCCAAAAAACACATGAAAAAATGCTCACCATCACTGGCCATCAGAGAAATGCAAATCAAAACCACAATGAGATACCATCTCACACATTTTAGAATGGCAATCAGTAAAATGTCAGGAAACAACAGATGCTGGAGAGGATGTGGAGAAATAGGAACACTTTTACACTGTTGGTGGGACTGTAAACTAGTTCAACCCTTGTGGAAGTCAGTGTGGTGATACTTCAGGTATCTAGAACTAGAAATTCCGTTTCACCCAGCCATCCCATTACTGGGTAGATACCAAAAGGACTATAAATCATGCTGTTATAAAGATACATGCACCCATATGTTTATTGCGGCATTATTCACAATAGCAAAGACTTGGAACCAACCGAAATGTCCAACAATGATGGACTGGATTAAGAAAATGTGGCACATATACACCATGGAATACTATGCAGCCTTAAAAATGAATAGTTCATGTCCTTTGTAGGGACATGGATGAAATTGGAAATCATCATTCTCAGTGAACTATCACAAGAACAAAAAACAAAGCACCGCATATTCTCACTTATAGGTGGGAATTGAACAATGGGAACACATGGACACAGGAAGGGGAACATCACACTCTGGGGACTGTTGTGGGCTGGGGGGAGGGTGGAGGGATAGCATTGGGAGATATATCTAAAGCTAGATATCGAGTTGGTGGGTGCAGCACACCAGCATGGCACATGTATACATATGTAACTAACCTGCATATTGCGCACATGTACCCTAAAACCTAAAGTATAACAATAATAATTAAAAAAAAAGTAGACAGAATCACTGTGAGAAATTACTTTGTGATGTGTGCATTTATCTCACAGAGTTGAACCTTACTTTCGATTGAGCAGTTTTGAAACACTCTTTTTGTAGAGTCTGCAAGTGGACATTTCGAGCGGTTTTAGGCCTATGGTAGATAATGAAATATCTTCATAGAATAACTAGACAGAACAGTTCTGAGAAACTTCTTTGTGACGTGTGCATTCATCTGGAAGATTTGAACATTTCTTTTGATTGAGAAGCATTGAAACGCTCTTTTTGTAGAATCTGCAAGTGGACATTTGGAGCGCTTTGAGGCCTATGGTGGAAAAGGAAATATTGTCCCATAAAAACTAGACAGAAGCATTCTGACAAACATCTTTTTGATGCGTTCATTCATCTCAGAGATTTGAAACTTAGTTTTCATTGAGCAGTTTTGAAACACTCTTTTTGTAGAATCTGTAAGAGACATTTGTAGTGCTTTGAGGCCTTTGGTGGAAAAGGAAATATCTTCACATGAAAACTAGACAGAAGCATTCTGAGAAACGTGTTTGTGATGTCTGCATTCATCTCACAGAGTTGAACATTTCTTTTGATTGAGCAGCTTTGAAACACTCTTTAGGTAGGGTCTGCAAGTGGACATTTGGAGCACTTTGAAGCCTATGGTGGAAAAAGAAATATCTTCCCATAAAAACTATACAGAAGCATTCTGACAAACTTCTTTGTGATGTGTGCATTCATCTCACAGAGCTGAACCTTTCTTTTGATCGAGCAGCTTTGAAACACTGTTTTTGTAGAATCTGCAAGTGGACATTTGGAGCGCTTTGAGACCTGTGGTGGAAAAGGAAATATCTTCACATAAAAACTGGACAGAAGCATTCTGACCATCTTCTTTTGATGTGCGCATTCATCTCACAGAGTTGAAAGTTTGTTTTGATTGAGGAGTTTGGACCCACACTTTTTGTAGAATCTGCAAGTGGACATTTGGAGCTCTTTTAGGCCTATGGTGGAAAAGGAAATATCTTCACATAAAAACTAGAAAGAAGCTTTCTCACAAACTTCTTTGTGATGTGTGCATTCATCTCAGAGAGCTGAACCTTTGTTTTGATTGAGCAGTTTGGAAACACTCTTTTTCTAGAATCTGCAAGTGGACATTTGTAGTGCTTTTAGGCCAATGGAGGAAAAGGAAATATCTTCACATAAAAACTAGACAGAAGCATTCTGACAATCTTCGTTGGGATATGTGCATTCATCTCACAGAGTTGAAACTTACTTTTGATTGAACTGTTTTGAATCACCCTTTTTGTGCCATCTGCAAGTGGACATTTGGAGTGCTTTGAGGTCTATGGTTGAAAAGGAATTATCTTCACATAAGAACTAGACAGAAGCATTCTGACAAACTTCTTAGTGATGTGTGCATTAATCTCACAGAGTTGAACCTTACTATCAATTGAGCAGTTTTGAAAAACTCTTTTTGTACAATCTGCAAGTTGACATTTGGCACGCTTTGAGGCCTATTGTGGGTAACGAAATATCTTCATATAATAACTACATGGAAGCATTCCGAGAACCTTCCATGTGATGTGTGCATTCATCTCACAGAGTTGAAAGTTTCTTTCATTGAGTAACTTTGAAAAACTCTTTTTATAGAATCTACATTTGGACATTAGGAGCACTTTTAGGCCGATAGTGGAAAAGGAAATATCTTCACATAAAAACTAAACAGAAGCATTCTGACAAACTCCTTTTTGATGTGTGCCTTCATTTCACAGAGTTGAACCTTACTTTTCATTTAGCAGTTTTGAAACACTCTTTTTGTAGAATCTGCCAGTGGACATTTTGAACGCTTTGAGGCTTATGGTGGAATGTGAAATATATTCACATAAAAACTAGACAGAAGCATTCTGACAAACTTCTTGGGATGTGCCAATTCATCTCACAGAGTTGAATCTTACTTTTCATTGAGCAGTTTTGAAACACTCTTTTTGTAGAAACTGCAAGTGGACATTTGGAGCGCTTTTAGGCCGATGGAGGAAAAGGAAATATCTTCACATAAAAACTAAACAGAAGCATTCTGACAAACTTCTTTGTGATGTGTGCCTTCATCTCACAGAGTTGAACCTTACTTTTCATTTAGCAGTTTTGAAACACTCTTTTTGTAGAATCTGCAAGTGGACATTTCGAGCACTTAGAGGCCTATGGTGGATAAAGAAATATCTTTATAAAATAACTAGACAGAACAATTCTGAGAAACTTCTTTGTGTTGTGTGCATTCATCTCACAGAGTTGAACCTTTCTTTTGATTGAAGAGATTTGAAACACTCTTTTTGTAGAATCTGCTTGGGGACATTTGGAGCACTTTGAGGTCTATGGTGGAAAAGGAAATATCTTCATATAAAAACTAGACAGAAGCATTCTGATACACTTGTTTGTGATGTGTGCATTCATCTCACAAAGTTGAACTTTATTTTTAAATGAGCAGTTTTGAAACACTCTTTTTGTAGAATCTGCATGTGGACATTTGGAGTGCTTTGAGGCCTATGGTGGAAAAGGAATTATCTTCATATAAAAACTAGACAGAAGCATTCTGACAAAATTTTTGTGACATGTGCATTCATCTCACCGAGTTGAATCTTTCTTTTGAATGAGCAGCTTTGAAGCATTCTTTTTGTAGAATCTGCACATGGATATTTGGAATGCTTTTAGTCTTATGGTGGAAAAGGAAATATCTTCACATAAAAACTAGGCAGAAGCATTCTGACAACCTTCATTGTGATATGGGCATTCATCTCACAGAGCTGAAACTTACTTTTGATTGAGCAATTTTGAAACACCCTTTTTGTACTATCTGCAATTGGACAGTTGGAGTGCTTTGAGGCTTACAGTGGAAAAGGAAATATCTTCACATAAGAACTAGACAGAAGCATTCTGATAAATTATTTTGTGATGGGTGCATTCATCTCACAGAGTTGCACCTTAGTTTCGATTGAGCAGTTAGGTGAAACACTCTTTTTGTAGAATCTGCAAGTGGATATTTGGAGGGTTTTGAGGCCTATGGTGGATAACGAAATATCTTCATATAATAATTAGACAGAAGCACTCTGAGAAACTTCTTTGTGATGTCTGTAGTCATCTCACAGAGCTGAACGTTTGTTTTGATTGAGCAGCTTTGAAACACTCTTTTTGTAGAATCTGCAAGTGGATTTTTTGAGCGCTTTATCTCCTCTGGTGGAAAAGGAAATATCTTCACATAAATACTTGACAGAAGCATTCTGACAAACTTCTTTGTGATGTGTGCATGCATCTCACAGAGTTGAACCTTTCTTTTGATTGAGCAGCTTTGACACACTCTTTTGTGGAATCTGCAAGGGGACATTTGGAGCGCTTTGCTGCCTATGGTAGAAAAGGAAATATCTTCACATAAAATCTAGACAGAAGCAATTTGAGAAACTTCTATGTGATGTGTGCATTCATCTCACAGAGTTGAACCTGTCTTTTGATTGAGCAGTTTTGAAACTGTCTTTTTGTAGAATCTGCAAGTGGATACTTGGAGCGCTTTGTGGCCTATGGTGGAAAACGGAATATCTTCACATAAAAACTAGACAGAAGAATTCTGACAAACTTCTATGTGATGTATGCGTTCATCTCACAGAGTTGAATCTTTCTTTTTATTGAGAAGTTTTGAAACACTCTTTTTGTAGAATCTGCAAGTGGACATTTTGAGCGCTTTGTGGCCAATGGTAGAAGAGGAAATATCTTCACATAAAATCTAGACAGAAGCAATCTGAGAATCTTCTTTGTGATGTGTGCATTCATTTCACAGAGTTACACCTCTATTTTTGTTGGGCAGATTTGAAACACTCTTTTTGTAGAATCTGCAAGTGGACATTTGGAGCGCATTGAGGTCTATGGTGGAAATGGAAACATCTTCATATAAAAACTAGACAGAAGAATTCTGACAAACTTCTTTGTGATCTGTGCATTCATCTCACCGACTTCAACGTTTCTATTGATTGAGCAGTTTGGAAACACTCTTTTTCTATAATGTGGAAGTGGACATTTGGAGCACTTTGCAGCCTGTGGTAGAAAGGAAATATCTTCACATAAAATCTAGACAGAAGCAGTCTGAGAAACTTCTTTGTTATGTGTCCATTCACCTCTTAGAGTTCAAAATTTCTTTTGATTGAGCAGCTTTGAAACACTCTTTTTGTAGAATTTCCAAGAGGACATTTGGACAGCCTTGTGGCCTGTGGTGGAAATGTCAATATCTTCACAGAAAAACTTGACAAAAGCATTCTGACAAAATTCTTTGTGATGCGTGCATTCATCTCACATAGTTGAAACTTACTTTTCATTGATTAGTTTTGAAACACTCTTTTTGTAGCGTCTGCCAGTGGATATTTGGAGCGTTGTGTGGCCTATGGTAGAAAAGGAAATCTTTTCACATAAAATCTATACAGGAGCAATCTGAGAAACTTCTTTGTGATTTGTGTATTCATCTCACAGTGTTAAACCTTTCTTTTGATGAAGCAGTTTTGAAACTCTCTTTTTGTAGAATCTGCAAGTGGACATTTGGAGATCTTTGAGGCCTATTGTGGAAAAGGAAATATGTTCACATAAAAACTAGACAGAAGAATTCTGAGAAACTTCTGTGTGATGTGTGCATTCATCTCACAGAGTTGAACATTTCTTTTGATTGAGCAGTTTGGAAACTGTCTTTTTGTAGAATCTGCAGGTGGATATTTGGATTGCTTTTAGGCCTATGGTGGAAAATAAAATATCTTCATATATAAACTAGACAGAAGCATTCTGAGAAACATCTTGGTGATGAGTGCATTCATCTCCCAGTGTTGAACCATTCTTTTCATGGAGCAGTTTTGAAATACTCTTTTTGTAGAATCTGCAAGTGGACATTTGGAGCACTTTGTGACCTATGGTAGAAAAGGAAATATCTTCCCATAAAATTTAGAAAGAAGCAGTCTGAAAAACCTCTTTGAGACACGTGCATTCATCCACAGAGTTAAACCTTTCTTTTGACTAAGCAGTTTTGAAACTCTCTTTTTGTAGAATCTGCAAGTGGACATTTGGAGCGCTTTGACGCCTATGGTGGAAAAGGAAAATCTTCACATAAAAACTAGACAGAAGAATTCTGAGAAACTTCTTTCTTATGTGTGCGTTCATCTCACAGAGTTCAATGTTTCTATTGATTAAGCAGTTTGGAAACACTCTTTTTCTAGAATCTGGAAGTGGACATTTCGAGTGCTTTGCGGCCCATGGTAGAAAGGAAATATCTTCACATAAAATTTAGACAGAAGCAGTATGAGAAAATTCTTTGTGATGTGTCCATTCATCTCACAGAGTTCAAAATTTCTTTTGATTGAGCAGCTTTGAAACACTCTTTTTGTAGAATTTGCAAGAGGACATTTGGACAGCTTTGTGGCCTATGGTGGAAAAGTCAATATCTTCACATAGAAATTAGGCAAAAACATTCTGACAAACTTTTTTATGTAGAAATATTTCCTTTTCCACAATAGGCCTTAAAGGGCTCCAAATATCCACTTGCATATTCTACAGAAAGGGTTTTTCCAAACTGCGAAATCAAAAAAAATGTTCCACTCAGTGAGATGAATGCACCCATCACAAAGAAGTTTCTCAGAATTCTTTTGTCTCGTTTTTATGTGAAGACATTTCCTTCTCCACCATAGGCCTCAAAGCACTGCAAGTGTACACTTGTATATTGTACAAAAAGAGTGTTTCAAAACTGCTCAATCAAAAGAAATTTTCAACAATGTGAGATGAATGCACACATCACATAGAATTTTCTCAGAATGCTTCTATTTATTATGTGAAGATATTTCCTTTTCCACCATTGGCCTCAAAGTGCTCCAAATGTACACTTGCACATTCTACAAAAACAGTGTTTCATAACTGCTCAATGAAAAGAAAGGTTCAAATCTGTGAGATGAATACACACATTACAAAGAAGTTTTTCAGAATATTTCTGTATAGTTTTTATGTGAATATATTCCCCTTTCCACCTTAGGCCTCAAAGCGCTATAAATGTCCACTTGCAGAATATACACAAAGAGGGTTTCAAAGCTGCTAAATGAAAAAAAAGTTCAACTCCGTGAGATGAATGCACATATAAAGAAATTTCTCAGAATGCTTCTGTCTAGTTATTATGTGAAGATATTTCGTTTTCCACCATAGGCCTCAAAGCGTTCCAAATGTCCACTTGGAGGTTCTACAAAAAGAGTGTTTCAAAACTGCTCAATCTAAAATAAGGTTCAACTCTGTGAGATGAATGTACAGATCAGAAAGAAGTTTCTCAGAATGCTCCTGTCCAGTTTTTATGTGAAGATATTTCCTTTTACACCATAGGCCTCAAATGTCTCCAAATGTCCGCTTGGAGATTCCACAAAATAGTGTTTCAAAACCGCTCAATCAAAAGAAAGATTCAACTCTGTGAGATGAATGCACACATTACAAAGGAGTTTGTCAGAATGCTTCTGTCTAGCTTTTATGTGAAGATATTTCCTTTTCCATCATAGGCCAAAAGCGCCCGAAATGTCCCCTTGCAGTTTCTACAAAAATAGTGTTTCAAAGCTGCTCAATGAGAAGAAAGGTTAAACTCTGTGAGATGAATGCATACATCACAAAGAAGTTTTTCAGAATGCTTCTGTCTAGTTTGTATATGAAGATATTTCCTTTTCCACCATTGGCCGTAAAGCACTCCAAATGTCCACTTGCAGATTCTACAAAAAGAGGGTTTGCAAACTACTCAATCAAAAGAAAGGTCCAACTCTGTGAGATGAATGCATGCATCACAAAGAAATTTGACAGAATGCCTCTGTCTAGTTTTTATATGAAGAAATTTCCTTTTCCACCATAGGCCTCAAAGCACTCCAAATGACCATTTGCAGATAGTTCAAAAAGGGTGTTTCAAAACTGCTTAATCAAAAGTAAGTTTCAACTCTGAGATGAAGGCACATATCACAAAGAAGTTTGTCAGAATGTTTCTGTCCGGTTTTGAAACACCCTTTTTGTACTATTTGCAAGTGGACTTTTGGAGTGCTTTGAGGTCTATGGTGGAAAAGGAAATATCTTCACATAAAATTAGACAGAAGCATTCTGACAAATGTCTTTGTGATGTGTGCATTCATTGCACAGTGTTGAACCTTTCTTTTGATTGAGTAATTTGGAAAATCTCTTTCTGTAGAATCTGCAAGTGGACATTTTGAGCGCTATGAGGCCTATCGTGGAAAAGGAAATATCTTCACATAAGAACTAGACAGAAGCATTATGAGAAACTTCTTTGTGATGTGTGCATTCATATCAGAAAGGTGAGCCTTTCTTTTGATTGAGAAGTTTTTTAAGTTTCTTAGTGTAGAATCTGCAATGGACTTTTGGAGGGGTTTGTGACCTATGGTTGAAAAGGAAATATCTTCACATAAAAACAAGACTGAAGCATTCTGACATACTTCTTTGTGATGTGTGCATTCATCACCCAGAGTTGAACCTTTCTTTAGATTGAGAAGTTTTGAAATTCTCTTTTTGTAGAATCTGCAATTGTACAATTGGAGCGCTTTGAGGCATAAGGTGGAAAAGGAAATATCTTCACATAAAAAATTTATGGAAACATTCTGACAAACTCCTTTGTGATGCGTGCATTCATCTCACAGAGTTGAAACTTTCTTTGCATGGAGCAGTTTTGAAAAACCCTCTTTGTAGAATATGCAAGTGTACACTTCGAGCGCTTTGAGGCCTATTGTGGAAAAGGTAATAACTTCACATAAAATCTACACAGGATCATTCTGAGAAAATGCTTTGTGATGTGTTCATTCATCTCACAGAGTTGAAACTTATTTTTGAATAAGCAGTTCTGAAACACTTATTTTGTAGAATCTGCAAGTGGATATTTGGAGTGACTTGAGGCCTATTGTGGAAGAGGAAACATCTTCACATAAAAACTATACAGAAGTATTCTGAGAAACTTCTTTGTGATGTGTGCATTAAACTCACAGAGTTGACTCTGTCTTTTGATTGAGCAATAATGAATCTCTCGTTTTGTAGAATCTGCAAGTGGATATTTGGAGCCCTTTGCCCCCTATGGTGGAAAAGCAAATATCTTCAAACAAAAACTACACAGAAGCATTCAGGGAAATTTCTTCGTGATGAGTGCATTTATCATACAGAGTAGAACCTTGCTTTTGTTTGAGCAGTTTTGAAACACTTTAGTTGTATTTGGAAGTGGATATTTGGAGTGATTTGAGGCCTAATTAGGAAAAGGAAATGTCTTCACATAAAAATTACACAGAAGCACTTTGAGGAACTCCATTGTGATGTGTGCATTCAACTCACAGTGTTGAACCTATGTTTTGATTGAGCAGTTTTGAATCTCTCTTTTTGTAGAATCTGCACGTGGATATTTGGAGCCCTTTGCAGCCTATGGTGGAAAAGGAAATATCTTCAAATAAAAACTACACAGAAGCTTTCTGAGAAACTTCTTAGTGATGTGTGCATTCCACTCTCAGAGGTGTACCTATCTGTTGATAGATCAGTTTTGAATCTCTCTTTTTGCAGAGTCTGCAAGTGGATATTTGGAGAACTTTGAGGCCTATAGTGGAAAGAAAATATCTTCACATAAAAATTACACAGAAACATTCTGAGAAACTTCTTTGTGATGTGTGCATTCAACTCATAGAGTTGGACTTATCTTTTGAATTGGGCAGGTTTGAACTTCTATTTTTGTAGAATCTGCAAGTGGATGTTTGGAGCCATTTGTGGCCTATGGTGGAAAAGGAAATATCTTCAAATAAAAACTACACAGAAACATTCTGAGAAACTTCTTTTTGATGTGTGCATTCATCTCACATGGTTGAACCTATCTCATGACTGAGCAGTTTTCAAGCACTCCTTTTGCAGAATTGGCAAGTGGATAATTGGAGTGCTTTGAGGCCTATTGAGGAAATGGAAATATCTTCACATAAAAACTACACAGAAGCATTCTGAGAAACTTCTTTGTGATGTTTGCATTCACCTCACAGAGTTGTTCCTTTCTTTTGATTAAGCAGTTTTGAAACGCTGTTTTTGTAGAATCTGCAAGTGGATATTTGGAGCGCATTGAGGCCTACTGTGGAAAAGCAAATATCTTCACATGAAAACTACACACAGACATTCTGAGAAACTTTTTTGTGATATATACATTCATGCCACAGAGTTCAACCTTTCTTTTGATTGAGCAGTTTTTACACACTCTTTTTGTAGAATCTCAAAGTGGATATTTGGAGTGATTTCCGGCCTATTGTGGAAAAGGAAATATCTTCACATAAAAACTACACAGAAGCATTCTGAGAAACTTCTTTGTGATGTGTGCATTCAACTCATAGGACTGAAACTTCCCTTTGATTGAGCAGTTTTGAAACACTCTTTTTGTGGAATCCGCAAGTGGATATTTGGAGCCCTTTCTGGCTTATTGTGGAAAAGGCAATATCTTCACATAAAAACTACACAGAAGCATTCTGAGAAACTTCTTTGTGATGTGTGCATTCAACTCATAGGACTGAAACTTTCCTTTGATTGAGCAGTTTTGAAACACTCTTTTTGTGGAATCTGCAAGTGGATGTTTGGAGCCCTTTCTGGCCTATTGTGGAAAAGGAAATATCTTCACATAAAAACTACACAGAAGCATTCTTGGAAACTACTTTCTGATGTGTGCATTCATCTCACAGAGCTGAGCTTTCCTTTTGATGGAGCAGTTTTGAAACACTCTTTTTGTAGAATCTGCAATGGATATTTGGAGCGATTTGAGGCCTATGGTGGAAAAGGAAATATGTTAACATAAAACCTACACAGAAGCATTCTGAGAAACTGTTTTGTGATGTGTGCATTCAACTCACAGAGTTGAACCTATCTTTTGATGGCACAGTTTAAATTCTCTCTTTTTGTAGAATTTCTAAGTGGATATTTGGAGCCCTTTGTGGCCTATGGTGGAAAAGGAAATATTTTCATATAAAAATTGCACAGAAGCATTCTGAGAAACTTCTCTGTATGTGTGCATTCATCTCACAGTGTTGAACTTTCTTTTGACTGAGCAGTTTAGAAACACTCTTTTTGTAGAATCTGCAAGTGGATATTTGGAGTGCTTTGAGGCCTATTGTGGAAAAGGAAATATCTTCACATAAAAACTATACAGAAGCATTCTGAGAAACTTCTTTGTGATGTTTGCATTTATCTCACAGAGATGAACCTTTCTTTTGATTGAGGAGTTTGGAAACACTCTTTTTGGAGAATCTGCAAGTGAATATTTGGAGCAATTTGAGGCCTTGGTGGAAAAGGAAATATCTTCCCATAAAAAATATACAGAGGAATTCTGAGAAACTTCTTTGTGATGTGTGCAGTCATCTCACAGTGTTGAACCTTTCTTTTATTGAGCAGTTTCGAAGCACTCTTTTTGTAGAATCTGCAAGTGGATATTTGGATCACTTTGAGGTCTATGGTGGAAAAGGAAATATCTTCACAGAAAAACTACACAGAAGCATTCTGAGAAACTTCTTTGTGATGTGTGCATTCAACTCACAGAGGTGAAACTCTCTTTTGATTGAGCAGTTTTGAATCTCTCCTTTGTAGAATCTGCAAGTGGATATTTGGAGCCATTTGCAGTCTGTTTTGGAAAAGGAAACATCTTCACATAAAAACTACACAGGAACATTTTGAGAAACTTCTTTGTGATGTATTCATTCATCGCACAGAGTTGAACCTTTCTTTTGAATGAGCTGTTTTGAAACAATCTTTTCATAGTATCTGCAACTGCATACATGGAGTGCTTTGAGGCCTATGGTGGAAAATGAAATATCTTCACATAAAAACTACACAGAAGAATTCTGAGAAACTTCTTTGTGATGTGTGCATTCAACTCAGAGAGCTGAATCTATCTTTTGACAGAGCAGTTTTGAAAATCTCTTTTTGTAGAATCTGCATGTGGATATTTGGAGCCATTTGGGGCCTATGGTGAAAAAGGAAATATCTTCACTTTAAAACTACACTGAATCAATCTGACAAACTTCTTTGCAATGTGTGCATTCACCTCACAGAGTTGAACCATTCTTTTGATTGGGAAGTTTTCAAAATCTCTTTTCACAGAATCTGCAAGTGGATATTTGGAGCGCTTTGAGGCGTATGGTGGAAAAGGAAATATCTTCCCATAAATACTACACAGAAGCATTCTGGGAAACTTCTCTGTGATGTGTGCATTCATCTCACAGAGTTGAGCCTTTCCTTTGATTGAGCAGCTTGGAAACACTCTTTTAGTACAATCTGCAAGTGAATATTTGGAGCCCTTGGGGGCCTATTGTTGAAAAGGAAACATCTTCACATAAAAACTACACAGAAGCATTCTGAGAATCATTCTGTGATGTGTGCATTCATCAAAGAAATTTGAACCTATCTTTTGATAGAGCAGTTTTGAAACTCTCTTTTTCTAGAATCTGCAAGTTGATATTTGGAGTCTTTTGCTGCCTATGGTGGAAAAGGAAATATCTTCAAATAAAAACTACAAAGAAGCATTCTGAGAAACTTCTCTGTGATGTGTGCATTCATCTCACAGAGTTTAAACTTTCATTTGATTGAGCTGTTTGAAACACACTTTTTGTAAAATCTGCAAGTGGATATTTGGAGGGCTTTGAGGCCTATTGTGGAAAAGGAAATATCTTCACATAAAAACTACATAGAGGCATTCTGAGAAACTACTTTGTCATGTTTGCATTCATGTCACAGAGTTGAACCTATCTTTTGCTAGAGCAGTTTTGAAACTCTCTTTGTGTAGAATCTGTAAGTAGATTTTGGACCTTTTGTGGCCTATGGTGGAAAAGGAAATATCTTCATATAAAAATTACACAGAAGCATTCCCAGAAACTTCTATGATTTGTGTGCATTCATCTCACAGAATTGAACATTTCTTTTCCTGGAGCTGTTTTGAAACACTCTTTTTCTCAGAATATGCTAGTGGATACTTGGAGCCGTTTTCAGCCTATGTTGGAAAAGGAAATATCTTCACATAAGAACTACACAGAAGCATTCTGAGAAACTTCTTTGTGATGTGCTCATTCACCTCACAGAGTTGCATCTCTCATTTGATTGAGCAGTTTTGAAACACTCTTTCTGTAGAATCTGCAAGTGTATATTTTGAGCACTTTGAGGCCTATGGTTGAAAAGGAAATATCTTCACATGAAAACTACACAGAAACATTCCGAGAAACTTCTTTGTGATGTGTGCATTCATCTCACAGAGTTGAACCTATCTTTTGATAGGTAAGTTTTGAAACTCTCTTTTCGTAGAATCTGCAATTGTATATTTGGATCCCTTTGCGGCCTATTGTGGAAAAGGAAATATCTTCTCATAAAATTGTAACTTACCTGCACATTGCACACATGTACCATAAAACCTAAAGTATAATAATAATAATAATAATAATAATGATAATAATAATATAATAAAATAAAATAAAAAAACGATACGGAAGCATTCTGAGAAACTACTTTGTGATGTTTGCATTCAACTCACAGAATTGAACCTAACTTTTGAAAGAGCAGTTTTGAAACTCTCTTTTTGTAGAATCTATAAGTGGATATTTGGAGCCCCTTGCAGCCTATGGTGGAATTGGAATTATCTTCACATAAAAACTAAACAAAAGCATTCTGAGAAACTTCTTTGTGATCTGTGCATTCATCTCAAAGGGTTGAATCTCTCTTTTGATTGAGCAGTTGTAAACACTCTTTTTGTAGAATATGCAAGTGGATATAATGAGCGCTTTGAGGCGTTTTGTGGAAAAGGAAATATCTTCACATAAAAACTACACAGAAGAATTCTGAGAAACTTTTTTGTGATATGTGAATTCTTCTCACAGGGTTGAAACTTTCTATTGATTGAGCAGTTTTGAAACACTCTTCTCCTAGCATCTGAAAGTGTATATTTGGAGCACGTTGAGACCTATGGTGGAAAAGCTAATATCTTCACATAAAACTACACAGAAGCATTCTGAGAAACTTCTTTGTGATGTGTGCATTCACCCTATAGAGTTGAACCTATCTTTTCATACAGCAGTTTTGAAACCCTTTTTTTGTTGAATCTGCAAGTGTATATTTTGAGACTTTTGCAGCCTATGGAGGAAAAGGAAATATCTTCTCATAAGAACTACACAGAAGCATTCTGAGAAACTTCTTTGTGATGTGTGCATTCAACTCACAGAGTTGAACTCAACTTTTGATAGAATAGCTTTGAAACTCTCTTTTTGTAGAATCTGTAAGTGGATATTTGGAGACCTTTGCGGCCTATGGTGGAAAAGTAAATATCTTCACATAAAAAGTAAACAGAAGCATTGAGAGACACTTATTTGTGATCTGTGCATTCATCTTACAGAGTTCAATCTCTCTTTTGATTGAGCAGTTTGTAAACACTCTTTTTGTATAATACATAAGTGGATATAAGGAGTGCTTTGAGACATGTTGTGGAAAAAGAAATATCTTCACATAAAATCTACACAGAAGCATTCTGAGAAACTTTTTTGCTATATATGCTTTCTTCTCACAGAGTTGAAACTTTCTATTGATTGAACAGTTTTGAAACACTCTTTTCATAACATCTGCAAGTAGACATTTGGAGAGATTTGAGACCTATGGTGGAAAAGGTAATATCTTCACATAAAACTACACAGAAGCATTCTGAAAAACTTCTTTGTGATGTGTGCATTCACCTCACAGAGTTGAAACTACCTTTTGATAAGGAGTTCTGAAACTCGCTTTTTGAAGAATCTGCAAGTGGATATTTGGAGCCCTTTGCAGACTATGGAGGAAAAGGAAGTATCTTCACATACAAACTACACAGAAGCATTCTGAGAAACTTCTTTGTGATGTGTTCATTCATCTCACAGAGTTGAACCTCTCTTTTGATTGAGCAGTTTTGAGACACTCTTTTATAGAATCTGCAAGTGACTACATGGAGCACTTTGAGGTCTATGGTTGAAAAGGAAATATCTTCTCCTAATAACTACACGGAAGCATTCTGAGAAACTTCTTAGTGATGTGTGCATTCGTCTCAAAGAATTGAACCTATCTTTTGATAGAGCAGATTTGATACTCCCTTTTTGTATAATATGCAAGTGGATATTTTGAGCCCTTTGCAGCTTATTGTGGAAAAGTAAATATCTTCACATAAAAACTACACAGAAGCATTCTGAGAAATTTGTTTGTAATGTGTGCATTCATCTCACAGAGTTGAACCAATTTTTTCATAGAGCAGTATTGAAACTCTCTTTTTGTAAAATTTGAAAGTGGATATTTGGATCCCCTTTGTGGCCTATGGAGAAAAATGAAATACCTTCAATTAAAAACTACACAGAAGCATTCTGAGAAACTTCTATGTGATGTGTGCATTCATCTCATAGAGTTGAAATTTTTATTTGATTGAGCACTTTTTAAAAACTCTATTTGTAGAATCTGCATTTGGATATTTGTAGGGCTTTGAGGCTTATTGTGGAAAAGGAAATATCTTCACATAAAACCTACACAGAAGCATTCTCATAAGCTTCTTTATATTGTTTGCATTGATCCCACAGTATTGAACATTTGTTTTGATTAAGCAATTTTGAGACACTCTTTTTGTAGAATCTACAATTGGATACTTGGAGTGCTTTGAAGCCTCTGGTGGAAAAGGAAATATATTCACATAAAAACTACACAGAAATATTCTGAGAAACTTCTTACTGATGTGTACATTCCACTCTCAGAGGTGTACCTATCTGTTGATAGAGCAGTTTTGAATCTCTCTTTTTGCAGAATCTGCAAGTGATTATTTGGAGCCCTTTGTGGACGACGGACGAAATGGAAACATCTTCCCATAGAAACTACACAGAAACATTCTGAGAAACTTCTTTGTGATGTGTGCATTCATCTCACAGAGTTGAACCTTTCTTTTGATTGAGCAGTTTTGAAACACTCTTTTTGTGGAGTCTTCAAGTGGATATTTGCAGCACTTTGAGGCCTTTTGTGGAAAAGGAAATATCTTCTCATAAAAATTACACAGAAGCACTCTCAGAAAATGCTATGTGATGTGTGCATTCATCTCACAGAGTTGAAGCTTTCTTTTGATTGAGAGGTTTTGAAACTCTCTTTTTGTAGAATCTGGAAGTGGATATTTGGAGCCCTTTGCAGCCTATGGTGGAAAAGAGATATCTTCACATAAAAACTACACAGAATCATTCTGAGAAACTTCTTTGTGATGTGTGCATTCATCTCACAGAGTTGAACCTCTCTTTTGATTGGGAAGTTTTGAGACACTCTTTTCGTTGAATCTGCAAGTGGATACATGGAGTGCTTTGAGTTCTGTGGTTGAAAAGGAAATATCTTCTCATAATAACTACACAGAAGCATTCTGAGAAACTTCTTTGTGATGTGTGCATTCATCTCAAAGAGTTGAACCTGTTTTTGATAGAGCAGATTTGACACTCCCTTTTTGTAAAATATGCAAGTGGATATTTTGAGCCCTTTGTGGCCTATTGTGGAAAAGTAAATATCTTCACATTAAAACTACACAGAAGCATTCTGAGAAATTTCTTTGCAATGTGTGCGTTCATCTCACAGAGTTGATCCTATCTTTTCATAGAGCAGTATTGAAACACTTTTTGTAGAATTTGAAAGTGGATATTTGGATTCACTTTGCGGCCTATGGAGAAAAAGGAAATGTCTTCAATTAAAAACTACACAGAAGCATTCTGAGAAACTTCTATGTGATGTGTGTGTTCATCTCATAGAGTTGAACTTTTCATTTGATTGAGCACGTTTTAAAAACTCTATTTGTAGAGTCTGCATTTGGATATTTGTAGGGCTTTGAGGCCTATTGTGGAAAAGGAAATATCTTCACATAAAAACTACACAGAAGCATTCTGAGAAACTTCGTTGTGATGTGTGCATTCATCTCAGAGGGTTGAACGTTTCATTTGATTGAGCAGTTTTGAAACACTCTTTTTGCAGAATCTGCAAGTGGATATTTGGAGTGCTTTGAGAAGTATTGTGGAAAAGTAAATATCTTCCCATAAAAACTGCACAGACACATTCTCAGAAACTTCTTTGTGATGTGTGCATTCATCTCACAGAGTTGAAACTTTCTTTTGATTGATCAGTTTGGAAACACTCTTTTAGTAGAATCTGCAAGTGAAAGTTTGGAGCCCTTGGAGGCATATTGTGGAAAAGGAAATATCTTCACATAAAAACTACACAGAAGCATTCTGAGAAACCTCTTTGTGATGTGTGCATTCACCTCACAGAGTTGAACCTTTCTTTCGATTGAGCAGTTTTGAAACACTCCTTTCGTAGAATCTGCAACTGGATATTTGGAGTGCTTTGTGGTCTATGGTGGAAAAGGTAGTGTCTTCACATAAAAACTACACAGAAGCATTCTGAGAAACTTTTTGTGATGTGTGCATTTATCTCAGAGAGTTGAACCTATCGTCTGATAGAGCAGTTTTGAAGCTCTCTTTTTCTAGTGTCTGCAAGTGGATATTTGGAGCCCTTTGCAGTCTTTGGTGGAGAAGGAAATATCTTTATATAAAAACTACACAGAATCATTCTGAGAAACTTCTTTGTGATGTGTGCATTCAACTCACAGAGTTGAACCTATCTTTTGATAGAGCAGTTTTGAAACTCTCTTTGTGTAGAATCTGCAAGTGGATATTTGGAGCACTTTGTGGCCTATGGTGGAAAAGGAAATATCTTCACATAAAAACTACACAGAAGCATTCTGACAAATTTTGCTGTGATGGATGCATTCATCTCACAGAGTTGAAACTTTCTTTTGATTGAGCAGTTTTGAAACAATCTTTTTGTAGAATCTGCATGTGGATATAATGAGCACTTTGAGGCGTGTTGTGGAAAAGGAAATATATTCACATAAAACTACACAGAAGCATCGTGGAAACTTCTCTGTGATGTGTGCATTCAACTCAGAGAGCTTAACCTATCTTCTGATAGAGCAGTTTTGAAGCTCTCTTTTTGTAGAACCTGCAAGTCGATGTTTGGAGCACCTTAGGACCTATGGTGGAAAAAGAACTATCTTCACATAAAAACTAAACAGGAGCGTTCTGAGAAACTTCACTGTGATGTTTGCATTCATCTGACAGAGTTAAACCTCTTTTTTAATTGAGCCGTGTTGAAACACTCTTTTTGTAGAATCTGCAAGTGGATATTTGGAGCTCTTTGAGGCCTATCGTGGAAAAGGTAATATCTTCACATAAAAACTTCACAGAATAATTCTGAGAAACTTCTTTGTTTTGTGTGCATTCATCTCACAGTGTTGAATTTTCTTTTGATTAAGCAGTTTCGAAACTCTCTTTTATAGAATCTGCAAGTGGGTATTTGGAGTACTTTGAGGCCTATGATGGAAAAGGAAATATCTTCACATAAAAACTACAAAGAAACATTCTGAGAAACTTCTTTGTGATATGTGTATTGAACTCACAGACTTGAAGCTGTCTTTTGATAGAGCAGTTTTGATACTCTCTTTTTGTAGAATTTGCAAGTGGTTATTTGGAGCCCTTTGTTTCAGATGGTGGAAAAGGAAATATCTTCCCATAAAAACTACAAAGAAGCATTCTGAGAAACTTCTTTGTGATGTGTGCATTCATCTAACAGAGTTGAATATTTCATTTGATTGAACAGTTTTGAAACAGTCTTTTTTAGAATCTGCAATAGGATATTTGCAGTGCTTTGAGGCCTATTGTGTGAAAGGAAATATCTTCCATTAAAAACTACAGAGAAGCATTCTCAGAAACATATTTGGGATGTGTGCATTCATGTCATGTAGTTGAACCTTTCTTTTGATTGAGCAGTTTTGAAACACTCTTTTCCTAATATCTGCAAGTGGATATTTGTAGCGCTTTGATGCCTGTGGTGGAAAAGGAAATATCTTCACATAAAAACTACATGGAAGCATTCAGAGAAAGTCCTTTGTGATGTGTGCATTCAACTCACGAAGTTGAACACATCTTTTGATAGAGCAGTTACGAAACTGCCTTTCTTTTAGAATCGCATGTGGTTATTTGGAGCCCTTTGTGGCAGATTGTGGAAAAGGAATTTTTTTCCCATAAAAACTAAACAGAAGCATTCTCAGAAACTTATTTGTGATGTGTGCATTCACCTCACAGAGTTGAACATTTCATTTGATTGAGCAGTTTTGAAACACCATTTTTCTAGAATCTGCAAGTGGGTATTTGCAGCGCTTTGAGGCCTATTCTGGAAAAGGAAATATCTTCCCATAAAAACTACACAGAAGAATTCTCAGAAACTCCTTTGTGTTGTGTGCATTCATCTCACAGAATTCAAACTTTCTTTTTATTGAGCAGTTCGGAAACACTCTTTTAGTACAATCCGCAAATTGATATTTGGAGCACTTGGAGGCCTGTTGAGGAAAAGGAAATATCTTCACATAAAAACTACACAGAAGCATTCTGAGAAACATCTTTGTGATGTGTGCATTCACCTCACAGAGTTGAATTTTTCTTTTGATTAGACAGATTTGAAACAATCTTTTTCTAGAATATGCAAGTAGATATATGGAGGGCTTTGAGGGCTATGGTGGAAATGGAAATATCTTCACATAAAGACTACACAGAAGAATTCTGAGAAACTTTTTGTGATGCGTGCATTCATCTCATAGATTTTTACCTATCTTTCGATAGAGCAGTTTTGAAACTCTCTTTTTGTAAGATCTGCAAGTGGATATTTGGAGCCCTTTGTGACCTGTGGTGGAAAAGGAGATATCTTAACATAAAAACTACACAGAAGGATTCTGAGAAACTTCGTTGTGATGTGGCATTAAATTCACAGAGTTGAACATATCTTTTAATAGAGCAGTTTTGGAACACTCTTTTTGTAGAATCTGCAAGTTGACATTTGGAACCCTCTGCGTCCTATGGTGTAAAAAGGAAATATCTTCATATAAAAACTACACAGAAGCATTCTGAGAAACTTCTTTGTGATGTGTGCATTCATCTCATAGAATTGACCATTTCATTGGATTGAGTAGTTTTGGAACTCACTTTTTGTAGGTTCTGCAAGTGGATATTTGCTGCACTTTGAGGACTATTGTGGAAAAAGAATCATCTTCCCATAAAAAATAAACAGAACCATTCTCAGATACTTCTTTTTCATGTATGCATTCATCTCGCACAGTTGAACCTTTATTTTGATTGAGCAGTTTTGAAATACTCTTTTAGTGGAATCTGTAAGCGGATATTTGGAGCCCTTGGAGGCCTATTGTGGAAAAGGAAATATCTTCACATAAAAACTACACAGAAGCTTTCTGAAAAACTGCTTTGTGATGTGTGCATTCACCTCACAGAGTTGAACCTTTCTTTTGAATGAGCAGTTTTGTATAAATCTTTTTGTAGAATCTGCAAGTGGATATTTGGTGCACTTCAAGGCTTATGGTAGAAATGGTAAATCTTCACATAACAACTACACAGAGGAATTCTGAGAAAGTTCTTTGTGATGTGTGCATTCAGCTCAAAGAGTTGAAACTATCTTTTGATAGAGCAGTTTTGAAATTCTCCTTTTGTAGAATCTGCAAGAGGATATTTGGAAACATTTGAGGACTGTGGTGGAAAAGGAAATATCTTAACATAAAAACTACACAGAAGCATTCTGAGAAACATATTTGTGATGTGTGCATTCAACTCACATAGTTGAACATGTCTTTTGATATTGTAGTTTTGAAACTGTCTTTTTGTAGAATCTACAGGTGGATATTTGGAGCCTTTGGGGCCTATAGTGGAAAAGGAAACATCACATAAAAATTTCACAGAAGCATTCTGAGAAACTTTTGTGATGTGGGCATTCATCTCAGAGAGTTGAAACTCTCTTTCAACTGAGCCGTTTGGAAACACTCTTTTTGTAGAATCTGCAAGTGGATATATGAAGCGTTTTGAGGCCTATTGTGGGAAAGGAAATATCTTCACATAAAAACTACACAGAAGCACTCTGAGAAACTTCTTTGTGTTGTGTGCATTCATCTCACAGAGTTGAACCTTTCTTTCGATTGAGCAGTTTGGAAACACTCTTTTTCTAGAATCTGCAAGTGGTTATTTTGAGCCCTTTTTGGCCGATCGTGGAAAAGGAAATATCTTCACATAAAAACTGCACAGAATCATTCTGAGAAACTTCTTTGTGATGTGTGCATTCAACTGACAGAGTTGAACCTATCTATTATACAGCAGTTTTGACACTCTCTTTTTGTCGAATCTTCAAGTGGATATTTGGAGCCCTTTGCGGCCTTTGGTGGAAAAGGAAATATCTTCACATAAAAACTACACAGAAGCATTATGAGATAATTCTTTGTGATGTGTGCATTCATCTCACAGAGTTGAACCTCTCTTTTGATTGAGCAGTTTGGAAACACTCTTTTTGTAGAATCTGCAAGTTGATATATGGAGCGCTTAGAGGCCTATTGTGGAAAAGGAAATATCTTCAAATAAAAACTACACAGAAGCATTCTGGGAAGCTTCTTTCTGATGTGTGCATTCATCTCACAGGGTTGATCCTTTCTTTCAATTGAACAGTTTTGAAACACTCTTTTAGTAAAATCTGCAAGAGAATATTTGGAGCTCTAGGAGACATAGTGTGGAAACGGAAATATCTTCACATAAAAACTACACAGAAGCATTCTGAGAAACCTTTTTGATGTGTGCATTCACCTCATAGAATTGAAACTTTATTTTGATTGAGCAGGTTTGAAACACTCTTTTTTTAGAATCTGCAAGTGGTTATATGGAGGGCTTTGTGGCCTAGGGTGGAAAAGGTAGTATCTTCACATAAAATCTACACAGAAGCATTCTGAAAAACTTCTTTGTGATGTGTGCATTCGTCTCAAAGAATTGACCATTTCATTTGATTAATCAGTTTTGAAACTCACTTTTGGTAGGTTCTGCAAGTGGATATTTTCTGCAATTTGAGGACTATTGTTGAAAAAGAATTATCTTTCCATAATAAATATACAGAATCGTTCTCAGAAACTTCTTTTTTATGTGTGCATTCATCTCACACAGTTGAACTTTATTTCGATTGAGCTGTTTTGAAACACTCTTTTAGTAGAATCTGCAAGTGGATATTTGGAGCCCTTGGAGGCCTATTGTGGAAAAGGAAATATCTTCACATAAAAACTACACAGAAGCCTTCTGAGAAACTGCTTTGTGATGTGTGCATTCACCTAACAGAGTTGAACCTTTCTTTTGATTGAGCAGTTTTGTATAAATCTTTTTGTAGGATCTGCAAGTGGATATTTGGAGCACTTCGAGGCTTATGGTAGAAATGGTAAATCTTCACATAACAACTACACAGAGGCATTCTGTGAAAGTTCTTTGTGATGTGTGCATTCAGCTCAAAGAGTTGAAACTATCTTTTGATAGAGCAGTTTTGAAACTCTCCTTTTGTAGAATCTGCAAGTGGATATTTGGAGCACTGAGAGGCCTGTGGTGGAAAAGGAAATATCTTAACATAAAAACTACACAGAAGCATTCTGAGAAACATATTTGTGATGTGTGCATTCAACTCACATAGTTGAACATGTCTTTTGATATAGTAGTTTTGAAACTGTTTTTTTGTGGAATCTACAGGTGGATATTTGGAGCCTTTGGGGCCTATGATGGAAAAGGAAACATCTTCACATAAAAATTTCACAGAAGCATTCTGAGAAACTTTTGTGATGTGGGCATTCATCTCAGAGAGTTGAAACTCTCTTTTAATTGAGCAGTTTGGAAACACTTTTTTTGTAGAATCTGCAAGTGGATATATGGAGTGTTTTGAGGCCTATTGTGGGAAAGGAAATATCTTCACATAAAAACTACACCGAAGCATTCTGAGAAACTTCTTTCTGTTGTGTGCATTCACCTCACAGAGTTGAACCTTTCTAATGATTGAGCAATTTGGAAACACTCTTTTATAGAATCTGCAAGTGGATATACAGAGCTCTTTGAGGACTATGGTGGAAAAGGAAATATCTTTACATAAATACTACTCAGAAACCTTCAGAGAACCTTCTTTGTGATGTGTGCATTCAACTAACAGAGTTGACCATATCTTTTGATAGAGCAGTTTTGAAACGCTCTTTTTGTAGAATCTGCAAGTGGATATTTGAAGCCCATTCGGCCTGTGGTGGAAAAGGACATATCTTCACATAAAAACTACACAGAAGCATTCTGAGAAACTTCTTTGTGATATATGCATTCATCTCACAGAGTTGAACCTTTCATTTGATTGAGGAGTTTTGAAACACACTTTTTGTAGAATCTGCATTTGGATACTTGGAGAGCTTTGAGTCCTATTGTGGAAAAGGAAATATCTTCACATAAAAACTACACAGAAGCATTCTCAGAAACTTCTTTGTTTTGTGTGGATTCATTTCACAGAGTTGAAGATTTCTTTTGAATGAGCAGTCTTGAAACACTCTTTTTGTAGAATCTGCAAGTGGATATTTGCAGGGCTTTGAGGACTATGGTGGAAAAGGAAATATCTTCACATAAAAACTACACAGAAGTTTTCTGACAAACTTCATTGTGAGGTGTGGTTAAACTCACAGAGTTGAACCTATCTTTTGATAGAGTAGTTTGGAAACTCTCTTTTTGTAAAATCTGCAAGTGTGTATTTGGAGCCTTGGCGGCCCATTTTGGAAAAGGAAATATCTTCACTAAAAGTTACACAGAAACATTCTGAGAAACTCCTTTTTGATGTGTGCATTCAACTCACATAGTTGAACCTATCTTTTGATTGAGCAGTTTTGAATCTCTCTTTTTGAAGAATCTGCAAGTGGATATATGGAGCACTTTGAGGCCTATGGTGGCAAAGGAGATATCTTCACATAAAAACTACACAGAAGCATTCTGAGAAACTTCTTCATGATATGTGCATTCAACTCGCATTGTTGAACCTATCTTTTCATAAAGCAGTTTTGAAACTCTCCTATTGTAGTATCTGCATGGGGTTATTTGGGTTTCTTTGTGGCTGATGGTGGAAAAGGAAATATCTTCCCCTAAAAACTACACAGAAGCATTCTGAGAAACTTCTTTGTGGTGTGTGCATTCATCTCACAGAATTAAACATTTAATTTGATTGAGCAGTTTTGAAACTCACCTTTTGTAGATTCTGCAAGTGGATATTTGCACTGCTTTGAGGTCTACAGTGGAAAAGGACATGTCTTCCCATAAAAACTACATAGAAGCATTCTCAGAAACTTATTTTTGATGTGTGCATTCATCTCACAGAGTTGAACCTTTCTTTTGATTGAGCAGTTTTCAAACACTAATTTAGTAGAATCCGCAAGTGGATATTTGGAGCCCTTGTAGACCTATTGTGGAAAAGGAAATATCTTCACATAAAACCTAAAGGGAAGCTTTCTGAGAAACTGCTTTGTGTTGTGTGCATTCAACTCACAGAATTGAACATATCTTTTGAAAGAGATAAAACAGTTTTTAAACTCCCATTTTGTAGAGTTTGCAACTGTTTATTTGGAGCCCTTTGTGGCCAATGGTAGAAAAGGAAATACCTTCCCATAATAACTACACAGAAGTATTCTGATTTACTTCTTTGTGATACGTCCATTCATCTCACAGACTTGAACATTTCACATGATTGAGCAGTTTTGAAACACTCTTTTTGTAGAATCTGCAAGGGGATATTTGCAGCACTTTGAGGCCTATTGTGGAAAAGGAAATATCTTAACATAAAAACTACATAGAAGCATTCTGAGAAACTTCTTTGTGATGTGTGCACTCGTCTCACTGAGTTGAACCTTTCTTTTGATTGAGCAGTTTGGAAACACTCTTTTTGTAGAATTTGCAACTGGTTATTTTGAGGCCTTTGTGGCCGATGATGGAAAAGGAAATATCTTCACATAAAAACTGCATGGAATCATTCTGAGAAACTTCTTTGTGATGTGCACATTCAACTGACAGAGTTGAACCTATCTTTTGATAGCGCAGTTTTGAACCTCTCTTTTTGTAGAATCTGCAAGTGGATATTTGGAGCCCTTTGTGGTCTTTGGTGGAAAAGAAACTATCTTCACATAAAAACTACAGAGAAGCATTCTGAGAAACTTCTTGGTGATGTGTGCATTCATCTCACAGAGTTGAACCTCTCTTTTGATTGAACAGTTTGGAAAAACTCTTTTTTTAGAATCTGCATGTAGATATATGGAGCGCTTAGATGCCTATTGTGGAAAAGGAAATATCTTCAAATAAAAACTACACAGAAGCATTCTGGGAGACTTCTTTGTGATGTGTACATTCATCTCACAGAGTTGAACTTTTCTTTTGATAGAGCAGTTTTGAAACACTGTTTTAATAGAATCTGCAAGTGAATGTTTGGAACACTTGGAGACGTATTGTGGAAAAGGAAACATCTTCAAATAAAAACAACATGGAAACATTCTGAGAAACTTGTTTGTGATGTGTGCATTCACCTCAAAGAGTTGAACATTTCTTTTGATTGAGCAGGTTTGAAACAAACTTTTTTTAGAATCTGCAAGTGGATATATGGAGCGCTTTGAGGCCTACAGTGGAAAAGGTAGTATCTTCACATAAAAACTACACAGAAGCATTCTGAGAAACTTTTTTGTGATGTGTGTATTCATTTCACAGAGTTGAACCTATCTTTTGATAGAGCAGTTTTGAAACTCTCTTTTTGTAGAATCTGAAAGTGGATATTTGGAGCCCTTTGCAGCCTTTGGTGGAAAAGGAAATATCTAACATAACAACTACAGAGAAGCATTCTGAGAATCTTCTTTTTTATGTGTGCATTCAACTTACAGATTTGAACCTATCTTTTGATAGAGCAATTTTGAAACTCTCTTTATGTAGAATCTGCATGTGGTTAGATGGAGCCCTTTGTGGTCGATGGTGGAAAAGGAAATATTTTCAAGGAAAAACTGCACAGAAGTATTCTGAGAAAATACTTTTTGATGTGAGCATTCATCTCACATAGTGGAAACTTTCATTTGATTGAGCAATTTTGAAACACTTTTTTTGTAGAATCTGCAACTGGATATTTGGATTGCTTTGTGGCTTTTTTTGGAAAAGGAAATATATTCACAGAAAAACTACACAGAAGCATTCACAGGAACTTCTTTGTTTTGTGTGCATTCATCTCACAGAGTTGAACCTTTCTTTTGACTGTGCAGTTTTGAAACACTCTTTCTGTATAATCTGCAATTGGATATTTGGAGAGCTTGGAGGCCTATGGTGGAAAAGGAAATATCTTCACATAAAAATTACACAGAAGCGTTCTGAGAAACTTCTTTTGATGTGTCCATTCACCACACAGAGTTGAATCTTTCCTTTGATTTAGCAGGTTTCAAACACTCATTTTAAGAATCTGTAAGTGGATATTTGGAGCACTTTGAGGCCTATGGTGGAAAAGGTAGTATCATCACATAAAAACTACACAGAAGCATTCTGAGAAACTTCTTTGGATGTGTGCATTCATTTCACTGAGTTGAACCTATCTTATGATAGATTAGTTTTGAGCCTCTCTTTCTGTAGAATCTGCAAGTGGATATTGGGAGCCCTTTGTGGCCTATGGTGTAAAAGGAAATATCTTCACATAAAAACTACACAGAAGCATTCTGAGAAACTTCGTTGTGATGAGTGCATTCATCTCAAAGGGTTGCAATTTTCTTTTGTCTGAGAAGTTTTGAAAAACTCTTTTCATAGAATCTGCAAGTGGATATTTGGAGCGCATTGAGGTCTATGGTGGAAAAGGAAACATATTCACATAAAAACTACACAGAAGCGTGCTGAAAACTTCTTTGTGATATGTGCATTCAACTCGCAGGGTTGAACCTATATTTTGATAGAGCAGTTTTGAAACTCTCTTTTTGCAGAATTTGCATGTGGTTGTTTTGAGCCCTTTGTGGCCGATGGTGTAGAAGGAAATATATTCACGTAAAAACTACACAGAAGCATTCTGAGAAACTTCTTTGTGATGAGTGCATTCATCTCACAGAGTTGAAACTTTCAATTGATTGAGCAGTTTTGAAACACATTTTTGTAGAATCTGCAATTGGATATTTGGGGCGCTTTGTGACCTTTTGTGGAAAAGGAAATATATTCACGTAGAAACTACACAGAAGCATCTTCAGAAACTTCTTTGTTTTGTGTGCGTTCATCTCACACAGTTGAACCTTTCTGTTGTTTGTGCAGTTTTGAAACATTCTTTTTGTAGAATCTGCAAGTGGATATGTGGAGCGCTTTGAGTCCTATGGGGGAAAAGGATATATCTTCACATAAAAACTACACAGAACCATTCTGAGAAACTACTTTGTGATGTGTGCATTCATCTCATGGAATTGACCATTTCACTTGATTGAGGAGTTTTGAAACTCGCTCTTTGTAGGTTCTGCAAGTGCATATTTGCAGCGCTTTGAGGACTATTATGGAAAAGGAAATATCTTCCCATAAAAACTATACAGAAGCATTCTCAGAAACTACTTTTTGATGTTTGTATTCATCTTGCAGAGTTGAATTTTCTTTTGATTGAGAAGTTTTGAAACACTCTTTTAGTAGAATCTGCAAGTGGATATTTCTAGCCCTTTGAAGCCTATTGTGGAAAAGGAAATATCTTCACATAAAAATTTCACAGAAGCATTCTGAGAAACTGCTTTGTAATGAGTGCATTCAGCTCAGATTTGAAACCTTATTTTGATTGAGAAGTTTTGCATAAATCTTTTTTGTAGGTTCTGCAAGTGGATATTTGGAACCCCTGAGGCCTATGGTGGAAAAGGAAATATGTTAGCATAAAAACTACACAGAATCATTCTGAGAAACCTCTTTGAGATGTGTGCATTCAAAATAGAGAGTAGAACATATCTTTTGATAGAGTAGTTTTGAAACTGTCTTTTTGTAGAATCCACAAGTGGATATTTGAAGCCCGTTGTGGCCTATGGTGGAAAAGGAAATATCTTCACATAAAAATTACAGAGAAGCATTCTGAGAAACTTCTTTGTGACGTGTGCATTCATCTCAGAGAATTGAACCTCTCTTTTGACTGAGCAGTTTGGAAACACTCCTTTTGTAGAATCTGCAAGGGGATATATGGAACGCTTTGAGGCCTATTGTGGAAAAGGAAATATCTTCACATAAAAACTACACAGAAGCATTCTGAGAAACTTCTTTGTGATGTGTGCATTCATCTCACAGAGTTGAAAATATCTTTTGATAGAGCAGTTTTGAAACTATCTTTTTGTAGAATGTGCAATTGGATATTTGCAGCCCTTTTCAGCATATGTTGGAAAGGGTAATATCTTCACATAAAAACTACACAGAAGCATTCTGAGAAACTTCACTGTGACGTGTGCATTCATCTCACAGAATTGAACCTTTCTTTTGATTGCACGGTTTTGAGACACTCTTTTTGTAGAATCTGCACGTGGATATATAGACCTCTTTGAGCACTATGGTGGAAGAGGAAATATCTTCACATAAAAACTACACAGAAACATTCTGAGAAACTTCTTTGTGATGTGTGCTTTCAACTCACAGAGTTAACCCTATCTTTTGATAGAACAGCTTTGAAACTGTCTTTTTCCAGGATCTGCAAGTGGGTATTTGGAGCCCTTTGGATTCTGTGGTTGAAAAGTTAATATCTTCACATAAAAACTACACAGAAGCATTCTGAGAAACTTCGTTGTGATAGGTGCATTCATCTCACAGAGTTGAAACATTCTTTTGCTTGAGCAGTTTTGAAAAACTCTTTTCGTAGAATCTGGAAGTGGATATTTATAGTGCTTTGAGGCCTGTTGTGGAAAAGAAATATCTTCACATAAAAACTACACAGAAGCCTTCTCAGAAATCACTTTAATTTGTGTGCATTCATCTCACATAATTGAAGCTTTCTTTTTATCGAGCAGTTATAAAACACACATTTTGTAAAATCTGCACTTGGATATTTGGTATTCTTTGAGGCCTAAGATGGAAAAGGAAATATCTTGACATAAAAACCACACAGAAGCATTCTGAGAACCTTCTTTGTGATGTGTGCATTCATCTCCCAGTGTTGAACACTTCTTTTGATTGAGCAGTTTTGAAACACTCTTTTTGTAGAATCTGCAAGCGGATATTTGGAGCACTTTGAGAACTATGATGGAGAAGGAAATATCTTAACATTAAAAACTACAGAGAAGCATTCTGAGAAACTTCTTTGTGATGTATGCATTTACCTCACAGAGTTGAACCTTTCTTTTGATTGAGCAGTTTTGAAACTCTCTTTTTGTAGAATCTGCAAGTGGTTATTTGGAGCGCTTTGTGTCCTAAGATGGAAAAGGAAATATCTTCACATAAAAACTGCACAGAAGCATTCTGAGAAACTTCTTTGTGATGTGTACATTCAACTCACAGAGTTGCACCTATCTTTTGATACAGCAGTTTTGAAATACTCTTTATGTATAATCTGCAAGTAGTTATTTAGAGCCCTTTTTGGCCGAAGGTGGAAAAGGAAATATTTTCCCATAAAAACTACACAGAAGCATTCTGAGAAACTTCTTTGTGATGTATGCATTCATATCACTGATTTGAACCTTACATTTGATTGAGCAGTTTTGAAACTCTCTTTTTGTAGAATCTGCAAGTGGACATGTGGAGCGCCTTGAGGCCTATTGTTGATAAGGAAATGTCTTCACATAAAAACAACACAGAATCATTCTCAGAAACTTCTTTGTTTTGTGTGCATTCATCTCAAAGAATTGAGACTTTGTTCTGATTCGGCAGTTTTGAAACTCTCTTTCTGTAGAATCTGCACGTGGATATTTGGAGTGCTTTGAGGCCTATGGTTGAAAAGGAAATAACTACACAGAAGCATTCAGATAAAGTTCTTTGTGATGTGTGCATTCAACTCGCAGAGTTGAACCTATTTTTTCATAGAGCAGTTTTGAAACTCTCTTTTTTTAGATTCTGCAAATTTTCATTTAGAGCCGTTTGTGGCCAATGGTGGAAATGGAAACATCTTCCCATAAAAACTACACAGAAATATTCTGAGAAACGTTTTTGTGATGTGTGCATTCATCACACAGAGTTGAAAATTTATTTTCATTGAGCAGATTTGAAAATCTCTTTTTCTAGGATCTGCAACTGAATATTTGGAGCTCTTTATGGCCTATGGTGGAAAAGGAAGTATCTTCACATAAAACTACACAGAAGCCTTCTTAGAAACTTCTTTTTGTTCTGTGTATTCACCTCACAGATTTGAACCTTTCTTTTCATTGAGGAGTGTTGAAACTCTCTTGTTGTATAATCTGCAAGTGGATATTTTCAGAGCTTTGCAGCCTATGTTGGAAAAGGAAATATCTTCACATGAAAACTACACAGAAGCATTCTGAGAAACTTCTTTGTGATGTGTGCATTCAACTCACAGAGTTGAACCTATCTTCTAATACAGCAGTTTTGAAAATCTCCTTTTGTAGAATCTGCAACTGGATATTTGGAGCCCTTTGGGGCCTATGGTGGAAAAGGAAATATCTTCACATAAGAACTACATAGAAGCATTCTGAGAAACTTCTTTGTGATGTATGCATTCATCTCAGAGAATTGAAACTTTCTTTTTTTTGAGAAGTTTTGAAACACTCTTTTTATATTATCCACAAGTGGATATTTGGAGTGCTTTGAGGCTTATGGTGGAAAAGTAAATATCTTCACATAAAAACAACACAGAAGCATTCTGAGAAACTTCTTTGTGATGTATGCATTCATCTCACAGAGTTGAACCTATCTGTTTATAGAGCAGTTTTGAGACTCTCTTTTTGAAGTATCTGCAAGTGGATATTTGGAGCCCTTTACAGCCTATGGTGGAAAAGGAAATATCTTCATATAAAACCCACACAGAAGCATTCTGAGAAACTTCTTTGTGATGTGTGCATTCATATCACAGAGTTGAATAATTCTTTTGATTGAGCAGTTTTGAAACTGTCTTTTTGTAGAATCTGCAAGTGGGTATTTGGAGCACTTAGAGGCCTCTGCTGGAAAAGGAAATATCTTCACATAAAAACTACACAGATGCATTCTGAGAAACTTCTTTGTAATGTGTGCATTCATCTCAGAGAGTTGAACCTTTCTTTTGATTGAGCAGTTTTGAAATACTCTTTTCATAGCATCTGCAAGTGGATATTTGGAGCGCTTGTAGGCCTATGGTGAAAAAGGAAATAATTTCACATAAAAACTACACAGAGGCATTCTGAGAAACTTCTTTGTGATGTGTGCATTCAACTCGCAGAGTTGAACCTATGTTTTCATAGAGCAGTTTCGAAACTCTGTTTTTGTAGATTCTGCACATGGTTATGTAAGGCCTTTGTTGCTGATAGTGGAAAAGGAAATATCTTCCCATAAAAATTACACAAAAGCATTCTGAGCAACTTCTTTCTGATGTGTGCATTCATCTCACAGAATTGAACATTTCATTTGATTGAGCAGTTTTGAAACATTCTTTTTGTAGAATCTGCAAGTGGATATTTGGCGCACTTTGCAGCCTATAGTGTTAAAGGAAATATCTTCAAATAAAAACTACACAGAACCATTCACAGAAACTTCTTTGTTTTGTGTGCATTAATCTTACAGTGTTGAACATTTTGATTGAGCAGTTTTGGAACACTCTTTTTTAGAATCTGCAAGTGGATATATGGAGCGCTTTGAGGTCTATGGCGGAAAAGGAGATATCTTCACATAAAAACTACACAGAAGCATTCTGAGAAACTTCTTCTTGATGCGTGTATTCAATTCACAGTGTTGAACCTACCTTTGACACAGCAGTGTTGAAACTCTCTTTTTCTAGAATCTGCAAGTTGATATTTAGAGCTCTTTGTGGCCGATGGTTGAAAGCGAAATATCTTCACATAAAAAATACACAGAAGCATTCTTAGAAACTTCTTTGTGATGTCTGCATTCGTCTCACAGAATTAAACATTGCTTTTGATTGAGCAGTTTGGAAACACTCTTTCTGTATAATCTGCAAGTGGATATTTGGAGCGCTTTGAGGCCTATGCTGGAAAATGAAATATGTTCACATAAATATTGCACATATGTATTTGGAGAAATTTCTTTGTGATGTGTGCATTCATCTCACATATTTGAAACTTTGTTTTGATTGAGCAGTTTTGAAACACTCTTTTTGTACAATCTGCAAGTGGATATTAAGAGTGCTTTGAGGCCTATGATGGGAAAGCAAATATCTTCACATTAAAAACTAGAGAGAAGCATTCTCAGAAACTACTTTCTGATGTGTACATTCAACTCACAGAGTTGAATCTTTCTTTTGATTGAGCAGTTTTAAAACACTCTTTCTGTAGAATCTGTAAGTGGATATTTGGAGTGGTTTGAGGCCAATCGTGGAAAAGGAAATATCTTCACATAAAAACTAGACAGAATCATTCTCAGAAACTTCTTTGTGATGTTTGCATTCCATTCACAGAGTTGAACACATCTTTTGACAGGGCAGTTTTGAACCTCAATTTTTGTATAATCTGCAAGGGTATATTTGGAACACTTTGTTGCCTATATAGGAAAAGGAAATATCTTCACAGGAAAACCACAGAAGCATTCTGAGAAACTTCTTTGTGATGTGTGCATTCATCTCACAGGGTTGAGCATTTCATTTGATTGAGCAGTTTTGAAACACACTTTTTATAATATCTGGAAGTAGATATTTGGAGCGATTTGAGACCTATGGTGGAAAAGGAAATATCCTCACATTAAAACCATACAGATGCATTCTGAGAAACTTTTTTCTGGTGTATGCATTCACCTCACAGAATTGAAACTATACTTTGATTGAGCAGTTTTGAATCTCTCTTTCTGTTGTATCTGAAAGTGGATATTTGGTGCCCTTTGTGGCCCATTTTGGAAAAGGAATTATGTTCACCTAAAAACTACATAGAAGGATTCTGAGAAACTTCTTTGTGCTGTGTGCATTCATCCCACACTGTTGAACATTTGTTTTGATTGAGCAGTCTTGAAACACTCTTTTTCAGAATCTGCAAGTGGATATTTGGAGCGCTTTGAAGCCTATTGTGGAAATGGAAATATCTTCACATAAAAAGTACACAGAAGCACTCTGAGAAACTTCTTCATCATGTGTGCATTCATCTCACACGTTTGAACCTTCTTTTGATTGAGCAGTTTGGAAACACTCTTTTTGTAGTGTCTGCAATTGGATATTTGGAGCGCTTTGAGGCCTATGTTGGAAAAGGAAATATCTTCACCTAAAATACTCAGAGAAGTATTCTAAGAAACTTCTTTGTGATGTGTGCATTCAACTCACACAGTTGAAACCATCTTTGATAGAGCAGTATTGAAGCTCACTTTTGAAGAATCTGCAAGTGGATATTTGGAGTACTTTGAGGCCTATGGTGGGAAAGGAAACATCTTCACATAAAAACTACACAGTAGTATTCTGAGAAACTTCTTTGTGTTGTGTGCATTCAACTCCCAGAGTTGAACTTATCTTTTGATTTAGCAGTTTTGAATCTCTCTTTTTTTACGATCTCTGAGTGGATATTTGGAGCCCTTGGAGGTCTGTTTTGGAAGAGGAAATATCTTCACATAAAAACTAAACAGAAGCACTTTGAAAAACTCCTTAGTTATGTGTGCATTTATCTCAGATAGCTGAAGCTATCCTTTGATAGAGATGTTTTTACACTCTCATTTTGTAGAATCTGCAAGTGTATATTTGGAGCCCATTGTGGCTTATGGTGGAAAAGGAGATATCTTCACAGAAAAACTACACAGAAACATTCCAAGAAACATCTTTGTGATGTGCGCATTCATCACACAGAGTTGAACCTTTCTTTTTTATGAGCAGATTTGAATCACTCTGTAGAATCTGCAGGTGGATGTTTGGAGCCCTTTGTGGCTTATTGTGGAAACGGAAATATCGTCACATAAAAATTACACAGAAGCATTCTGAGAAACTTCTTTTTGACGTATGCATTCAACTCACAGAGTTGAAACTTTCTTTTGATTTTGCAGTTTTGAATCAATCATTTTGTAGAATCTGCAAGTGCATATTTGAAGCGCTTTGAGACCTATTGTGGAAAAGGAAATATCTTCACACAGAAACTACACAGAAGCATTCTGAGAAACTTCTTTGTGATGTGTGCATTCAACTCACAGAGTTAAATATATCATTTGAGAGAGCAGTTTTGAAACTCTTTTTTTGTAAAATCTGCAAGTGGATATTTGGAGCCCTCTGTGGCCTATGGTGGAAAAGGAAATATCTTCAAATAAAAACTACACAGAAGTATTCTGAGAAACTTCTTTGTGATGTGTAAATTCAGAACCCAAAGTTGGACTTTCTTTTGATTGAGAAGTTTTGAAACACTCTTTGCAGAATCTGAAAGTGGATATTTGGAGCGCTTTGAGGCCTATTGTGGAAAAGGAAATATCTTCACATAAAAACTTCACAGGAGCATTCTCAGAAACTTCCTTCTGATGTGTGCTTTCATCTCACAGAATTGAACCTTTCTTTTCATCAAGCAGTTTGGAAACTCTCTTTTAGTAGAATCTGCAAGTGGATATTTGGAGACTGTGATGGACTATTGTGGAAAAGGAAATATCTTCACATAAAAACTAAACAAAAGAATTCTGAGAAACTTCTTTGTGATGTGTGCATTTGACTCATAGAGTTGAACCTATCTTTTGAAGGAGCAGTTTTAAACTCTCTTTGTGTAGAATCTACAAGTGGATAATAGGAGCACTTTGTAGTCTGTGGTGGAAAAGGAAATATCTTCACATAAAAACTACACAGGAGCATCCTCAGAAACTTCTTTGTGATATGTGCATTTATCTCACAGTTTTGAACCTTTCCTTTCATTATTATTTTTGAAACGTATTTTTGTAGAATCTGCAAGTGGATTTACACCTGAGGTGTAAAAGGAAATGTCTTACATATCAACTACATAGAAGCATTCAGAGAAACTTCTTTGTGATGTGTGCATTCATCTCAGAGAGTTGAACCTTTCTTTTCAATAAGCAGTTTTGAAACACTCTTATTGTAGAATCTCCAAGTGGATATTTGGAGCGCTTTGACGCCTATTGTGGAAAAGGAAATATCTTCGCATAAAAACTACACAAGAGCATTCTGAGAAACTTCTTTGTGAGGTGTGCATTCAACACACAGAGTTGAACCTATCTTTAGAATGAGCAGTTTTAAATTCTGTTTTGTAGAATCTACAAGTGGATAATTGGAGCCATTGTGGCCTATGTTGGAAAAGGAAATATGTTCACATAAAAACTACACAAGAGCATTCTTAGAAACTTCTTTGTGATGTGTGCATTCATCTCACAGAGTTGAGCCTTTCATTTGATTGAGCAGTTTCGAAACACTCCTGTGTATAATCTGCAAGTGGATATTTGGAGCGATTAGAGGCCTATGGTGGAAAAGGAAAGATCTTCACTTAAAAACCACACAGAAGCATTCTGAGAAACTTCTTTGTGACGTGTGCATTCATCTAACAGAGTTGAAACTTTCTTTTGATTGAGCAGTTTGGAAACACTCTTTTTGTAGAATATACAAATGTATATTTGGAGTTCTTTGAGTCCTATGGTAGAAAAGGAAATATCTTCACATAAAAACTACACAGAAGCATTCTGAGAAACATCTTTTTGATGTGTGCATTCATCTCTGAGAGTTGAACCTTACTTTTAATGGAGCAGTTTGGAAACACTCTTTTTGTATAATCTGCAAGTGGATACTTGGAGCACTATGTGGCCAATGGTGGAAAGGGAAATATCTTCACATAAAAACTAAACAGAAGTTTTCTGGGAAACTTATTTGTGATGTGTGTGTTTCACTCACAGCATTGAACCCATGATTTGATAGAGCAGTTTTGAATCTCTATTTTTGTAGAATCTGCAATGGGATATTTGGAGTCCTTTGCTACCTGTATAGGAAAGGGAAATATCTTCCATGAAAATTACACAGAAGCATTCTAAGAAACTTCTTTGTGATGTGTGCATTCATCCCACAGGTTTGAGCCTTTCATTTGATTGAGCAGTTTTGAAACACTCTTTTTGCAATATCTGCTAGTGGATATTTGGTGCAATTTGAGGCCTATGGTGGAAAAGGACATATCTTCACAAAAAAATTACACAGAAGCATTCTGAAAAACTTCTTCCAGATGTGTGCATTTAACTCACAGAGTTAAACTTATCTTTCGAATGAGCAGTTTTTAAACTCTCTTTTTCTACAATCTGCAAATTGTTATTTGGAGCCTTTTGTACCCTATGGTGGAAAAGGAAATATCTTCACATAAAAACTACACAGATACATTCTGAGAAACTTCTTTATGATGTGTGCATTCATCTCACAGGGTTGAGCATTTCATTTGATTGAGCAGTTTTGAAACACAGTTTTTGTAAAATCTGCAAAGTGGATATTTGGAGCGATTTGAGGCCTAATGTGGAAAAGGAAATATCTTCACATAAAAACTATACAGAAGCATTCTGAGAAACTTCTTTTCAATGTGTGCACTCATCTTGCACAGTTGAACCTATCCTTTTATTAAGCGGTTTTGAATCTCTCTTTCTTTAGTTTCTGAATGTGAACATTTGTAGCCCTTTGTGTCCTATTTAGGAAAAGGAAATATGTTCACCTATAAACTGTACAGAAGCATTCTGAGAAACTTCTTTGTGATGTGTACATTCATCCCACAATGTTGAACCTTCATTTTGATTGAGCAGTCTTGAAACACTCTTTTTGTAGAATCTGCAAGTGGATATTTGCAGCACTTTGAGGTCTCTTGTGGAAAAGGAATTATCTTCACATAAAAAGTACACAGAAGCATTCTGAGAAACTTCTTCATGATGTGTGCATTCATCTCACAGTGTTGAACCTTCTTTTGATTGAGCCGTTTGGAAACACTCTTTTTGTAGTATCTGCATTTAGATATTTGGAGCACTTTGAGGCCTTTGGTGGAAAAGGAAATATCTTCACATTAAAACCTCAGAGAAGCATTCTAAGAAACTTCTTTGTGATGTGGGCATTCAACTAACACAGTTGAACCCAACTTTTGTTAGAGCAGTTTTGAAACTCACTTTTGAAGAACTGCAAGTGGATATCTGCAGTGCTTTGAGGCCTATGGTGGGAAAGGAAACATCTTCACATAAATACTACATGGTAGCATTCTGAGAAACTTCTTTGTGATGTGCATATTCAAATCCTAAAGTTGAACCTATCTTTTGATTTAGCAGTTTTGAATATCTCTTTTTTTAGAATCTCCAAGTGGATAATTGGAGCCCTTTGTGGCATCTTTTGGAAAAGGAAATATCTTCACATAAAAACTACACAGAAGCACTCTGAGAAACTCCTTTGTGATGTGTGCATTCAACTCACAGAGCTGAATCTATCTTTTGATACAGAAGTTTTGAAACTCTGTTTGTAGAATCTGCAAATGTACATTTGGAGCCCGTTGCGTCCTATGGTGGAAAAGGAAATATCTTCACAGAAAAACTACACAGAAGCATTCTGAGAAACATCTTTATGATGTGTGCATTCATTTAACAGAGTTGAGCCTTTCTTTTGTATGAGCAGTTTTGAAAAACTCTGTAGAATCTGCAAGTGGATATTTGGAGCGCTTCATGGCCTATTGTGGAAAAGGAAATATAGTCACATAAAAACTACACAGAAGCATTTTGTGAAACTTCCTTTAGATGTGTACATTCAACTCACTGAGTTGAAGCTTTCTTTTGATTTTGCAGGTTTGAAACAATCTTTTTGCAGAATCTGCATGTGGATATTTGATACGCTTTGAGGCCTATTGTGGAAAATGAAATATCTTCACATAGAAACTACACAGAAGCATTCTGAGAAACCACTTTGTAATGTGTGTGTTCAACTCACAGAGCTAAACCTATCTTTTGATAGAACAGTTTTGAAACTCTTTTTTTGTAAAATGTGCAAGTGGATATTTGGAGCCCTCTGTGGCCTATGGTGGAAAAGGATATATCCTCAAGTAAAAACCATGCAGAAGCATTCTGAGAAACATCTTTGTGATGGGTGAATTCAGAACAACAGTTGGACTTTACTTTGATTGAGAAGTTTTGAAAAACTCTTTTTGTAGGATCTGAAAGTGGATATTTGGAGCACTTTGAGGCCTACTGTGGAAAAGGAAATATCTTTACATAAAAACTTCACAGAAGCATTCTCAGAAGCTTCTTACTGATGTGTGCATTCATCTCACAGAATTGAACTTTTCTTTTCATTGAGCAGCTTAGAACCTCTCTTTTAGTAGAATCAGCAAGTGGACATTTGGAGATCTTGATGGCCTATTGTGGATAAGGAAATATCTTCACATAAAAACTACACAAAGGCATTCTGAGAAACTTCCTTGTGATGTGAGCATTCAACTCATAGAATTGAACCTATCTTTTGCATGAGCAGTTTAAACTCTCTTTTTGTATAATCTGCATGTGGATATTTGGAGCGCTTTGTGGCCTGTGGTGGAAAAGGAAATATCTTCACATAAAAACTACAAAGAAGCAACCTCACACACTTCTTTGTGACATGTGTATTCATCTCACAGAGTTGAACCTTTCTTCTGGTTGAGCAGATTTTTAACCTCCTTTTGTAGAATCTACAAGTGGATATTGGGGGTCCTTTGAGGCCTATGGTGTAAACGGAAATATCTTCACATATCAACTACATAGAAGCATTTTGAGAAACTCCTTTGTGATGTGTGCATTAATCTCACAAAGCTGAACCTTTCTTTTGATTTAACTGTTTGGAAACACTCTTTTTGTAGAATCTCTAAGTGGATATTTGGAGAGCTTTGATTCCTTCAGTGGAAAAGGAAATATGTTCACATAAAAACTACACAGAAGCATTCTGAGAAACTTCTTTGTGACATGTGCATTCATCTCAAACCATTGAACATTTCATTTGATTGGGCAGTTTTGAAACACCATTTCTGTAGAATTTGCAAGTGGATATTTGGATCGCTTTGAGGTCTATTGTGGAAAAGGAAATATCTTCACATAAAAGCTACACAGAAGGCATTCTGAGAAACTTCCCTGTGATGTGTGCATTCATCTCACAGATTTGAACGTTTATTTTGAATGAGCAGTTTGGAAACACTCTTTTTTTAGAATCTGCAAGGGGATATTTGGAGCGCTTTGAGGCATATGGTGGAAAAGATAATATCTTCACTTAAAAACTACACACAAACATTCTGTGAAACTACTTTGTGATGTGTGCATTCAACTCACAGAGATGAATATATCTTTTGATTGAGCAGTTTTGAATCTCTCATTTTGTAGAATCTGCAAGTGGATATTTGAAGCCCTTTGTGGCCTCTTGCAGAAAAGGAAATAGCTTCACATAAAAACTACACAGAAGCATTCTGAGGAACATATTTGTGATGTGTGCATTCATCTCACAGAGTTGAATCTTCTTTTATTTAGCAGTTTTGAAACACTCTTTCTATAGAATCCACAAGTTGATATTTGAAGTGCATTGAGTCCTATTTTTTAAAAGGAAATATCTTCACATAAAAACTACACAGAAGCATTCTGAGAAACTTCTTTGTGATGTGTGCATTCATCTCACAGATTGAACCTTTCTTTTGATTGAGCAGTTCTGAATCTCTCTTTTTGTAGAGTCTGCAATTGGACATTTTTAGTCCTTTCCAGACTATTTTGTAAAAGGAATTAAGTTGACGTAAAAACTACACAGAAGCATTCTGAGAAACCACTTTGTGATGTGTGCATTCATCTCAAAGTGTTGAACCTTTCTTTTGAATGAGCAGTTTTGAAACACTCACTTTACAGTATCCGTAAGAAGAAATTTGAAGCGCTTTGAGGGCAATTGTGGAAAAAGAAATATCCTCACATAAAAACTACACAGAAGCATTCTGAGAAACTTTTTGTCTTGTGTGGATTCATCTCAGAGTTGAACCTTTCTTTTTATTGAGCAGTTTTGAAAGACTCTTTTTGTAGAATCTGCAAGTGGATATTAGGAGCCCTTTGTGGCCTATGGTAGAAAAGGAAATATTTTCACATGAAAACAACACAGAAGAAGTCTGAGAAACCTCTTTGTGATGTGTGCATTCATCTCACAGAGTTGAACCTTTCTTTTGATTGATCAGTTTCCTTTGTAGAATCTGCAAGTGGATATTTGGAACTCTATGAGGCCTACTGTGGAAAAGGAAATATCTTCACATAAAAACTAAACAGGCATTCTGAGAAACTTCTTTGCGATGTCTCCATTGATCTCACAGAGTTGAAACTTTCTTTTGATAGAGTGGTGTTGAAATACTCTTTTTATACAATCCACAATTGGTTATTTGAAGAGCTTTGAGGCCTATTGTTTAAAAGGAAATATTTTCACATAAAAACTACAGAGAAGCATTCAGAGAAACTTCTTCATGATGTGTGCATTCATGTCACAGAGTTGAAATTTTCTTTTGATTGAGCAGTTTGGAAACACTCTTTTTGTAGAATTTGCAATTGTCTATTTGGAGCGGATTGAGGCCTATGGTAGAAAAGGAAATATCTTCACATAAAAACTACACAGAAGCATTCTGAGAAACTTCTCTGTGATGTGTGCATTCAACTCACAGAGTTGAACTTATCTTTTGATTAAGCAGTTTTGAATCTCTCTTTTTGTAGAATCTGCAAGTGGATATTTGGAGCACTTTGAGACCTATGGTGGAAAAGTAAATATCTTGGCCTAAAAAATACACAGAAGCATTCTGATAAACTTCTTTGTGATGTGTGCATTCCAGTCACAGAATTGTACCTATCTTTTGATTGAGCAGTTTTGAATCTCTCTTTTTGTAGAATCTGCAAATGGATGTTTGGAGCCCTTTGTGGCCTATTTTGGAAAAGGAATTATTTTCACACAAAAACTACACAGAAGCATTCTGAGAGACTTCTTTGTCATATGTGCATTCATCTCACATAGTTTATCCTTTCTTTTGATTGAGCAGTTATGCTGCTGGCAGTCAAGATGTCAGAAAGGGAACAGCTCTTTTCTGCAGCTCCCAGTGTGAGCGATGCAGGAGATGGGTGATTTCTGCATTTCCATCTGAGCTTTGAAGACAGCAGTTATTCTCCTAGCACACAGCTGCAGATCTGAGAATGGGCAGACTGCCTTCTCAATGGTTCCCTGAAACCTGACCCCGAGCAGCCTAACTGGGAGGCACTCCCCAGAAGGGGCAAACTGACACCTCACACGGCTGGGTACTCCTCTGAGACAAAACTTCCAGAGGAATATTTAGACAGCAGCATTCAGACAGCAGCATTCATGGTTCATGAAAATCCGCTGTTCTGCAGCCACTGCTGCTGGTACCCAGGTAAACAGAGTCTGGAGTGGACCTCTAGCAAATTCCAACAGACCTGCAGCTAAGGGTCCTGTCTGTTAGAAGGAAAACTAACAAACAGAAAGGACATCCACACAAAAACACCCATCTGTACATCACCATCAACAAAGACCAAAAGTAGAGAAAATCACAAAGATGGGGAAAAAACAGAGCAGAAAAACTGGAAACTCTAAAAAGAAGAGTGCCGCTCCTCCAAAGGAGTGCAGCTCCTCACCAGACATGGAACAAAACTGGATGGAGAATGACTTTGATGCCTTGAGAGAAGAAGGCTTCAGATGATAAAACTATTCCAAGCTACAGGAGGAAATTCAAACCAAAGGCAAAGAAGTTGAAAACTTTGAAAAAAATTTAGATGAATGTATAACTAGAATAACGAATACAGAGAAGTGCTGAAAGGAGCTGATGGAGCTGAAAGCCAAGGCTCGAGAACAACATGAAGAATGCAGAAGCCTCAGAAGCCAATGCGATCAACTGGAAGAAAGGGTGTCAGTGATGGAAGATGAAATGAATGAAATGAAGCAAGAAGGGAAGTTTAGAGAAAAAACAATAAAAAGAAACGAGCAAAGCCTCCAAGAAATATGGGACCATGTGAAAAGACCAAATCTACGACCGATTGGTGTACCTGAAAGTGACGGGGAGAATGGATCCAAGTTGGAAAACACTCTGCAGGATATTATCCAGGAGAACTTCCCCAATCTAGAAAGGCAGGCCAACATTCAGATTCAGGAAATACAGAGAATGCCACAAACATAGTCCTCGGGAAGAGCAACTCCAAGACATATAATTGTAAGATTCACCAAAGATAAAATGAAGGAAAAAATGTTAAGGGCAGCCAGAGAGAAAGGTCAGGTTACCCACAAAGGGAAGCTCATCAGACTAACAGTGGATGTCTTGGCAGAAACTCTACAAGCCAGAAGAGAGTGGGAGCCGAAGTTCAACATTCTTAAAGAAAAGAATTTTCAATCCAGAATTTTATATCCAGCCGAACTAAGCTTCATAAGTGAAGGAGAAATAAAATACTTTACAGACAAGCAAATGCTGAGAGATTTTGTCACCACCAGGCCTTCCCTAAAAAAGCTCCTGAAGGAAGCATGAAACATGGAAAGGAACAACTCGTACCAGCCACTGCAAAATCACGCCAAATGGTAAAGACCATCAAGTCTAGGAAGGAACTGCATCAACTAACGAGCAAAATAACCAGCTGACATCATAATGACAGGACCAAATTCACACATAACAATATTAACTTTAAAGGTAAATGGACTAAATTCCCCAATTAAAAGACAAAGACTGGCAAATTGGATAAAGAGTCAAGACCCATCAGTGTGCTGTATTCAGAAAACCCATTTCACATACAGAGACACACATAGGCTCAAAATAAAAGTTGGAGGAAGATCTATCAAGCAAATGGAAAACAAAAAAAGGCAGGGGTTGCAATCCTAGTCTCTGATAAAACAGACTTTAAACCAACAAATATCAAAAGAGACAAAGAAGGCCATTACATAATGATAAAGGGATTAATTCAACAAGAATAGCTAACTATCCTAAATATATATGCACCCAATACAGGAGCACCTAGATTCATAAAGCAAGTCCTGAGTGACCTACAAAGAGACTTAGACTCCCACACAATAATAATGGGAGATTTTAACACCACACTGTGAACATTAGACAGATGAACAAGACAGAAAGTTAACAAGATACCCAGGAATTGAACTCAGCTCTGCACTAAGCGGACCTAATAGACATCTACAGAACTCTCCACCCCAAATCAACAGAATATACATTATTTTCAGCACCATACCACATCTATTCCAAAATTGACCACATAATTGGAAGTAAAGCTCTCCTCAGCAAACATAAAAGAACAGAAATTATAAGAAACTGTCTCTCGGACCACAGTGCAATCAAACTAGAAATCAGGATTAAGGAACTCACTCAAAACAGCTAAACTAAATGGAAACTGAACAACCTGCTCCTGAGTGACTACTGGGTACACAATGAAATGAAGGCAGAAATAAAGATGTTCTTTGAAACCAATGAGAACGAAGACACAACATACCAGAATCTCTGGGACACATTCAAAGCAGTGTGTAGAGGGAAATTTATAGCACTAAATGCCCACAAGAGGAGGCAGGAAAGGTCCAAAATTGACAACCTAACATCACAAATAAAAGAACTACAAAAGCAAGAGCAAACACATTAAAAGCCAGCAGAATGCAAGAAGTAAATAAAATCAGAGCAGAACTGAAGGAAATAGAGACACAAAAAACCTTCAAAAAAATCAATGAATCCAGGGGCTCATTGATTTTTTGGAAGGATCAACAAAATTGATAGACCACTAGCAATATTAGTAAAGAAAAAAAGAGAGAAGAATCAAATAGATGCAATAAAAAATGATAAAGGGGATATCACCACCGATCCCACAGAAATACAAACTACCATCAGAGAATACTACAAACATCTCTACACAAATAAACTAAAAAATCTAGAAGAAATGGATGAATTCCTTGACACATACACTCTCCCAAGACTAAACCAGGAAGAAGTTGAATCTCCGAATAGACCAATATCAGGCTTTGAAATTGTGATAAAAATCAATAGCTTACCAACCAAAAAGAGTCCAGGACCAGATGGATTCACAGCCAAATTCTACCAGAGGTACAAGGAGGAACTGGTACCATTCCTCCAGAAACTATTCCAATCAATAGAAAAAGAGGGAATCCTCCCTAACTCATTTTATGAGGCCAGCATCACCCTGATGCCAAAGCCGGGCAGATACACAACCAAAAAAGAGAACCTTAGACGAATATCCTTGATGAACATTGATGCAAAAATCCTCAGTAAAATACTGGCAAACCGAATCCAGCAACACATAAAAAAGCTTATCCACCATGATCAAGTGGGCTTCATCCCTGGGATGCAAGTCTGGTTCAATATAACCAAATCAATAAATGTAATCCAGCATATAAAAGAACCAAAGAAAAAAACCACATGATTATCTCAAAAGAAGCAGAAAAGGCCTTTGAAAAAAATTCAAACATGCTTCATGCTAAAAACTCTTAATAAATTAGGTATTGATGGGACGTATCTCAAAATAATAAGAGCTATCTATGACAAACCCACAGCCAATGTCATACTGAATGGGCAACAACTGGAAGCATTCCCTTTGAAAACTGGCACAAGACACGGATGCCCCCTGTCACCACTTCTATTCAACATACTGTTGGAAGTTCTAGCCAGGACAATTAGGAAAGAGAAGGAAATAAAGGGTATTCAATTAGGAAAAAAGGAAGGCAAATTGTCCCTGTTACATGATTGTATATCTAGAAAACGCCACTGTCTCAGCCCAAAATCTCCTTAAGCTGATAAGCAACTTCAGCAAAGTCTCAGGATACAAAATCAATGTACAAAAATCACAAGCATTCTTATACACCAATAACAGACAAACAAACAGCCAAATCATCAGTGAAATCCCATTCACAATTGCTTCAAAGAGAATAAAATACCTAGGAATCCAACTTACAAGGGACGTGAAGGACCTCTTCAAGGAGAACTACAAACCACTGCTCAACGAAATAAAAGAGGATACAAACAAATGGAAGAACATTCCATGCTCATGGGTAGGAACAATCAATATCGTGAAAATGGCCGTACTGCCAAAGGTAATTTATAGATTCAGTGCCATCCCCATCAAGCTACCAATGACTTTCTTCACAGAATTGGAAAAATCTACTTTAAAGTTCATATGGCACCAAAAAAGGGCCCGCATCACCAAGTCAATCCTAAGCCAAAAGAACAAAGCTGAAGGCATCATGCTATCTGACTTCAAACTATACTACAATGCTACAGTAACCAAAACAGCATGGTACTGGTACCAAAACAAAGATATAGATCAATGGAACACAACAGAGCCCTCAGAAATAATGCCACATATCTACAACTATCTGTTCTTTGACAAAGCTGAGAAAAACAAGCAATAGGGAAAGGATTCCCTATTTAATAAATGGTGCTGGGAAAACTGGCTAGCCATATGGAGAAAGCTGAAACTGGATCCCTTCCTTACAACTTATACAAAAATTAATTCAAGATGGATTAAAGACTTAAACGTTAAACATAAAACCATAAAAACCCTAGAAGAAAATCTAGGCATTACCATTCAGGACATAGGCATGGGCAAGGACTTCATGTCTAAAACACCAAAAGCAATGGCAACAAAAACCGAAATTGACAAATGGGATCTAATGAAACTAAAGAGCTTCTGCACAGCAAAAGAAACTACCATCAGAGTGAACAGGAAACTTACAAAATGGGAGAAAATTTTCACAACCTACTCATCTGACAAAGGGCTAATATCCAGAATCTACAGTGAACTCAAACAAATTTACAAGAAAAAAACAAACAACCCCATCAAAAACTGGGCAAAGGACATGAACAGACACTTCTCAAAAGAAGACGTTTATGCAGCTGAAAAACACATGAAAAAATGCTCACCATCACTGGCCATCAGAGAAATGCAAATCAAAACCACAATGAGATACCATCTCACACCAGTGTGAATGGCAATCATTAAAAAGTCTGCAAAGAGCAGTTGCTGTAGAGGATGTGGAACAATAGGAACACTTTTACACTGTTGGTGGGACTGTAAACTAGTTCAACCATTGTGGAAGTCAGTGTGGCAATTTCTCAGGAATCTAGAACTACAAATACCGTTTGACCCAGCCATCCCATTACTGGGTATATAACCAAAGGACTATAAATCATGCTGCTATAAAGACACATGCAGACGTATTGTTATTGCGGCAGTATTCACAGTAGAAAAGACTTGGAACCAAGCCAAATGTCCAACAATGATAGACTGGATTAAGAAAATGTGGCACATATACACCACAGAATACTACGCAGCCATAAAAAATGATGAGTTCATGTCCTTTGTAGGGACATGGGTGAAATTGGAAATCATCATTATCAGTAAACTATTGCAAGAACCATAAAACAAACACTGCATATTCACACTCATAGGTGGGAATTGGACAATGACAACAAATGGACACAGGAAGGGGTATATCACACTCTGGGGACTGTTGTGGGGTGGGGGAGGGAGGAGGGGTAGATTCAGGAGATATGCCTAACGCTAAATGACGAGTTAATGGGTGCAGGACACCAGCATTGCACATGTATACATATGTAACTAACCTGGACATTGTGCACATGTACACTAAAACATAAATAATAATAATAAAAGAAAACCACTCAGCTGAATCTGTAGTGGACCCATAGAAATTCAAAAGATAATAATAATCATAATCATAATAATAAATTGGGGTTTGAAGTCAAAAAATATAGAAACACTCATTTTACAGAATCTGCAAGTGGATATTTGAGGCCTATTGTGGCAAAGGAAATATCTTCATATAAAAACTACACAGAAGCATTCTGAGAAACTTCTTTGTGATGTGTGCATTCATCTCACAGAGTTGAGCTTTTCATTTGATTGAGCAGTTTTGAAACAGACTTTTTGTAGAAATCTTCAAGTGGATATTTGGAGTGCTTTGAGGCCTATTGTGGAAAAGGAAATATCTTCACATGAAAACTATACAGAAACATTCTGAGAAACTTCTTAGTGATGTGTGCATTCATCTCACAGAGGTGAAACTTTCTTTTGATTGAGCAGTTTCGAAACTCTCTTTTTGCAGAATCTGCAATTGGATATTTGGAGCTCTGTAAGGCCTATGGTGGAAAAGAAAATATCATCACATAAAACTACACAGAAGCATTCTGAAAATTTTCTTTGTGATGTGTGCATTCAACTCACATAGCTAAACCTATGTTTTGATTGAGCAGTTTTGAATATCTTTTTGTAGAATCTGCAAGTGGATATTTGGAGCCCTTTCCACCCTATTTTGGAAAAGGAAATAAGTTCACATAAAAACTACACAGAAGCTTTCTGAGTAAATTTTTTGTGATGTGTGCATTAGTCTCACAGAGTTCAGCATTTCGTTTGATTGAGCATTTTTTAAACACTCTTTTGGCAGATTCTGCAAGAGGATATTTGGAGAGCTTTGAAGTTTATGGTGGAAAAGGAAATATCTTCACATAAATACTACACAGCAGCATTCTGTGAAACTTCTCTGTGAAGTGTGCATTTACCTTATATAGTTGAACTTTCCTTTTGATTGAGCAGTTTTGAAACACTCTGTTTGTGGAATCTCCAAGAGAATATTTGGAGAGCTTTGAGGCCTATTGCTGAAAGGGAAATTTCTTCTTATAAAAACTACACAGTAGCATTCGGAGAAACTTCTTTGTGATGTGTGCATACAACTCAGAGAGTTGAAAATATCTTTTGAATGGGCAGTTTCGAAACTATCTTTTTGTAGAATCTGCAAGTTGTTGTTTGGAGACCTTTGCAGCCTACGGTGGGAAAGGAAATATGTTCATATAAAAACTACACAGAAGCATTCTGAGAAACTTCTTGGTGATGTGTGCATTCATCTCACAGAGTTGAAACTTTCTTTTGATTGAGTAGTTTTTAAACACTCATTTTGTACAATCTGCAGGTGTATATTTGGAGTGCTTTGAGGCCTGTTGTGGAAAAGGAAGCATCCTCACATAAAAACTACACAGAAGTATTCTTACAAACTTCTTTTGATGTGTGCATTCATCTCACGGAGTTGAAACTTTCTTTTGATTGAGCAGCTTTGAAACACTCTTTTTGTAAAATCTGCAAGGGGATATTTTGAGCGCTTTCAGGCTTATTGTAGAAAAGGAAATAACTTCACGTAAATACTACACAGAAGCATTGTGAGAAACTTCTTTGTGATGTGTGCATTCACCTCACAAATTTGAAGATTTCTTTTGAGTGAGCAGTTTTGAAACACTCTTTTTGTAGAATCTGCAAGTGGATATTTGGAGCACTTTGAGGACTACGGTGGAAAAGGAAATATCTTCACATGAAAACTACACAGAAGCTTTCTGACAAACTTCATTGTGAGGTGTGGTTAAACTCACAGAGTTGAACCTATCTTTTGATAGAGTAGTTTGGAAACTCTCCTTTTGTAAAATCTGCAAGTGTGCATTTGGAGCCTTTGCGGCCCATTGTGGAAAAGGAAATATCTTCACTAAAAGTTACACAGAAGCATTCTGAGAAACTCCTTTTTGATGTGTGCATTCAACTCACATAGTTGAACCTATCTTTTGATTGAGCAGTTTTGAATCTCTCTTTTTGAAGATCTGCAAGTGGATATTTGGAGCCCTTAGTGGCCTATTTTGGAAAAGGAAATATGTTCACTTAAAAACTACACAGAAACATTCTGAGAAACTTCTTTGTAATGTGTGCATTCATTTCACAGGGTTGAACATTTCTTTTGAAAGTGCAGTTTTGAAACACTCTTTTTGTAGAATCTGCAAGTGGGTATTTGGAGTGAATTGAGGCCTACTGTGGAAAAGGAAATATCTTCACATAAAAACTACACAGAAGCATTCTGAGAAAGTTCTTTGTGATGTGTGTATTAATCCCACAGAGTTGAAACTTTCTTTGATTGATCATTTTGGAAACACAATTTTTGTAGAATCTGCAAGTGGATATTTGGAATGCTTTGAGGCCTACAGTGGAAGAGGAAACACCTTCACATAAAAACTACAAAGAAGCTTTCTGAGAAACTTCTTTGTGATGTGTGCATTAAACTCACAGTTTTTAAACTCTCTTTTGATAGAGCAGTTTGAAAATCACTTTTGTAGAATCTGCAAGTTGATACTTGCAGCCCTTTTCGGCCTATGGTGGAAAAGCAAGTATTGTCACAAAAAAACCACAGAGGCATTTTCAGAAACTTCGTTGTGATGTGTGCATTCATCTCACAGAGTTGAACCTTTCTTTTGACTGAGTAGTTTTGAATCTCTCGTTTTGCATAATCTGCAAGTGGATATTTTTAGCGCTTTGAGGCCTATGGTGAAAAAGGAAATATCTTCACATAAAAACTACGCAGAAGCATTCTGAGATACTTCTTTGTGATGTGTGCATTCATGTCACAGAGTTGAAATTTTCTTTTGTTTGAGCAGTTTTGAAACACTCTGTTTGTAGAATCTGCATATGCATATTTGGAGCCCTTTCTGGCCTATTTTGGAAAAGGAAATAAGTTCACAGAAAACCTACACAGAAGCCTTCTGAATAGCTACTTTGTAATGTGTGCTTTAATCTCACAGATTTCAACTTTTCTTTTGATTGAGCAGCTTGGAAACACTCTTTTTGTAGAATCTGCAAGTGGATATTTGGAGCCCTTTCAGGCCTATTATGGAAAAGGGAATATCTTCACATAAAAGCTACACAGAAGTATTCTGAGAAACTTCTTTGTGATGTGCGCATTCAACTCACAGAGTTCAACCTATCTTTTAATGGAGCAGTTCTGAAACTCTTTTTGTAGAATCTGCGAGTGCATTTTTGGAGACTTTTGTGGCCCATGGTGGAAAAGAAAATATCTTCACATAAAAACTGCACAGAAGCATTCTGAGAAACTTCTTTGTGATGTTTGCATTCATCTCACAGAGTTGAACTTTTCTGTTGATTGAGCAGCTTGGAAACTATTCCTTTTGTAGAATCTACTAGTGGATATTTGGGGTGCTTTGAAGCCTATGGTGGAAAAAGAAATATCTTCACAAAAAAACTACACAGAAACATTCTGAGAAGCTTCTTCATGATGTGTGCATTCATCTCACAGATTTGACCATATCTTTTAATAGAGCAGTATTAAAAATCTCTTTTTGTTGAATCTGCAAGTGGATATTTAGGGCCCTTTGCGGCCTATGGTGGAAAACGAAACATCTTCACATAGAAACTACACAGAAGCATTCTGAGAAACTTCTTTGTGAGCAGTTTGTAAACACCATTTTTGTAGAATCTGCAAATGAATATTTGGAGGGCTTTGAGGCCTATGGTGGAAAAGGAAATATCTTCACATTAAAGCTACACAGAAGCATTATGAGAAACTTCTTTCTGATATGTGCACTAAACTCACAGGGTTGAAACTATTTTTGATTGAGCAGTTTTGAATATCTCTTTTTGTAGAATCTGCAAGTGGATATTTAGAGACCTTTCCAGCCTATTTTGGAAAAGGAAATAACTTAACGGAAAAACTACACAGGAGCACTCTGAAAAACTTTTTGTGATGTGTGCATTCAACTCACAGATTTGAACCTATTTTTGATAAAGCAGTTTTGAAACTCTCTTTTTGTAGATTCTTCAAGTTGATATTTTGAGCCCTCTGCGGTCTATGGTGGAAAAGGGAATATCTTCACATAAAACCTACACGAAAGTATTCTGAGAAACCTCTTTGTGATGTGTGCATTCATCTGACAGAGTTGAAAATTTCATTTGATTGAGCAGTTTTGAAAGTCTTTTTTAGAATCTGCAAGTGGATATCTGGAGCACTTTGAGGCCTGTTGTGGAAAAAGAAATATCTTCACACAAAAACTTCACAGAAGCATTCTGAGAAACTTCTTTGAGATTTGTGCTTTCATCTCACACAGTTGAACCTTTGTTTTGATTGAACAGTTTGGAAACACTCTTTTTGGAGAATCTGCAAGTGGATGTTAGGAGAGCTTTGGGGTCTATGGTGGAAAAGCAAATATCTTCACATAAAAAAGAGACAAAAACATTCTGAGAAACTTATTTTTGCTGTGTGCATTCAACTCACAGAGTTGAAACAATCTTTTTATTCAGCAGTTACGAATCTCTCCTTTTGTAGAATCTGCAATGGATATTTGGAGACCTTTGTGCCCTATTTTGGAAAAGGAAATATCTTCACATAAAAATTACACAGAAACATTTGCAGAAACTTCTTTGTGATGTGTGCATTCATTTCCCAGAGTTGAACCTTTCCTTTGATTGAGAAGTTTTGCAGCACTCTTTTTATGTATCTCAAAGTGGATATTTGTAGCGTTTGATGCCTTTTGTGGAAAAGGTAGTATATTCACATGAAAACTACACAGAATCACTCTGAGATATGTCATGTGAAGTGTGCATTCATCGCACAGAGTTGAAACTTTCTTTTGATTGAGCAGTTTTGAAACACTCCTTTTGTAGAATATGCAGATGGAAATTTGGAGTGCTTTTAGGCCTATGGTGGAAAAGGAAACATCTTCACAGAAAAACTACACAGAAGCATTCTGAGAAACTTCGTGTGATGTGTGCATTCATCTCACAGAGTTAAACGTTTCTTTTGATTGAGCAGTTGGGAAACACTTTTTGTAGAATCTGCAAGTGGACACCTGGAGCGCTTTTAGGACTATTGTGGAAAAGGAAACATCTTCACATAGAAACTATAAAGAAGCATTCAGAGAAACTTCTTTGTGATGTGTGCTTTCAACTCACAGATTTGAAACTGCCTTTTGATTGAACTGTTATGAATCCCTCTTTTTGTAGAATCTCCAAGTGGATATTTAGAGCTGTTTCTTGCCAATTTTGGATAAGGAAATATCCTCAGAGAAAAACTACACTGAAGCCTTCTGAGAAACTTCTTTGTGATGTGTGCATTCATCTCACAGAATTGAATTTTCTTTTGATTGAACAGTTTCGAAACATTCTTTTTGTAGAATCTGAAGGGGATATTTTGGGCCCTTTGAGGCCTATTGTGGAAAAGGAAATATCTTCACATAAAAAATACACAGAAACATTCTGAGAAACTTCTTTATGATGTGTGCATTCAACTCACAGTGTTCAACATATCTTTTAAAAGAGCAGTTTTGAAACTCCCTTTTTGTAGGATCTGCATATTTGGAGACCTTTGTAGCCTGTGGTGGAAAAGGAAACATCTTCACATAGAAACCACACAGAAGCATTCTTTTTTTTTTATTACTATAATTTAAGTTTTAGGGTATGTGTGCACAGTGTGCAGGTTAGTTACATATGTATACATGTGACATGCTGGTGTGCTGCACCCATTAACTCGCCATTTAGCGTTAGGTATATCTCCTAATGCTATCCCTCCCCTCTCCCCCCACCCCACAGCAGTCCTCAGAGTGTGATGTCCCCCTTCTTGTGTCCATGTGTTCTCATTGTTCAATTATCATCTATGAGTGAGAACATGCGGTGTTTGGTTTTTTGTCCTTGCGATAGTTTACTGAGAAAGATGATTTCCAATTTCATCCATGTCCCTACAAAGGACATGAACTCATCATTTTTTATGGCTGCATAGTATTCCATGGTTTATATGTGCCACATTTTCTTAATCCAGTCTATCATTGTTGGACATTTGGGTTGGTTCCAAGTCTTTGCTGTTGTGAACAGTGCCACAATAAACATACATGTGCATCACCAAGTCAACCCTAAGCCAAAAGAACAAAGCTGGAAGCATCACGCTACCAGACTTCAAGCTATACTACAAGGCTACAGTAAACAAAACAGCATGGTACTGGTACCAAAACAGAGATATAGATCAATCGAACACAACAGAGCCCTCAGAAATAACGCTGCATATCTACAGTTATATGATCTTTGACAAACTGGAGAAAAACAAGCAATGGGGAAAGGATTCCCTATTTAAAAAATGGTGTTGGGAAAACTGGCTAGCCAAATGTAGAAAGCTGAAACTGGATCCCGTACTTACACCTTTTACAAAAATTAATTCAAGATGGATAAAGACTTAAATATTAGACCTAAAACCATAAAAACCCTAGAAGAAAACCTAGGCATTACCATTCAGGACATAGGCATGGGCAAGGACTTAATGTATAAAACACCAAATGCAATGGCAACAAAAGCCAAAATTGACAAATGGGATCTAATTAAACTAAAGAGCTTTTGTGAAGCAAAAGAAACTACCAATCGAGTGAACAGGCAACCTACAAAGTGGGAGAAAATTTTCGCAACCTACTCATCTGACAAAGATCTAATATCCAGAATCTACAATGGACTCAAACAAATTTACAAGAAATAAACAAACAACCCCATCAAAAAGTGAGTGAAGGATAGGAACAGACACTTCTCAAAAGAAGACATTTATACAGCTAAAAGACACATGTAAAAATGCTCATCATCACTGGCCATCAGAGAAATGCAAATCAAAGCTTCAATGTGATACCATCTCACACCACTTAGAATGGTGATCATTAAAAAGTCAGGAAACAACAGGTGCTGTAGAGGATGTGGAGAAATAGGAACACTTTTACACTGTTGGTGGGACTGTAAACTAGTTCAACCATTGTGGAAATCAGAGTGGCGATTCCTCAGGGTTCTAGAAGTAGAAATACCATTTGACCCAGCCATCCCATTACTGGGTATATACCCAAAGGACTATAAATCATGCTGCTGTAAACACACAGAAGCATTCTGAGAAACTTCTTCGTGATGTGTGCTTTCAACTCACAGTGTTCAACATATCTTTTAAAAGAGAAATATCAACAAAATGGGAGAAAATTTTCGCAACCTACTCATCTGACAAAGGGCTAATATCCAGAATCTACAATGAACTCAAACAAATTTACAAGAAAAAAACAAACAACCCCATCAAAAAGTGGGTGAAGGACATGAACAGACACTTCTCAAAAGAAGACATTTATGCAGCCAAAAAACACATGAAAAAATGCTCACCATCACTGGCCATCAGAGAAATGCAAATCAAAACCACAATGAGATACCATCTCACACCACTTAGAATGGCAATCATTAAAATGTCAGGAAACAACAGGTGCTGGAGAGGATGTGGAGAAATAGGAACACTTTTACACTGTTGGTGGGACTGTAAACTAGTTCAACGCTTGTGGAAGTCAGTGTGGCAATTCCTCAGGGATCTAGAACTAGAAATTCCATTCGACCCAGCCATCCCATTACTGGGTATATACCCAAAGGACTATAAATCATGCTGCTATAAAGACACATGCACACGTATGTTTATTGCAGCATTATTCACATTAGCAAAGACTTGGAACCAACCCAAATGTCCAACAATGATAGACTGGATTAAGAAAATGTGGCACATATACACCATGGAATACTATGCAGCCATAAAAAATGATGAGTTCATGTCCTTTGTAGGGACATGGATGAAATTGGAAATCATCATTCTCAGTAAACTATTGCAAGAACAAAAAACCAAACACCGCATATTCTCACTCATAGGTGGGAATTGAACAATGAGAACACATGGACACAGGAAGGGGAACATCACACTTTGGGGACTGTTGTGGGGTGGGGGGAGGGGGGGATAACATTGGGAGATATACCTAATTCTAGATGACGAGTTGGTGGGTGCAGCGCACCAGCATGTCACATGTATACATATGTAACTTACCTGCACATTGCGCACATGTACCATAAAACCTAAAGTATAATAATAATAATAATAATAATAATAATAAAAGAAAAAAAATAAAAAAAATAAAAAAGAATTAAAAAAAATAAAAAAATAAAAGAGGAGTATCTTCACATAAAAACTAGACAGAAGCATTCTCAGAAACTTCTTTGTGATGTGTGCATTCATCTCACAGAGTTGAATTTTCTGCTGATTGAGCAGTTTGGAAACATTCTTTTTGTAGAATCTACAAGTGGATAATTGGAGCGCTTTGTGGCCTGTACTTGAAAACGAAATATCTTCACGTAAAAACTACACAGAAGCATTCTGAGAAACTTCTTTGTGATGTGTGCATTCATCTCACAGAGTTGAACTTTTCTTTAGTTTGAGCAGATTTGAATCCATCGCTTTCTAGAATCTGCAAATCGATATTAAAGAGCCCTTTGTGGCCTCTAGGGAAACTGAAAATAATTTAACATAAAAACTAGACAGAAACTTTCTGAGAAATTTATTTGTGATGTGTGCCTTCTTCTTACAGAGCTGAAACTTACTTTTGATTGAGCAGTTTGGAAACAGTCTTTTTGTAGAATCCGTAAATGGATATTTTGAGTGCTTTGCAGCCTCTGGTGGAAAAGGAAATAACTTCACATAAAAACTACAGTGAAGCATTCTGAGAAACATCTTTGAGATGTGTGCATTCAACTCACAGAGTTTAACCTATCTTTTAATTGAACAGTTTGGAAACTTTCTTTTTGTAGCATCCACAAATGTATATTTGGAGCACTTAGAGGCCTGTATTTGAAAACGAAATATCTTCACATAAAAACTAGACAGAAGCATTCTGAAAAACTTATTAGGGATGTGTGCATTCATCTTGGAGAGTTGAACCACTGTTTTATTATTTTTTTTAAACATATACAATTTTTTTTAATTTATTATTATTATACTTTAGGTTTTATGGTACATGTGCGCAATGGGCAGGAAAGTTACATATGTATACATGTGCCATGCTGGTGCGCTGCACCCACCAACTCGTCATCCAGCATTAGGTATATCTCCCAATGCTATCCCTCCACCGTCCCCCCACCCCACAACAGTCCCCGAAGTGTGATGTTCCCGTTCTGTGTCCATGTGTTCCTATTGTTCAATTCCAACCTGTCAGTGAGAATAAGCGGTGTTTGGTTTTTTGTTCTTGTGATAGTTTACTGAGAATGATGATTTCCAATTTCATCCATGTCCCTACAAAGGACATGAACTCATCATTTTTTATGGCTGCATAGTATTCCATGGTGTATATGTGCCACATTTTCTTAATGCAGTCTACAATTGTTGCACACTTGGGATGGTTCCAAGTCTTTGCTATTGTGAATAATGCTGCAATAAACATATGTGTGCATGTGTCTTTAGAGCAGCATGATTTATAGTCCTTTGGGTATATACCGAGTAAAGGGATGGCTCGGTCGAATGGAATTTCTAGTTCTAGATCCCTGAGGAATTGTCACACTGACTTCCACAAGCGTTGAACTAGTTTACAGTCCCACCAACAGTGTAAAAGTGTTCCTATTTCTCCACATCCTCTCCAGCATCTGTTGTTTCCTGACTTTTTAATGATTGCCATTCTAGCTGGTGTGAGATGGTATCTCATTGTGGTTTGATTTGCATTTCTCTGATGGCCAGTGATGATGAGCATTTTTTCATGTGTTTTTTGGCTGCATAAATGTCTTCTTTTGAGAAGTGTCTGTTCATGTCCTTCGCCCACTTTTTGATGGGGTTGTTTGTTTTTTTCTTGTAAATTTCTTGGAGTTCATTGTAGATTCTGGATATTAGCCCTTTTTCAGATGAGTAGGTTGTGAGAATTTTCTCCCATTTTGTAGGTTGCCTGTTCACTCTGATGGTAGTTTCTTTTGCTGTGCAGAAGCTCTTTAGTTTAATGAGATCCCATTTGTCAATTTTGGCTTTGGTTGCCATTGCTTTTGGTGTTTTAGACATGAAGTCCTTGCCCATGCCTGTGCCTTGAATAGTAATTCCAAGGTTTTCTTCTAGGGTTTTTATGGTTTTAGGTCTAACATTTAAGTCTTTAATCCATCTTGAATTGATTTCTGTATAAGATGTAAGGAAGGGATCCAGTTTCAGCTTTCTACATATGGCTAGCCAGTTTTCCCAGCACCATTTATTAAATAGGGAATCCTTTCCCCATTTCTTGTTTCTCTCAGGTTTGTCAAAGATCAGACAGTTGTAGATATGTGGCACTATTTCTGAGGGCTCTGTTTTGTTCCATTGATCTATGTCTCTGTTTTGGTACCAGTACCATGCTGTTTTGGTTACTGTAGCCTTGTAGTATAGTTTGAAGTCAGGTAGTGTGATGCCTCTAGCTTTGTTCTTTTGGCTTAGGATTGACTTGGTGATGCAACTCTTTTTTGTTTCCATATGAACTTTAAAGTAGTTTTTTCCAATTCTGTGAAGAAAGTCATTGGTAGCTTGATGGGGATGGCATTGAATCTATAAATTATCTTGGGAAGCATGGCCATTTTCACGATATTGATTCGTCCTACCCATGAGCGTGGAATGTTCTTCCATTTGTTTGTATCCTCTTTTATTTCCTTGAGCAGTGGTTTGTAGTTCTCCTTGAAGAGGTCCTTCACACCCCTTGTAAGATGGATTCCTAGTTATTTTATTCTCTTTGAAGCAATTGTGAATGGGAGTTCACTCATGATTTGGCTCTCTGTTTGTCTGTTATTAATGTATAAGAATGCTTGTGATTTTTGTACATTGATTTTGTATCCTGAGACTTTGCTGAAGTTGCTTATCAGCTTAAGGAGATTTTGGGCTGAGACAATGGGGTTTTCTAGATATACAATCATGTCATCTGCAAACAAGGACAATTTGACTTCCTCATTTCCTAATTGAATACCCTTTATTTCCTTCTCCTGCCTAATTGCCCTGGCCAGAACTTCCAACACTATGTTGAATAGAAGTGGTGAGAGAGGGCATACCTGTCTCGTGCCAGTTTTCAAAGGGAATGCTTCCAGTTTTTGCCCATTCAGTATGATATTAGCTGTGGGTTTGTCATAGATAGCTCTTATTATTTTGAGATACGTCCCATCAATACCTAATTTATTGAGAGTTTTTAACGTGAAGGGTTGTTGAGTTTTGTCAAAGGTCTTTTCTGCATCTATTGAGATAATCATGTGGTTTTTGTCTTTGGTTCTGTTTATATGCTGGATTACATTTATTGATTTGCATATATTGAACCAGCCTTGCATCGCAGGGATGAAGCCCTCTTGATCATGGTGGATAAGCTTTTTGATGTGCTGCTGGATTCTGTTTGCCAGTATTTTATTGAGGATTTTTGCATCAATGTTCATCAAGGAAATTGGTCTAAAATTCTCTTTTTTTGTTGTGTCTCTGCCAGGCTTTGGTATCAGGATGATGCTGGCTTCATAAAATGAGTTAGGGAGGATTCCCTCTTTTTCTATTGATTGGAATAGTTTCAGAAGGAATGGTACCAGTTCCTCCTTGTACCTCTGGTAGAATTGGGCTGTGAACCCATCTGGTCCTGGACTTTTTTTGGTTGGTAAGCTATTGATTATTGCCACAATTTCAGCTCCTGTTATTGGTCTATTCAGAGATTCAACTTCTTCCTGGTTTAGTCTTGGGGGGGTGTATGTGTGAGGAATTTATCCATTTCTTCTAGATTTTCTAGTTTATTTGCCTAGAGATGTTTCTAGTATTCTCAGATGGTAGTTTGTATTTCTGTGGGATTGTTGCTGATATCCACTTTATCATTTTTTATTGCATCTATTTGATTCTTCTCTCTTTTTTTCTTTATTAATTTTGCTAGCGGTCTATCAATTTTGTTGATCCTTTCAAAAAACCAGCTCCTGGATTCATTAATTTTTTGAAGGGTTTTTTGTGTCTCTATTTCCTTCAGTTCTGCTCTGATTTTAGTTATTTCTTGCCTTCTGCTAGCTTTTGAATGTGTTTGCACTTGCTTTTCTAGTTCTTTTAATTGTGATGTTAGGGTGTCAATTTTGGATTTTTCCTGCTTTCTCTTGTGGGCATTTAGTGCTATAAACTTCCCTCTACACACTGCTTTGAATGCATCCCAGAGATTCTGGTATGTTGTGTCTTCGTTCTCATTGGTTTCAAAGAACATCTTTATTTCTGCCTTCATTTCTTTATGTACCCACTAGTCATTCAGGAGCAGGTTTTTCAATTTCCATGTAGTTGAGCAGTTTTGAGTGAGATTCTTGATCCTGAGTTCTAGCTTGATTGCACTGTGATCTGAGAGATAGTTTGTTATAATTTCTGTTCTTTTACATTTATTGAGGAGAGCTTTACTTCCAAGTATGTGGTCAATTTTGGAATAGGTGTGGTGTGGTGCTGAAAAAAATGTATGTTCTGTTGATTTGGGGTGGTGAGTTCTGTAGATGTCTATTAGGTCCGCTTGGTGCAGAGCTGAATTCAATTCCTGGGTATCCTTGTTGACTTTCTGTCTCGTTGATCTGCCTAATGTTGACAGTGGGGTGTTAAAGTCTCCCATTATTAATATGTGGGAGTCTAAGTCTCTTTGCAGGTCACTCAGGACTCGCTTTATGTATCTGGGTGCTCCTGTATTGGGTGCATATATATTTAGGATAGTTAGCTATTCTTGTTGAATTAATCCCTTTACCATTATGTAATGGTCTCTTTGTCTCTTTTGATCTTTGTTGGTTTAAAGTCTGTTTTATCAGAGACTAGGATTACAACCCTTGCCTTTTTTTGTTTTCCATTTGCTTGGTAGATCTTCCTCCATCCTTTTATTTTGAGCCTATGTGTGTCTGTGCACGTGAGATGGGTTTCCTGAATACAGCAGACTGATGGGTCTTGACTCTTTATCCAATTTTCAAGTCTGTGTCTTTTAATTGGAGCATTTAGTCCGTTTACATTTAAAGTTAATATTGTTATGTGTGAATTTGATCCTGTCATTATGATGTCAGCCGGTTATTTTGCTCGTTAGTTGATTTAGTCTCTTCATAGTCTTGATGGTCTTTACATTTTGGCATGATTTTGCAGTGGCTGGAACCGGTTGTGCCTTTCCATGTTTAGCGCTTCCTTCAGGAGCTCTTTTAGGGCAGGCCTGGTGGTGACAAAATCTCTCAGCATTTGCTTGTCTGTAATGTATTTTATTTCTCCTTCACTTACGAAGCTTAATTTGGCTGGATATGAAATTCTGGGTTGAAAATTCTTTCCTTTAAGAATGTTGAATATTGGCCCCCACTCTCTTCTGGTTTGTAGATTTTCTACCGAGAGATCCACTGTTAGTCTGATGGGCTTCCCTTTGATGGCAATCCGAACTTTCTCTCTGGCTGCCCTTAACATTTTTTCCTTTATTTCAACTTTGGTGAATCTGACAATTATGTGTCTTGGAATTGCTCTTCTCGAGGAGTATCTTTGTGGCATTCTCTGTATTTCCTGAATCTGAATGTTGGCCTGCCTTGCTAGATTGGGGAAGTTCTCCTTGATAATATCCTGCAGAGTGTTTTCCAACTTGTTTCCATTCTCCCCGTCACTTTCAGGTACACCAATCAGACGTAGATTTGGTCTTTTCACATATTCCCACATTTCTTGGAGGCTGTGCTCGTTTCTTTTTATTCTTTTTTCTCTAAACTTCCCTTCTCGCTTCATTTCATTCATTTCATCTTCCAGGGCTGATACCCTTTCTTCCATTTGATCACATCAGCTCCTGAGGCTTCTGCATTCTTCACGTAGTTCTCGAGCCTTGGTTTTCAGCTCCATCAGCTCCTTTAAGCACTTCTCTGTATTGGTTATTCTAGTTATAGATTCTTCTAAATTTTTTTCAAAGTTTTCAACTTCTTTGCCTTTGGTTTGAATATCCTCCCGTAGCTCAGAGTAATTTGATCATCTGAAGCCTTCTTCTCTCGGCACGTCAAAGTCATTCTCCATCCAGCTTTGTTCCATTGCTGGTGAGGAACTGCGTTCCTTTGGAGGAGGAGAGGTACTCTGCTTTTTAGAGTTTCCAGTTTCTCTGCTCTGTTTTTTCCCCATCTTTGTGGTTTTATCTACTTTTGGTCTTTGATGATGGTGATGTACAGATGGGTTTTTGGTGTGGATGTCCTTTCTGTTAGTTTTCCTTCTCACAGACAGGACCCTCAGCTTCAGGTCTGTTGGAGTACCTGGCCGGCCGTGTGATGTGTCAGTCTGCCCTTGCTGGGGGTGCCTCCTATTTAGGCTGCTTGGGGGTCAGGGGTCAGTGACCCATTTGAGGAGGCAGTCTGCCCGTTCTCAGATCTCCAGCTGTGTGCTGGGAGAACCACTGCTCTCCTCAATGCTGTCAGACAGGGACATTTAAGTCTGCATAGGTTACTGCTGTCTTTTTGTTTGTCTGTGCCCTGCCCCCAGAGGTGGAGCCTACAGAGACAGGCAGGCCTCCTTGAGCTGTGGTGGGCTCCACACAGTTCAAGTTTCCCAGCTGCTTTGTTTACCTAAGCGAGCCTGGGCAATGGCGGGCGCCCTTTCCCCAGCCTCGCTGCCGCCTTGCTGTTTGATCTCAGACTGCTGTGTTAGCAATCAGTGAGACTCCATTGGCGTAGGACCCTCTGAGCCAGGTGCGGGCTATAATCTCCTGGGTCACCGTTTCCTAAGCCCATCGGAAAAGCACAGTATTCGGGTGGCAGTGGCCCGATTTTCCAGGTGCCGTCTGTCACCCCTGGAAAGTGAACTCCCTGACCCCTTGCGCTTCCTGAGTGAGGCAATGCCTTGCCCCTGCTTCAGCTGGTGCACGGTGTGCTCACCCACTGACCTGTGCCCACTATCTGGCACTCCCTAGTGAGATGAACATGGTACCTCAGATGGAAATGCAGAAATCACCCGTCCTCTGTGTCGCTCATGCTGGGAGCTGTAGACCGGAGCTGTACCTTTTCGGCCATCTTGGCTCCTCCTCTGAACCACTCTTTTGATTGAGCACTTTGGAAACAGTTTTTTTGTAATATCTGCATGTGGATATTTTGAACGCTTTGCAGCCAATGGTGGAAAAGGAAATATTTTCACACAAAAACTAGAGAGAAGCATTCTGAGAAACTTCTTTGTGATGTGTGCATTCATATCAAAAAGCTGAACCTTTCTTTTCATTGAACAGTTTTGAAACACTCTTTTTGTAGGATCTTCAAGTGGATATTTGGAGAGCTTTGTTGCCTAAAGTGGAAAAGGAAATATCTTCACCTAAACCCTAGACAGAAGAATTCTGAGAAACTTCTTTCTGATGTGTGCATTAAACTCACAGAGTTAAAACTTTCTTTGGATTGAGCAGTTTTGAAACACGCTTTTTGTAGTATCTGCAATGATATTTGGAGCGCTTTGAGGCCTAAGGTGGAAAAGAAAATATCTTCACTTAAAAACTAGACAGAAGCTTTCTGAGAAACTTCTTTCTGATGTGTGCATTCAACTCACAGAGTTGAACCTTTCTATTGATTGAGCATTTTGGAAAGAGGCTTTTTTTTAGAATCTGCAATTGGATACGTGGAGTGCTTTGAGGCCTTTGGTGGAAAACGAAATATCGTCACATAAAAACTACAGAGAAGCATTATGAGAAAATTCTTTGTGATGTTTGTATTCGACTCTCAGAGTTGAAACTTTCTTTTGACTGACAGTTTAGAAACAGTATTTCTGTAGTATCTGCAAGTGTATATTTGGGGTGCTTTGAAGCTTATTGTGGAAAAGGAAATATCTTCACATAAAAACTAGATAGAGGTATTCTCAGAAACTTCTTTGTGATATTTGCATTGACCTCACATAGTTAAACTTTTCTTTTCATTGAGCAGCTTTGAAACACTGTTTTGTAGAATCGGCAAGTGAATATTTGGAGGGCTTTTGTGGCCTCTAGTGGAAAAGGAAATATCTTCACATAAAAACTAGACAGAAGCATTAAGAGATACTTCTTTGTGATGTGTGCATTCACCTCACAGAGTTGAATCTTTCTTTTAATTGAGCAGTTTTGAAACCCTCTTTTTATAGAATCTGCAAGTGGATATTTGGAGTGCTTTGCAGCCTCTACTTGAAAAGGAAATATCTTCACAGAAAAACTAGACAGAAGCCATCTGAGAACCTTCTTTTTGATGGGTGCATTCATCTCGCTGAGTTGAAAGTTTCTTTTGATCCAGCAATTTTGAAACACTCTTTTTTTAGAATCTGCAACTGGATTTTGTAGCGCTTTGAGGCCTATATTTGAAAGGAAATATTTTCACATTAAAACCTGACAGAAGCATTCTGAGAAAGTTCATTGTGATGTATGCATTCCTCTCACATAATTGCACCTTTATTTTGATTGAGCAGTTTTGAAACACTCTTTTTGTAGTATCTGTAAGTGGATATTTGGAATGCTTTGAGGCCTACGGTGGAAAAGGAAATACTTTAACATAAAAAGTAAACAGAAGCATTCTGAGAAACTTCTTTGTGATGTTTGCATTCATCTCACAGAGTTGAACCTTTCTTTTCATTCAGCAGTTTTGAAACATTCTTTTTGTAGGATCTGCAAGTGGATATTTGGAGCGATTGGTGGCCTACGATGGAAAAGGAAATATCTTCACATAAAAACTACACAGAAGCAATCTGAGAAATTTCTTTGTGATGTGTGCATTTCACTCATATCGTTGAACAACTGTTTTGTCTGAGCAGTATGGAAATAGTCGTTTTGTAGTATCTGCAAATTGATATTTAGAGCGCTTTAAGGCCTGTGGTGGAAAAGGAAATATCTTCACATAAAAATTAGACAGAAGCATTCTGAGAAACTTCTTTGTGATGTGTGCATTTACCTCACAGAGTTGAACATTTCTTTTGATTGAGCAGTTTTGAAACACTCTTTTTGTTGTATCTGCAAGTGGATATGTTGAGCGCTTGGCCACCTCTAGTGGAAAAGGAAATATCTTCACATAAAAACTAGACAGAAACGTTCTGAGAAACTTCTTTGTGATGTGTGCATTCACCTCACAGAATTGAGTATTACTTTTCATTGAGCAGTTTTGAAACACACTTTTTGTAGAGTCTGCAAGTGGATCTTTGGTGCGCTTTGGGGCCTATGGTGGAATAGGAAATATCTTCACATGAAAACTAGACAGGATCAATCAGATAAACTTCTTTGTGCTGTGTGCATTCAGCTCACAGAGTTGAACCTTTCTTTGGTTTGAGCAGTTTTGAAACCTCTTTTTGTAGAATCTGAAATTGGATATTTGGAACGCTTTGTGGACTCTAGTGAAAAAGGAAATATCTTCACATAAAAACTCGACATAAACATTCTGAGAAACTGCTTTGTGATGTGTGCATTCAACTCACAGAGTTGAATCTTTCTTTTGATTGAGCAGTTTTGAAAAACTCTTTTTGATGAATCTGCAAGTGGATATTTCTAGCGCTTTACAGCCTGTGGTGGAAAAGGAAATATCTTCACATAAAAACTAGACAGAAGCATTCTGAGAAACTTCTTTGTGATGTGTGCATTCAACTCACAGAGTTGAACCTTTCTTTTGATTGAGTAGTTTGGAAACAGTCTATCTGTAGAATCTGCAAAGTGATATTTGTGAACGCTTTGAGGCTTAGGGTGAAAAAGGAAATATCTTCAAGTAAAAACTAGACAGACGGTTTCTGATAAACTTCTTTGTGAAGTGTGCATTCATGAAACAGAGTTGAACCTTCCTTTTGATTGAACACTTTGTAAACAGTCTTTTTGGAATATCTGCAAAAGGATATTTTTGGGCAGTTTGAGGCTCATGGTGAGAAGGGAAATATATTTACAGAAAAGCAGACAGAAGTTTCTGAGAAACTTCTTTGTGATGTGTGCATTCATCTCACAGGTTTGAACCTTTCCTTTGATTGAGCAGCTTGGAAACAATCTTTTTGTAGAATCTGCAAAGGGATATTTGTGATCCATTTTTGGCCTATGGTGAAAAAGGAAAGGTCTTCACATAATAACTAGACAAAACTTTCTGAGAAACTTCTTTGTGATGTGTGCATTCATCTCACAGGGTGGAACCTTTCTTCTGATTGAGCAGTTTGGAAACAGGCTTTTTGAAGAATCTGCAGAGGTATATATGCAGGAGGTTTGACACCTATGGTGAAAAATGAAATGTGTTCATATAAAAACTAGACAGAATCTTTCTGGGAATATTCTTTTTGATGTGTGCGTTCATCACACAGAGTCAAAACTTTCTTTTGATTGAGAAGTTTGTAAACAGTCCTTTTGTAGATTCTGCCAAGGGATATTTATGAGCCCTTTCAGGCTTATTGTGAAAAGGGAAATATCCACTAATGATTTCTGGACAGAATCTTTGTGTGAAACTTCTTTGTGATGGGTGCATTCATCTCACAGGTTTGAACCTTTCTGTTGATTGAGCACTTTGGAAACAGTTTTTTGGTAGAATCTGCAAAGTGATATTTCTGGGCACTTTGAGGTATATGGTGAAAAAGGAAATACATGCACATGAAAACGAAACAGAATCTTTCTGAGAAACTTCTTTGTGAAGTATACATTCATCTCATGGATTTGAAGCTTCCTTTTGATTCAGAATTTTGGAAGCAGTATTTTTATAGAAATTGCATAGGGATATTGGTGAAAATGTTGTGGCATATGGTGAAAAAGGTAATATATTCTCATAAAAACTATAGAGAAGCATTCTGAGAAACTTCTTTGTGATGTGTGCATTCATCTCACAGAGTTGAACCGGTGTTTTGATTGAGCAGTTTGGAAACAGTCTCTTTGGAGAATCTGCAAAGGTATATTTGTGAGCGGTTTGAGGCCTAAGGTGAAAAAGGAAATATCCACAAATAAAATCTAGACTGAAGCTTTCTGTGAAACTTCTTTGTGATGTGTGCATTCATCTCACAGAGTTGAATCTTTGTTTTGATTGAGCAGTTTGGGAGCTGTCTTTTTGTATAATCTGCAAAGTGATATTTGTGAACAATTTGAGGTTTATGTTGAAAAAGGAAACATCGTCACAAAAAAACTAGACAGACACTGTCTGAGAAACTTCTTTGTGATGTGTGCATTCATCTCACAGAGTTGAAGCTTCCTTTTGATTGATCAGTTTGGAAGCGTTCTTTCTGTACAATCTGCATAGGAATATTTGTGAAGCCATTGAGGCCTATGGTGAAAAAGGAAATATCCTCATATAAAAACTAGACAGAAGCATTTGGAGAAACTTCGTTGTGTTGTGTGCTTTCATCTCAGAGAGTTGAAACTTTCTTTTCTTTTCTTTTTTTTTTTTTTGAGATGGAGTCTCGCTCTTTCGGGCAGGCTGGAGAATAGTGGTGCTATCTTGGCTCACTGCAATCTCCATGTCCTGGGTTCATGCCATTCTCCTGCCTCAGCCTCTCGAGTAGCTGGGACAACAGGAGCCCATCACCCTGCCTGGTTAATTTTTTGTATTTTTAGTAGAGACGGGGTTTCACCTTGTTAGCCTGGATGGTCTCGATCTCCTGACTTCATGATCCACCTGCCTCAGTCTCCCAAAGTGCTGGGATTACAGGCGTGAGCCACCATGCCTGGTCAAAACTTTTTTTTCATTGAACAGTTTGGAAACAGTCTTTATGTAGAACCTGCACAGGGACATTTGTGAGCAATTTGAGGCCTATTGTGAAAAAGGAAATATCTTCACATAAAAACTAGACAGAAGCATTCTGAGAAACTTCTTTGGGATGTGTGCATTCATCTCAAAGAGTTGAAGATTTATTTAGGTTGGGCAGTTTGGGAACAGTCTTTTTGTAAAATCTGTAAAGGGACATTTGTGAGGGCTTTGAGGCCTATATTGAAAAAGGAAACATCTTCAAATAAAAACTAGACGGAAGCTTTCTGAGAAACTTCTTTGTGATGTGTGCATTCACCTCACAGAATAGAACCTTTCTTTTGATTGAGTAGTTTGGAAACAGTCTTTTTGTAGAATCTGCAAAGGGTTATTTATGAGCGGTTTTAGGCCTATGGTGAAAAAGAGAGTATCAACAATAAAAACTAGACAGAAACTTTCTGAGAAACTTCTCTGTGATGTGTGCTTTCATCTCACAGAGTGGAGGCCTTCTTTAAGCTGTTTGAAAACAGTCTTTTTGTAGAATCTGCAAAAGGATATATGTAGGCGGTTTGAGGTCTATGAGGAAAACGGAAATATCTTCACATAAAAACTAACTGCTCAATGGGAGAAACTTTTACTTCTCTGTGATGAATGCACACGTCACAAAAGAGTTACTCAGAAAATTTCTTTCTACCTTTTATGTGAAGATATTTCCTTTTTCACCATATGCCTCAACGCTCTCCCAGATATCCCTTTGCAGTTTCTACAAAAAGACTGTTTCCAAACTGCTCAATAAACAGAATGGTTCAACCCTGTGAGATGAATGTGCATATCACAAAGAAGATTCTCAGAAAACTTCCTTCTCGTTTTTATGTGAAGATATTTCCTTTTTGAACATAGGCCTCAAAGGACTCCAAAATATACCTTTGCAGAAACTACCAAAAGACTGTTTCCAAACTGCTCCATCAAAACAAATTTTCAACTCTGTGTGATGAATGCACACATCAGAAAGTAGTTTCTCAGCAAGTTTCTCACTAGTTTTTATGTGAAGATACTTAGAATCTGCAAGTGGACATTTCGAGCGCTTTGAGACCAATGGTGGAAAAGGAAATACCTTCACATAAAATCTAGACAGAAGCATTCTGACAAACTACTTTGGATGTGTGCATTCATCTCACAGAGTAGAACTTTAGTTTTCAATGAGCAGTTTTAAAAAACTCTTTTTGTAGAATCTGCAAGTGAACATTTGGAGCACCTTTAGTCCTATGGTGGGAAAGGAAATATCTTCAAATAAAAACTAGACAGAAGGACTCTCACAAACTTCTCTGTGACGGGTGCATTCATCTCACAGAGTTGAACATTTCTTTTGATTGAGCAGCTTTGAAACACGCTTTTTGTAGAATCTGCGAGAGGACATTTGGAGCGTTTTAAAGCCTATTGTGGAAAAGGGAATATCTTCATATAAAAACTAGTCAGAAGAATTCTGACAAACTTCTTCATGATTTGTGAATTCCTCTCACAGAGTTGAACCTTACTTTTCATTGAGCAGCCTTGAAGCACTTTCTTTGTAGAATCTGCAAGTGGACATTTGGAGCGCTTTGAGGCCTATGGTGGAAAAAGAAATATCTTCACATAAAATTAGAGGGAAGTATTCTAACACACTTCTTTGTGATGTGTGCATTCACCTCACAGAGTTGAATGATACTTTTCATTGTGCAGTTTTGAAACACTCCTTTTGTAGTATCTGCAAGTGTACATTTGGAGCACTTTGATGCCAATGGTGGAAAAGGAAATGTTTTCACATTAAAAATATACTGAAGCATGCTCACAAACATCTTTGTGACTTGTGCATTCATCTCACAGAGTTGAACCTTTCCTTTGCTTGAGCAGCTCTGAAACACCGTTTTTGTAGAATCTGCAAGTGGACATTTGGAGTGCTTTGAGGCCTATGGTGGAAAAGGTAATATCTTCACATAAATCTAGATTGAAGAATTCCGTCAAACTTCTTTGTGATGTGTGCATTCATCTCACAGAGTTGAACCTTAGTTTTCATTGAGCAGTTTTGAAACACTCTTTTTGTAGAATCTGCAAGTGGACATTTGGAGCTCTTGGAGGCCTGTAGTGGAAAAGGAGATATCTTCACATTAAAACCAGACAAATCATTCTCACAAACTTCTTTGTATTCTGTGCATTCATCTCACAGAGTTGAACCTTGGTTGTCATTGAGCAGTTTTGAAATCCTCTTTTTATAGAATCTGCAGGTAGACATTTGGAGCGCCTTGAGGCCTGTGGTGTATAACGAAACATCTTCATATAATAACTAGACAAAAGCATTCTGAGAAACTTCTTTGTGATGGGTGCACTCATCTCACGTAGTTGAACCTTTCTTTTGGTGGAGAAGCTTTGAAACACTCTTTTTGTAGAATCTGCAAGTGGACACTTGGAGCGCTTTGAGGCCCATGGTGGGATAAAAAATATCTTCACATAAAAACCAGCCAGAAGCATTCTGACGAACTTCTTTGTGATGTGTGCATTCGTCTCACAGGGTTGAACCTTTCTTTTGATTGAGCAGCTTTGAAAAACTCTTTTTGTAGAATCTGCAAGTGGACATTTGGTGCACATTTGAGCCTATGGTGGAAAAGGAACTATCTTCACATAATAATTAGACAGAAGCCTATGGGGGAAAAGGGAATATCTTCACTTAAAAAGTATACGGAAACATTCCATCCAACTCCTTTGTAATGTGTGCATTCATCTCACCGAGTAGAACCTTCCTTTCATTGAAGAGTTTTGAAACCCTATTTTTGTAGAATCTGCAAGTGGACGTTTGGAGGACTTTGAGGCCTATATTGGAAAAGAAAATTTCTTCACACAAAAAATAGACAGAAGCGTTCTGACAAACTTCTTTGGGATGTGTGCATTCATTGCACAGAGTTGAACCTTTCTTTTTATTGAGCAGTTTGAAACACTCTTTCTGTAGAATCTGCAAGTGGACATTTGGAACGCTTTGAAGCCTATGGTTTAAAAGGAAATATCTTCACCTAAAAACCACCCAGAAGCATTCTGACAAAGTTCTTGGTGATGTGTGCATTCATCTCACGGAGTTGAACCTTTCTTTTGATTGAGCAGACTTGAAACACTATTTTTGTAGAATCTGAAAGTGGATATTTGGAGCGCATTTAGGTCTAGGGTGGAAAAGGAAGTATCTTCAAATAATAACTAGACAGAAGCATTCTGACACACTTCTTTGTGATGTGTGCATTCATCTCACAGAGTTGAACCTTACTTTTCATTGAGCTGTTTTGAAACACTCTTTTTGTTGAATCTTCCAGTGGTCATTTGGAGTGCTTTGAGGCCTATTGTGGAAATGGAAACATCTTCACAAAAAAATTAGACAGAAGCATTCCGACAATCTTCTTTGTTATATGTGCATTCTTCTCACAAAGTTCAACCTTCCTTTTGATTGAGCAGCCCACAAACACTCTTTTTGTAGAATCTGCATGTGGAGTTTTGGAGCACTTTGAGGTCTGTGGTGGAAAATGAAATATCCTCACATGAAAACTAGGCAGAAGAATTCTGACAAACTTCTTTGTGATGTGTACATTCACCTCACAGAGTTGAACCTTAGTTTTCATTGAGCAGTTTTCAAACCCTCTTTTTGTAGAATCTACAAGTGGAGATTTGGAGTGCTTTGATACCTGTGTTGGAAAAGGAAATATATTTACATAAATACTAGACAGAAGCATTCTGACAAACTTCTTTGAAATGTGTGCTTTCATCTCACAGAGTTGGAGTTGAACCTTACTTTTTATTGAGAAGTTTTGAAACATTTTTTTCATATAATCTGCAAGTAGACATTTGGAGCGCCTTGATGCCAATGGTGGAAAAGGAAATATCTTCATATAATAACTAGACAGAAGAGTAAACTATCGCAAGAACAAAAAACCAAACACCACGTATTCTCACTCACAGGTGAGAATTGAACAATGAGAACACATGGACACAGGAAGGGGAACATCACATTTCGGGGACTGTTGTGGGGTGGGGGGAGGGTGGAGTGATAGCATTGGGAGATATACCTAATGCTAGATGACGAGTTGGGAGGTGTAGCGCACCAGCATGGCACATGTATACATATGTAACTTACCTGCACGTTGCGCACATGTACCATAGAGCCTAAAGAATTATAATAATAATAATAATAATAATAATAATAATAATAAAAGAAGAAGCATTCTGAGAAACTTCTTTGTGATGGGTGCATTCATCTCACAGAGTGGAACATTTCTTTTGGTTGAGCAGCTTTGAATGACTTTTTGGAGAATCTTCAAGTGCACATTTGGAGCGCTTTGTGGCCTATGGTGAAAAAGCAAATATCTTCTCATAAAAACTAGACAGAAGCATTCTGAAAAACTTCTTAGTCATGTATACATTCATCTCAGAGAATTGTACCTTACGTTTCATTGAGCAGTTTTGAAAAACTCTTTCTGTAGTATCTACAAGTGGCCGTTTGGAGCACTTTGAGGCCTATGGTGGAAAAGGAAATATCTTCACATAAAAACCAGACAGAAGCATTCTGACAAACATTTTGTGATGTGTGCATTCATCTCACAGGGTTGGACATTTCTTTTGATTGAGCAGCTTTGAAACACTCTTTTTGTAGGATTTGAAAGTGGACATTTGGAGTGCTTTGTGTCCTATGGTGGAAAAGGAATTATTTTCACATGAAAAGTGTACAGAAGCATTCTGACAAACTTCTTTGTGATGTGTGCATTCATCTCACAGAGTTGAACCTTACTTTTCATTGAGCAGTTTTGAAACTCTCTGTAGAATCTACAAGTGGACATTTGGAGCACTCTTAGGTCTATGGTGGAAAAGGAATTACTTTAACATAATAACGAGACAGAAGGATTCTGACAAACTCCTTTGTCGTGTGTGCATTCATCTCACAGAGTTGAACCTTACTTTTCATTGAGCAGCTTTGAAACACTCTTTTTGTAGAATCTGCGAGTGGACATTTGTGGCACTTTGAGACCTATGGTGGAAAAGTAAATATGTTCACATAAAAACCAGACAGAAGCATTGTGACAAACTTCTTTGTGATGTGTGCAATTATCTCACAGAATTGAACCTTAGTTTTCATTGAGCAGTTTTGTAACACTCTTTATGTAGAATCTGCCAGTGGACATTTGGAGTGCTTTGAGTCCTATTGTGTACATGGAAATATCTTCACATAAAAACTAGACAGAAGCATTCTGACAAACTTCTTGGTGAAGTGTGCATTCATCTCACAGAGTTGAAACTTTCTTTTGATTAAGCAACTTTTAAACACTGTTTTGTAGAATCTGCAAGTGGACATTTCGAGCGCTTTGAGACCAATGGTGGAAAAGGAAATACCTTCACATAAAATCTAGACAGAAGCATTCTGACAAACTACTTTGGATGTGTGCATTCATCTCACAGAGTAGAACTTTAGTTTTCAATGAGCAGTTTTAAAAAACTCTTTTTGTAGAATCTGCAAGTGAACATTTGGAGCACCTTTAGTCCTATGGTGGGAAAGGAAATATCTTCAAATAAAAACTAGACAGAAGGACTCTCACAAACTTCTCTGTGACGGGTGCATTCATCTCACAGAGTTGAACATTTCTTTTGATTGAGCAGCTTTGAAACACGCTTTTTGTAGAATCTGCGAGAGGACATTTGGAGCGTTTTAAAGCCTATTGTGGAAAAGGGAATATCTTCATATAAAAACTAGTCAGAAGAATTCTGACAAACTTCTTCATGATTTGTGAATTCCTCTCACAGAGTTGAACCTTACTTTTCATTGAGCAGCCTTGAAGCACTTTCTTTGTAGAATCTGCAAGTGGACATTTGGAGCGCTTTGAGGCCTATGGTGGAAAAAGAAATATCTTCACATAAAATTAGAGGGAAGTATTCTAACACACTTCTTTGTGATGTGTGCATTCACCTCACAGAGTTGAATGATACTTTTCATTGTGCAGTTTTGAAACACTCCTTTTGTAGTATCTGCAAGTGTACATTTGGAGCACTTTGATGCCAATGGTGGAAAAGGAAATGTTTTCACATTAAAAATATACTGAAGCATGCTCACAAACATCTTTGTGACTTGTGCATTCATCTCACAGAGTTGAACCTTTCCTTTGCTTGAGCAGCTCTGAAACACCGTTTTTGTAGAATCTGCAAGTGGACATTTGGAGTGCTTTGAGGCCTATGGTGGAAAAGGTAATATCTTCACATAAATCTAGATTGAAGAATTCCGTCAAACTTCTTTGTGATGTGTGCATTCATCTCACAGAGTTGAACCTTAGTTTTCATTGAGCAGTTTTGAAACACTCTTTTTGTAGAATCTGCAAGTGGACATTTGGAGCTCTTGGAGGCCTGTAGTGGAAAAGGAGATATCTTCACATTAAAACCAGACAAATCATTCTCACAAACTTCTTTGTATTCTGTGCATTCATCTCACAGAGTTGAACCTTGGTTGTCATTGAGCAGTTTTGAAATCCTCTTTTTATAGAATCTGCAGGTAGACATTTGGAGCGCCTTGAGGCCTGTGGTGTATAAAGAAACATCTTCATGTAATAACTAGACAAAAGCATTCTGAGAAACTTCTTTGTGATGGGTGCACTCATCTCACGTAGTTGAACCTTTCTTTTGGTGGAGAAGCTTTGAAACACTCTTTTTGTAGAATCTGCAAGTGGACACTTGGAGCGCTTTGAGGCCCATGGTGGGATAAAAAATATCTTCACATAAAAACCAGCCAGAAGCATTCTGACGAACTTCTTTGTGATGTGTGCATTCGTCTCACAGGGTTGAACCTTTCTTTTGGTTGAGCAGCTTTGAAAAACTCTTTTTGTAGAATCTGCAAGTGGACATTTGGTGCACATTTGAGCCTATGGTGGAAAAGGAACTATCTTCACATAATAATTAGACAGAAGCCTATGGGGGAAAAGGGAATATCTTCACTTAAAAAGTATACGGAAACATTCCATCCAACTCCTTTGTAATGTGTGCATTCATCTCACCGAGTAGAACCTTCCTTTCATTGAAGAGTTTTGAAACCCTATTTTTGTAGAATCTGCAAGTGGACGTTTGGAGGACTTTGAGGCCTATATTGGAAAAGAAAATTTCTTCACACAAAAAATAGACAGAAGCGTTCTGACAAACTTCTTTGGGATGTGTGCATTCATTGCACAGAGTTGAACCTTTCTTTTTATTGAGCAGTTTGAAACACTCTTTCTGTAGAATCTGCAAGTGGACATTTGGAACGCTTTGAAGCCTATGGTTTAAAAGGAAATATCTTCACCTAAAAACCACCCAGAAGCATTCTGACAAAGTTCTTGGTGATGTGTGCATTCATCTCACGGAGTTGAACCTTTCTTTTGATTGAGCAGACTTGAAACACTATTTTTGTAGAATCTGAAAGTGGATATTTGGAGCGCATTTAGGTCTAGGGTGGAAAAGGAAGTATCTTCAAATAATAACTAGACAGAAGCATTCTGACACACTTCTTTGTGATGTGTGCATTCATCTCACAGAGTTGAACCTTACTTTTCATTGAGCTGTTTTGAAACACTCTTTTTGTTGAATCTTCCAGTGGTCATTTGGAGTGCTTTGAGGCCTATTGTGGAAATGGAAACATCTTCACAAAAAAATTAGACAGAAGCATTCCGACAATCTTCTTTGTTATATGTGCATTCTTCTCACAAAGTTCAACCTTCCTTTTGATTGAGCAGCCCACAAACACTCTTTTTGTAGAATCTGCATGTGGAGTTTTGGAGCACTTTGAGGTCTGTGGTGGAAAATGAAATATCCTCACATGAAAACTAGGCAGAAGAATTCTGACAAACTTCTTTGTGATGTGTACATTCACCTCACAGAGTTGAACCTTAGTTTTCATTGAGCAGTTTTCAAACCCTCTTTTTGTAGAATCTACAAGTGGAGATTTGGAGTGCTTTGATACCTGTGTTGGAAAAGGAAATATATTTACATAAATACTAGACAGAAGCATTCTGACAAACTTCTTTGAAATGTGTGCTTTCATCTCACAGAGTTGGAGTTGAACCTTACTTTTTATTGAGAAGTTTTGAAACATTTTTTTCATATAATCTGCAAGTAGACATTTGGAGCGCCTTGATGCCAATGGTGGAAAAGGAAATATCTTCATATAATAACTAGACAGAAGAGTAAACTATCGCAAGAACAAAAAACCAAACACCACGTATTCTCACTCACAGGTGAGAATTGAACAATGAGAACACATGGACACAGGAAGGGGAACATCACATTTCGGGGACTGTTGTGGGGTGGGGGGAGGGTGGAGTGATAGCATTGGGAGATATACCTAATGCTAGATGACGAGTTGGGAGGTGTAGCGCACCAGCATGGCACATGTATACATATGTAACTTACCTGCACGTTGCGCACATGTACCATAGAGCCTAAAGAATTATAATAATAATAATAATAATAATAATAATAATAATAAAAGAAGAAGCATTCTGAGAAACTTCTTTGTGATGGGTGCATTCATCTCACAGAGTGGAACATTTCTTTTGGTTGAGCAGCTTTGAATGACTTTTTGGAGAATCTTCAAGTGCACATTTGGAGCGCTTTGTGGCCTATGGTGAAAAAGCAAATATCTTCTCATAAAAACTAGACAGAAGCATTCTGAAAAACTTCTTAGTCATGTATACATTCATCTCAGAGAATTGTACCTTACGTTTCATTGAGCAGTTTTGAAAAACTCTTTCTGTAGTATCTACAAGTGGCCGTTTGGAGCACTTTGAGGCCTATGGTGGAAAAGGAAATATCTTCACATAAAAACCAGACAGAAGCATTCTGACAAACATTTTGTGATGTGTGCATTCATCTCACAGGGTTGGACATTTCTTTTGATTGAGCAGCTTTGAAACACTCTTTTTGTAGGATTTGAAAGTGGACATTTGGAGTGCTTTGTGTCCTATGGTGGAAAAGGAATTATTTTCACATGAAAAGTGTACAGAAGCATTCTGACAAACTTCTTTGTGATGTGTGCATTCATCTCACAGAGTTGAACCTTACTTTTCATTGAGCAGTTTTGAAACTCTCTGTAGAATCTACAAGTGGACATTTGGAGCACTCTTAGGTCTATGGTGGAAAAGGAATTACTTTAACATAATAACGAGACAGAAGGATTCTGACAAACTCCTTTGTCGTGTGTGCATTCATCTCACAGAGTTGAACCTTACTTTTCATTGAGCAGCTTTGAAACACTCTTTTTGTAGAATCTGCGAGTGGACATTTGTGGCACTTTGAGACCTATGGTGGAAAAGTAAATATGTTCACATAAAAACCACACAGAAGCATTGTGACAAACTTCTTTGTGATGTGTGCAATTATCTCACAGAATTGAACCTTAGTTTTCATTGAGCAGTTTTGTAACACTCTTTATGTAGAATCTGCCAGTGGACATTTGGAGTGCTTTGAGTCCTATTGTGTACATGGAAATATCTTCACATAAAAACTAGACAGAAGCATTCTGACAAACTTCTTGGTGAAGTGTGCATTCATCTCACAGAGTTGAAACTTTCTTTTGATTAAGCAACTTTTAAACACTGTTTTGTAGAATCTGCAAGTGGACATTTCGAGCGCTTTGAGACCAATGGTGGAAAAGGAAATACCTTCACATAAAATCTAGACAGAAGCATTCTGACAAACTACTTTGGATGTGTGCATTCATCTCACAGAGTAGAACTTTAGTTTTCAATGAGCAGTTTTAAAAAACTCTTTTTGTAGAATCTGCAAGTGAACATTTGGAGCACCTTTAGTCCTATGGTGGGAAAGGAAATATCTTCAAATAAAAACTAGACAGAAGGACTCTCACAAACTTCTCTGTGACGGGTGCATTCATCTCACAGAGTTGAACATTTCTTTTGATTGAGCAGCTTTGAAACACGCTTTTTGTAGAATCTGCGAGAGGACATTTGGAGCGTTTTAAAGCCTATTGTGGAAAAGGGAATATCTTCATATAAAAACTAGTCAGAAGAATTCTGACAAACTTCTTCATGATTTGTGAATTCCTCTCACAGAGTTGAACCTTACTTTTCATTGAGCAGCCTTGAAGCACTTTCTTTGTAGAATCTGCAAGTGGACATTTGGAGCGCTTTGAGGCCTATGGTGGAAAAAGAAATATCTTCACATAAAATTAGAGGGAAGTATTCTAACACACTTCTTTGTGATGTGTGCATTCACCTCACAGAGTTGAATGATACTTTTCATTGTGCAGTTTTGAAACACTCCTTTTGTAGTATCTGCAAGTGTACATTTGGAGCACTTTGATGCCAATGGTGGAAAAGGAAATGTTTTCACATTAAAAATATACTGAAGCATGCTCACAAACATCTTTGTGACTTGTGCATTCATCTCACAGAGTTGAACCTTTCCTTTGCTTGAGCAGCTCTGAAACACCGTTTTTGTAGAATCTGCAAGTGGACATTTGGAGTGCTTTGAGGCCTATGGTGGAAAAGGTAATATCTTCACATAAATCTAGATTGAAGAATTCCGTCAAACTTCTTTGTGATGTGTGCATTCATCTCACAGAGTTGAACCTTAGTTTTCATTGAGCAGTTTTGAAACACTCTTTTTGTAGAATCTGCAAGTGGACATTTGGAGCTCTTGGAGGCCTGTAGTGGAAAAGGAGATATCTTCACATTAAAACCAGACAAATCATTCTCACAAACTTCTTTGTATTCTGTGCATTCATCTCACAGAGTTGAACCTTGGTTGTCATTGAGCAGTTTTGAAATCCTCTTTTTATAGAATCTGCAGGTAGACATTTGGAGCGCCTTGAGGCCTGTGGTGTATAAAGAAACATCTTCATGTAATAACTAGACAAAAGCATTCTGAGAAACTTCTTTGTGATGGGTGCACTCATCTCACGTAGTTGAACCTTTCTTTTGGTGGAGAAGCTTTGAAACACTCTTTTTGTAGAATCTGCAAGTGGACACTTGGAGCGCTTTGAGGCCCATGGTGGGATAAAAAATATCTTCACATAAAAACCAGCCAGAAGCATTCTGACGAACTTCTTTGTGATGTGTGCATTCGTCTCACAGGGTTGAACCTTTCTTTTGGTTGAGCAGCTTTGAAAAACTCTTTTTGTAGAATCTGCAAGTGGACATTTGGTGCACATTTGAGCCTATGGTGGAAAAGGAACTATCTTCACATAATAATTAGACAGAGGCCTATGGGGGAAAAGGGAATATCTTCACTTAAAAAGTATACGGAAACATTCCATCCAACTCCTTTGTAATGTGTGCATTCATCTCACCGAGTAGAACCTTCCTTTCATTGAAGAGTTTTGAAACCCTATTTTTGTAGAATCTACAAGTGGACGTTTGGAGGACTTTGAGGCCTATATTGGAAAAGAAAATTTCTTCACACAAAAAATAGACAGAAGCGTTCTGACAAACTTCTTTGGGATGTGTGCATTCATTGCACAGAGTTGAACCTTTCTTTTTATTGAGCAGTTTGAAACACTCTTTCTGTAGAATCTGCAAGTGGACATTTGGAACGCTTTGAAGCCTATGGTTTAAAAGGAAATATCTTCACCTAAAAACCACCCAGAAGCATTCTGACAAAGTTCTTTGTGATGTGTGCATTCATCTCACGGAGTTGAACCTTTCTTTTGATTGAGCAGACTTGAAACACTATTTTTGTAGAATCTGAAAGTGGATATTGGGAGCGCATTTTGGCCTAGGGTGGAAAAGGATGTATCTTCAAATAATAACTAGACAGAAGCATTCTGACACACTTCTTTGTGATGTGTGCATTCATCTCACAGAGTTGAACCTTACTTTTCATTGAGCTGTTTTGAAACACTCTTTTTGTTGAATCTTCCAGTGGTCATTTGGAGTGCTTTGAGGCCTATTGTGGAAATGGAAACATCTTCACAAAAAAATTAGACAGAAGCATTCCGACAATCTTCTTTGTTATATGTGCATTCTTCTCACAAAGTTCAACCTTCCTTTTGATTGAGCAGCCCACAAACACTCTTTTTGTAGAATCTGCATGTGGAGTTTTGGAGCACTTTGTGGTCTGTGGTGGAAAATGAAATATCCTCACATAAAAACTAGGCAGAAGAATTCTGACAAACTTCTTTGTGATGTGTACATTCACCTCACAGAGTTGAACCTTAGTTTTCATTGAGCAGTTTTCAAACCCTCTTTTTGTAGAATCTACAAGTGGAGATTTGGAGTGCTTTGATACCTGTGTTGGAAAAGGAAATATATTTACATAAATACTAGACAGAAGCATTCTGACAAACTTCTTTGAAATGTGTGCTTTCATCTCACAGAGTTGGAGTTGAACCTTACTTTTTATTGAGAAGTTTTGAAACATTTTTTTCATATAATCTGCAAGTAGACATTTGGAGCGCCTTGATGCCAATGGTGGAAAAGGAAATATCTTCATATAATAACTAGACAGAAGAGTAAACTATCGCAAGAACAAAAAACCAAACACCACGTATTCTCACTCACAGGTGAGAATTGAACAATGAGAACACATGGACACAGGAAGGGGAACATCACATTTCGGGGACTGTTGTGGGGTGGGGGGAGGGTGGAGAGATAGCATTGGGAGATATACCTAATGCTAGATGACGAGTTGGGAGGTGTAGCGCACCAGCATGGCACATGTATACATATGTAACTTACCTGCACGTTGGGCACATGTACCATAGAGCCTAAAGAATGATAATAATAATAATAGTAATAATAATAAAAGAAGAAGCATTCTGAGAAACTTCTTTGTGATGGGTGCATTCATCTCACAGAGTGGAACATTTCTTTTGGTTGAGCAGCTTTGAATGACTTTTTGGAGAATCTTCAAGTGCACATTTGGAGCGCTTTGTGGCCTATGGTGAAAAAGCAAATATCTTCTCATAAAAACTAGACAGAAGCATTCTGAAAAACTTCTTAGTCATGTATACATTCATCTCAGAGAATTGTACTTTACGTTTCATTGAGCAGTTTTGAAAAACTCTTTCTGTAGTATCTACAAGTGGCCGTTTGGAGCACTTTGAGGCCTATGGTGGAAAAGGAAATATCTTCACACAAAAACCAGACAGAAGCATTCTGACAAACATTTTGTGATGTGTGCATTCATCTCACAGGGTTGGACATTTCTTTTGATTGAGCAGCTTTGAAACACTCTTTTTGTAGGATTTGAAAGTGGACATTTGGAGTGCTTTGTGTCCTATGGTGGAAAAGGAATTATCTTCACATGAAAAATGTACAGAAGCATTCTGACAAACTTCTTTGTGATGTGTGCATTCATCTCACAGAATTGAACCTTACTTTTCATTGAGCAGTTTTGAAACTCTCTGTAGAATCTACAAGTGGACATTTGGAGCACTCTTAGGTCTATGGTGGAAAAGGAATTACCTTAACATAATAACGAGACAGAAGGATTCTGACAAACTCCTTTGTCGTGTGTGCATTCATCTCACAGAGTTGAACCTTACTTTTCATTGAGCAGCTTTGAAACACACTTTTTGTAGAATCTGCGAGTGGACATTTGTGGCACTTTGAGACCTATGGTGGAAAAGTAAATATGTTCACATAAAAACCAGACAGAAGCATTGTGACAAACTTGTTTGTGATGTGTGCAATTATCTCACAGAATTGAACCTTACTTTTCATTGAGCAGTTTTGTAACACTCTTTATGTAGAATCTGCCAGTGGACATTTGGAGTGCTTTGAGTCCTATTGTGTACATGGAAATATCTTCACATAAAAACTAGACAGAAGCACTCTGACAAACTTCTTGGTGAAGTGTGCATTCATCTCACAGATTTGAAACTTTCTTTTGATTAAGCAACTTTTAAACACTGTTTTGTAGAATCTGCAAGTGGACATTTCGAGCGCTTTGAGACCAATGGTGGAAAAGGAAATACCTTCACGTAAAATCTAGACAGAAGCATTCTGACAAACTACTTTGGATGTGTGCATTCATCTCACAGAGTAGAACTTTAGTTTTCAATGAGCAGTTTTAAAAAACTCTTTTTGTAGAATCTGCAAGTGAACATTTGGAGCACCTTTAGTCCTATGGTGGGAAAGGAAATATCTTCAAATAAAAACTAGACAGAAGGACTCTCACAAACTTCTCTGTGACGGGTGCATTCATCTCACAGAGTTGAACATTTCTTTTGATTGAGCAGCTTTGAAACACGCTTTTTGTAGAATCTGCGAGAGGACATTTGGAGCGTTTTAAAGCCTATTGTGGAAAAGGGAATATCTTCATATAAAAACTAGTCAGAAGAATTCTGACAAACTTCTTCATGATTTGTGAATTCCTCTCACAGAGTTGAACCTTACTTTTCATTGAGCAGCCTTGAAGCACTTTCTTTGTAGAATCTGCAAGTGGACATTTGGAGCGCTTTGAGGCCTATGGTGGAAAAAGAAATATCTTCACATAAAATTAGAGGGAAGTATTCTAACACACTTCTTTGTGATGTGTGCATTCACCTCACAGAGTTGAATGATACTTTTCATTGTGCAGTTTTGAAACACTCCTTTTGTAGTATCTGCAAGTGTACATTTGGAGCACTTTGATGCCAATGGTGGATAAGGAAATGTTTTCACATTAAAAATATACTGAAGCATGCTCACAAACATCTTTGTGACTTGTGCATTCATCTCACAGAGTTGAACCTTTCCTTTGCTTGAGCAGCTCTGAAACACCGTTTTTGTAGAATCTGCAAGTGGACATTTGGAGTGCTTTGAGGCCTATGGTGGAAAAGGTAATATCTTCACATAAATCTAGATTGAAGAATTCCGTCAAACTTCTTTGTGATGTGTGCATTCATCTCACAGACTTGAACCTTAGTTTTCATTGAGCAGTTTTGAAACACTCTTTTTGTAGAATCTGCAAGTGGACATTTGGAGCGCATTTAGGCCTAGGGTGGAAAAGGAAGTATCTTCAAATAATAACTAGACAGAAGCATTCTGACACACTTCTTTGTGATGTGTGCATTCATCTCACAGAGTTGAACCTTACTTTTCATTGAGCTGTTTTGAAACACTCTTTTTGTTGAATCTTCCAGTGGTCATTTGGAGTGCTTTGAGGCCTATTGTGGAAATGGAAACATCTTCACAAAAAAATTAGACAGAAGCATTCCGACAATCTTCTTTGTTATATGTGCATTCTTCTCACAAAGTTCAACCTTCCTTTTGATTGAGCAGCCCACAAACACTCTTTTTGTAGAATCTGCATGTGGAGTTTTGGAACACTTTGAGGTCTGTGGTGGAAAATGAAATATCCTCACATAAAAACTAGGCAGAAGAATTCTGACAAACTTCTTTGTGATGTGTACATTCACCTCACAGAGTTGAACCTTAGTTTTCATTGAGCAGTTTTCAAACCCTCTTTTTGTAGAATCTACAAGTGGAGATTTGGAGTGCTTTGATACCTGTGTTGGAAAAGGAAATATATTTACATAAATACTAGACAGAAGCATTCTGACAAACTTCTTTGAAATGTGTGCTTTCATCTCACAGAGTTGGAGTTGAACCTTCCTTTTTATTGAGAAGTTTTGAAACATTTTTTTCATATAATCTGCAAGTAGACATTTGGAGCGCCTTGATGCCAATGGTGGAAAAGGAAATATCTTCATATAATAACTAGACAGAAGAGTAAACTATCGCAAGAACAAAAAACCAAACACCACGTATTCTCACTCACAGGTGAGAATTGAACAATGAGAACACATGGACACAGGAAAGGGAACATCACATTTCGGGGACTGCTGTGGGGTGGGGGGAGGGTGGAGGGATAGCATTGGGAGATATACCTAATGCTAGATGACGAGTTGGGAGGTGTAGCGCACCAGCATGGCACATGTATACATATGTAACTTACCTGCACGTTGCGCACATGTACCATAGAGCCTAAAGAATTATAATAATAATAATAATAATAATAATAATAATAATAAAAGAAGAAGCATTCTGAGAAACTTCTTTGTGATGGGTGCATTCATCTCACAGAGTGGAACATTTCTTTTGGTTGAGCAGCTTTGAATGACTTTTTGGAGAATCTTCAAGTGCACATTTGGAGCGCTTTGTGGCCTATGGTGAAAAAGCAAATATCTTCTCATAAAAACTAGACAGAAGCATTCTGAAAAACTTCTTAGTCATGTATACATTCATCTCAGAGAATTGTACCTTACGTTTCATTGAGCAGTTTTGAAAAACTCTTTCTGTAGTATCTACAAGTGGCCGTTTGGAGCACTTTGAGGCCTATGGTGGAAAAGGAAATATCTTCACATAAAAACCAGACAGAAGCATTCTGACAAACATTTTGTGATGTGTGCATTCATCTCACAGGGTTGGACATTTCTTTTGATTGAGCAGCTTTGAAACACTCTTTTTGTAGGATTTGAAAGTGGACATTTGGAGTGCTTTGTGTCCTATGGTGGAAAAGGAATTATTTTCACATGAAAAGTGTACAGAAGCATTCTGACAAACTTCTTTGTGATGTGTGCATTCATCTCACAGAGTTGAACCTTACTTTTCATTGAGCAGTTTTGAAACTCTCTGTAGAATCTACAAGTGGACATTTGGAGCACTCTTAGGTCTATGGTGGAAAAGGAATTACTTTAACATAATAACGAGACAGAAGGATTCTGACAAACTCCTTTGTCGTGTGTGCATTCATCTCACAGAGTTGAACCTTACTTTTCATTGAGCAGCTTTGAAACACTCTTTTTGTAGAATCTGCGAGTGGACATTTGTGGCACTTTGAGACCTATGGTGGAAAAGTAAATATGTTCACATAAAAACCACACAGAAGCATTGTGACAAACTTCTTTGTGATGTGTGCAATTATCTCACAGAATTGAACCTTAGTTTTCATTGAGCAGTTTTGTAACACTCTTTATGTAGAATCTGCCAGTGGACATTTGGAGTGCTTTGAGTCCTATTGTGTACATGGAAATATCTTCACATAAAAACTAGACAGAAGCATTCTGACAAACTTCTTGGTGAAGTGTGCATTCATCTCACAGAGTTGAAACTTTCTTTTGATTAAGCAACTTTTAAACACTGTTTTGTAGAATCTGCAAGTGGACATTTCGAGCGCTTTGAGACCAATGGTGGAAAAGGAAATACCTTCACATAAAATCTAGACAGAAGCATTCTGACAAACTACTTTGGATGTGTGCATTCATCTCACAGAGTAGAACTTTAGTTTTCAATGAGCAGTTTTAAAAAACTCTTTTTGTAGAATCTGCAAGTGAACATTTGGAGCACCTTTAGTCCTATGGTGGGAAAGGAAATATCTTCAAATAAAAACTAGACAGAAGGACTCTCACAAACTTCTCTGTGACGGGTGCATTCATCTCACAGAGTTGAACATTTCTTTTGATTGAGCAGCTTTGAAACACGCTTTTTGTAGAATCTGCGAGAGGACATTTGGAGCGTTTTAAAGCCTATTGTGGAAAAGGGAATATCTTCATATAAAAACTAGTCAGAAGAATTCTGACAAACTTCTTCATGATTTGTGAATTCCTCTCACAGAGTTGAACCTTACTTTTCATTGAGCAGCCTTGAAGCACTTTCTTTGTAGAATCTGCAAGTGGACATTTGGAGCGCTTTGAGGCCTATGGTGGAAAAAGAAATATCTTCACATAAAATTAGAGGGAAGTATTCTAACACACTTCTTTGTGATGTGTGCATTCACCTCACAGAGTTGAATGATACTTTTCATTGTGCAGTTTTGAAACACTCCTTTTGTAGTATCTGCAAGTGTACATTTGGAGCACTTTGATGCCAATGGTGGAAAAGGAAATGTTTTCACATTAAAAATATACTGAAGCATGCTCACAAACATCTTTGTGACTTGTGCATTCATCTCACAGAGTTGAACCTTTCCTTTGCTTGAGCAGCTCTGAAACACCGTTTTTGTAGAATCTGCAAGTGGACATTTGGAGTGCTTTGAGGCCTATGGTGGAAAAGGTAATATCTTCACATAAATCTAGATTGAAGAATTCCGTCAAACTTCTTTGTGATGTGTGCATTCATCTCACAGAGTTGAACCTTAGTTTTCATTGAGCAGTTTTGAAACACTCTTTTTGTAGAATCTGCAAGTGGACATTTGGAGCTCTTGGAGGCCTGTAGTGGAAAAGGAGATATCTTCACATTAAAACCAGACAAATCATTCTCACAAACTTCTTTGTATTCTGTGCATTCATCTCACAGAGTTGAACCTTGGTTGTCATTGAGCAGTTTTGAAATCCTCTTTTTATAGAATCTGCAGGTAGACATTTGGAGCGCCTTGAGGCCTGTGGTGTATAAAGAAACATCTTCATGTAATAACTAGACAAAAGCATTCTGAGAAACTTCTTTGTGATGGGTGCACTCATCTCACGTAGTTGAACCTTTCTTTTGGTGGAGAAGCTTTGAAACACTCTTTTTGTAGAATCTGCAAGTGGACACTTGGAGCGCTTTGAGGCCCATGGTGGGATAAAAAATATCTTCACATAAAAACCAGCCAGAAGCATTCTGACGAACTTCTTTGTGATGTGTGCATTCGTCTCACAGGGTTGAACCTTTCTTTTGGTTGAGCAGCTTTGAAAAACTCTTTTTGTAGAATCTGCAAGTGGACATTTGGTGCACATTTGAGCCTATGGTGGAAAAGGAACTATCTTCACATAATAATTAGACAGAGGCCTATGGGGGAAAAGGGAATATCTTCACTTAAAAAGTATACGGAAACATTCCATCAAACTCCTTTGTAATGTGTGCATTCATCTCACCGAGTAGAACCTTCCTTTCATTGAAGAGTTTTGAAACCCTATTTTTGTAGAATCTACAAGTGGACGTTTGGAGGACTTTGAGGCCTATATTGGAAAAGAAAATTTCTTCACACAAAAAATAGACAGAAGCGTTCTGACAAACTTCTTTGGGATGTGTGCATTCATTGCACAGAGTTGAACCTTTCTTTTTATTGAGCAGTTTGAAACACTCTTTCTGTAGAATCTGCAAGTGGACATTTGGAACGCTTTGAAGCCTATGGTTTAAAAGGAAATATCTTCACCTAAAAACCACCCAGAAGCATTCTGACAAAGTTCTTTGTGATGTGTGCATTCATCTCACGGAGTTGAACCTTTCTTTTGATTGAGCAGACTTGAAACACTATTTTTGTAGAATCTGAAAGTGGATATTGGGAGCGCATTTTGGCCTAGGGTGGAAAAGGATGTATCTTCAAATAATAACTAGACAGAAGCATTCTGACACACTTCTTTGTGATGTGTGCATTCATCTCACAGAGTTGAACCTTACTTTTCATTGAGCTGTTTTGAAACACTCTTTTTGTTGAATCTTCCAGTGGTCATTTGGAGTGCTTTGAGGCCTATTGTGGAAATGGAAACATCTTCACAAAAAAATTAGACAGAAGCATTCCGACAATCTTCTTTGTTATATGTGCATTCTTCTCACAAAGTTCAACCTTCCTTTTGATTGAGCAGCCCACAAACACTCTTTTTGTAGAATCTGCATGTGGAGTTTTGGAGCACTTTGTGGTCTGTGGTGGAAAATGAAATATCCTCACATAAAAACTAGGCAGAAGAATTCTGACAAACTTCTTTGTGATGTGTACATTCACCTCACAGAGTTGAACCTTAGTTTTCATTGAGCAGTTTTCAAACCCTCTTTTTGTAGAATCTACAAGTGGAGATTTGGAGTGCTTTGATACCTGTGTTGGAAAAGGAAATATATTTACATAAATACTAGACAGAAGCATTCTGACAAACTTCTTTGAAATGTGTGCTTTCATCTCACAGAGTTGGAGTTGAACCTTACTTTTTATTGAGAAGTTTTGAAACATTTTTTTCATATAATCTGCAAGTAGACATTTGGAGCGCCTTGATGCCAATGGTGGAAAAGGAAATATCTTCATATAATAACTAGACAGAAGAGTAAACTATCGCAAGAACAAAAAACCAAACACCACGTATTCTCACTCACAGGTGAGAATTGAACAATGAGAACACATGGACACAGGAAGGGGAACATCACATTTCGGGGACTGTTGTGGGGTGGGGGGAGGGTGGAGAGATAGCATTGGGAGATATACCTAATGCTAGATGACGAGTTGGGAGGTGTAGCGCACCAGCATGGCACATGTATACATATGTAACTTACCTGCACGTTGGGCACATGTACCATAGAGCCTAAAGAATGATAATAATAATAATAGTAATAATAATAAAAGAAGAAGCATTCTGAGAAACTTCTTTGTGATGGGTGCATTCATCTCACAGAGTGGAACATTTCTTTTGGTTGAGCAGCTTTGAATGACTTTTTGGAGAATCTTCAAGTGCACATTTGGAGCGCTTTGTGGCCTATGGTGAAAAAGCAAATATCTTCTCATAAAAACTAGACAGAAGCATTCTGAAAAACTTCTTAGTCATGTATACATTCATCTCAGAGAATTGTACTTTACGTTTCATTGAGCAGTTTTGAAAAACTCTTTCTGTAGTATCTACAAGTGGCCGTTTGGAGCACTTTGAGGCCTATGGTGGAAAAGGAAATATCTTCACACAAAAACCAGACAGAAGCATTCTGACAAACATTTTGTGATGTGTGCATTCATCTCACAGGGTTGGACATTTCTTTTGATTGAGCAGCTTTGAAACACTCTTTTTGTAGGATTTGAAAGTGGACATTTGGAGTGCTTTGTGTCCTATGGTGGAAAAGGAATTATCTTCACATGAAAAATGTACAGAAGCATTCTGACAAACTTCTTTGTGATGTGTGCATTCATCTCACAGAATTGAACCTTACTTTTCATTGAGCAGTTTTGAAACTCTCTGTAGAATCTACAAGTGGACATTTGGAGCACTCTTAGGTCTATGGTGGAAAAGGAATTACCTTAACATAATAACGAGACAGAAGGATTCTGACAAACTCCTTTGTCGTGTGTGCATTCATCTCACAGAGTTGAACCTTACTTTTCATTGAGCAGCTTTGAAACACACTTTTTGTAGAATCTGCGAGTGGACATTTGTGGCACTTTGAGACCTATGGTGGAAAAGTAAATATGTTCACATAAAAACCAGACAGAAGCATTGTGACAAACTTGTTTGTGATGTGTGCAATTATCTCACAGAATTGAACCTTACTTTTCATTGAGCAGTTTTGTAACACTCTTTATGTAGAATCTGCCAGTGGACATTTGGAGTGCTTTGAGTCCTATTGTGTACATGGAAATATCTTCACATAAAAACTAGACAGAAGCACTCTGACAAACTTCTTGGTGAAGTGTGCATTCATCTCACAGATTTGAAACTTTCTTTTGATTAAGCAACTTTTAAACACTCTTTTGTAGAATCTGCAAGTGGACATTTCGAGCGCTTTGAGACCAATGGTGGAAAAGGAAATACCTTCACGTAAAATCTAGACAGAAGCATTCTGACAAACTACTTTGGATGTGTGCATTCATCTCACAGAGTAGAACTTTAGTTTTCAATGAGCAGTTTTAAAAAACTCTTTTGGTAGAATCTGCAAGTGAACATTTGGAGCACCTTTAGTCCTATGGTGGGAAAGGAAATATCTTCAAATAAAAACTAGACAGAAGGACTCTCACAAACTTCTCTGTGACGGGTGCATTCATCTCACAGAGTTGAACATTTCTTTTGATTGAGCAGCTTTGAAACACGCTTTTTGTAGAATCTGCGAGAGGACATTTGGAGCGTTTTAAAGCCTATTGTGGAAAAGGGAATATCTTCATATAAAAACTAGTCAGAAGAATTCTGACAAACTTCTTCATGATTTGTGAATTCCTCTCACAGAGTTGAACCTTACTTTTCATTGAGCAGCCTTGAAGCACTTTCTTTGTAGAATCTGCAAGTGGACATTTGGAGCGCTTTGAGGCCTATGGTGGAAAAAGAAATATCTTCACATAAAATTAGAGGGAAGTATTCTAACACACTTCTTTGTGATGTGTGCATTCACCTCACAGAGTTGAATGATACTTTTCATTGTGCAGTTTTGAAACACTCCTTTTGTAGTATCTGCAAGTGTACATTTGGAGCACTTTGATGCCAATGGTGGATAAGGAAATGTTTTCACATTAAAAATATACTGAAGCATGCTCACAAACATCTTTGTGACTTGTGCATTCATCTCACAGAGTTGAACCTTTCCTTTGCTTGAGCAGCTCTGAAACACCGTTTTTGTAGAATCTGCAAGTGGACATTTGGAGTGCTTTGAGGCCTATGGTGGAAAAGGTAATATCTTCACATAAATCTAGATTGAAGAATTCCGTCAAACTTCTTTGTGATGTGTGCATTCATCTCACAGACTTGAACCTTAGTTTTCATTGAGCAGTTTTGAAACACTCTTTTTGTAGAATCTGCAAGTGGACATTTGGAGCGCATTTAGGCCTAGGGTGGAAAAGGAAGTATCTTCAAATAATAACTAGACAGAAGCATTCTGACACACTTCTTTGTGATGTGTGCATTCATCTCACAGAGTTGAACCTTACTTTTCATTGAGCTGTTTTGAAACACTCTTTTTGTTGAATCTTCCAGTGGTCATTTGGAGTGCTTTGAGGCCTATTGTGGAAATGGAAACATCTTCACAAAAAAATTAGACAGAAGCATTCCGACAATCTTCTTTGTTATATGTGCATTCTTCTCACAAAGTTCAACCTTCCTTTTGATTGAGCAGCCCACAAACACTCTTTTTGTAGAATCTGCATGTGGAGTTTTGGAACACTTTGAGGTCTGTGGTGGAAAATGAAATATCCTCACATAAAAACTAGGCAGAAGAATTCTGACAAACTTCTTTGTGATGTGTACATTCACCTCACAGAGTTGAACCTTAGTTTTCATTGAGCAGTTTTCAAACCCTCTTTTTGTAGAATCTACAAGTGGAGATTTGGAGTGCTTTGATACCTGTGTTGGAAAAGGAAATATATTTACATAAATACTAGACAGAAGCATTCTGACAAACTTCTTTGAAATGTGTGCTTTCATCTCACAGAGTTGGAGTTGAACCTTCCTTTTTATTGAGAAGTTTTGAAACATTTTTTTCATATAATCTGCAAGTAGACATTTGGAGCGCCTTGATGCCAATGGTGGAAAAGGAAATATCTTCATATAATAACTAGACAGAAGAGTAAACTATCGCAAGAACAAAAAACCAAACACCACGTATTCTCACTCACAGGTGAGAATTGAACAATGAGAACACATGGACACAGGAAAGGGAACATCACATTTCGGGGACTGCTGTGGGGTGGGGGGAGGGTGGAGGGATAGCATTGGGAGATATACCTAATGCTAGATGACGAGTTGGGAGGTGTAGCGCAGCAGCATGGCACATGTATACATATGTAACTTACCTGCACGTTGCGCACATGTACCATAGAGCCTAAAGAATTATAATAATAATAATAGTAATAATAATAAAAGAAGAAGCATTCTGAGAAACTTCTTTGTGATGGGTGCATTCATCTCACAGAGTGGAACATTTCTTTTGGTTGAGCAGCTTTGAATGACTTTTTGGAGAATCTTCAAGTGCACATTTGGAGCGCTTTGAGGCCTATGGTGAAAAAGCAAATATCTTCTCATAAAAACTAGACAGAAGCATTCTGAAAAACTTCTTAGTCATGTATACATTCATCTCAGAGAATTGTACCTTATGTTTCATTGAGCAGTTTTGAAAAACTCTTTCTGTAGTATCTACAAGTGGCCGTTTGGAGCACTTTGAGGCCTATCGTGGAAAAGGAAATATCTTCACACAAACACCAGACAGAAGCATTCTGACAAACATTTTGTGATGTGTGCATTCATCTCACAGGGTTGGACATTTCTTTTGATTGAGCAGCTTTGAAACACTCTTTTTGTAGGATTTGAAAGTGGACATTTGGAGTGCTTTGTGTCCTATGGTGGAAAAGGAATTATCTTCACATGAAAAATGTACAGAAACATTCTGACAAACTTCTTTGTGATGTGTGCATTCATCTCACAGAGTTGAACCTTACTTTTCATTGAGCAGTTTTGAAACTCTCTGTAGAATCTACAAGTGGACATTTGGAGCACTCTTAGGTCTATGGTGGAAAAGGAATTACCTTAACATAATAACGAGACAGAAGGATTCTGACAAACTCCTTTGTGGTGTGTGCATTCATCTCAGAGAGTTGAACCTTACTTTTCATTGAGCAGCTTTGAAACACTCTTTTTGTAGAATCTGCGAGTGGACATTTGTGGCACTTTGAGACCTATGGTGGAAAAGTAAATATGTTCACATAAAAACCAGACAGAAGCATTGTGACAAACTTGTTTGTGATGTGTGCAATTATCTCACAGAATTGAACCTTACTTTTCATTGAGCAGTTTTGTAACACTCTTTATGTAGAATCTGCCAGTGGACATTTGGAGTGCTTTGAGTCCTATTGTGTACATGGAAATATCTTCACATAAAAACTAGACAGAAGCACTCTGACAAACTTCTTGCTGAAGTGTGCATTCATCTCACAGAGTTGAAACTTTCTTTGGATTAAGCAACTTTTAAACACTCTTTTGTAGAATCTGCAAGTGGACATTTCGAGCGCTTTGAGACCAATGGTGGAAAAGGAAATACCTTCACATAAAATCTAGACAGAAGCATTCTGACAAACTACTTTGGATGTGTGCATTCATCTCACAGAGTAGAACTTTAGTTTTCAATGAGCAGTTTTAAAAAACTCTTTTGGTAGAATCTGCAAGTGAACATTTGGAGCACCTTTAGTCCTATGGTGGGAAAGGAAATATCTTCAAATAAAAACTAGACAGAAGGACTCTCACAAACTTCTCTGTGACGGGTGCATTCATCTCACAGAGTTGAACATTTCTTTTGATTGAGCAGCTTTGAAACACGCTTTTTGTAGAATCTGCGAGAGGACATTTGGAGCGTTTTAAAGCCTATTGTGGAAAAGGGAATATCTTCATATAAAAACTAGTCAGAAGAATTCTGACAAACTTCTTCATGATTTGTGAATTCCTCTCACAGAGTTGAACCTTACTTTTCATTGAGCAGCCTTGAAGCACTTTCTTTGTAGAATCTGCAAGTGGACATTTGGAGCGCTTTGAGGCCTATGGTGGAAAAAGAAATATCTTCACATAAAATTAGAGGGAAGTATTCTAACACACTTCTTTGTGATGTGTGCATTCACCTCACAGAGTTGAATGATACTTTTCATTGTGCAGTTTTGAAACACTCCTTTTGTAGTATCTGCAAGTGTACATTTGGAGCACTTTGATGCCAATGGTGGAAAAGGAAATGTTTTCACATTAAAAATATACTGAAGCATGCTCACAAACATCTTTGTGACTTGTGCATTCATCTCACAGAGTTGAACCTTTCCTTTGCTTGAGCAGCTCTGAAACACCGTTTTTGTAGAATCTGCAAGTGGACATTTGGAGTGCTTTGAGGCCTATGGTGGAAAAGGTAATATCTTCACATAAATCTAGATTGAAGAATTCCGTCAAACTTCTTTGTGATGTGTGCATTCATCTCACAGAGTTGAACCTTAGTTTTCATTGAGCAGTTTTGAAACACTCTTTTTGTAGAATCTGCAAGTGGACATTTGGAGCTCTTGGAGGCCTGTAGTGGAAAAGGAGATATCTTCACATTAAAACCAGACAAATCATTCTCACAAACTTCTTTGTATTCTGTGCATTCATCTCACAGAGTTGAACCTTGATTGTCATTGAGCAGTTTTGAAATCCTCTTTTTATAGAATCTGCAGGTAGACATTTGGAGCGCCTTGAGGCCTGTGGTGTATAACGAAACATCTTCATATAATAACTAGACAAAAGCATTCTGAGAAACTTCTTTGTGATGGGTGCACTCATCTCACGTAGTTGAACCTTTCTTTTGGTGGAGAAGCTTTGAAACACTCTTTTTGTAGAATCTGCAAGTGGACACTTGGAGCGCTTTGAGGCCCATGGTGGGATAAAGAATATCTTCACATAAAAACCAGCCAGAAGCATTCTGACGAACTTCTTTGTGATGTGTGCATTCGTCTCACAGGGTTGAACCTTTCTTTTGGTTGAGCAGCTTTGAAAAACTCTTTTTGTAGAATCTGCAAGTGGACATTTGGTGCACATTTGAGCCTATGGTGGAAAAGGAACTATCTTCACCTAATAATTAGACAGAGGCCTATGGGGGAAAAGGGAATATCTTCACTTAAAAAGTATACGGAAACATTCCATCAAACTCCTTTGTAATGTGTGCATTCATCTCACCGAGTAGAACCTTCCTTTCATTGAAGAGTTTTGAAACCCTATTTTTGTAGAATCTACAAGTGGACGTTTGGAGGACTTTGAGGCCTATATTGGAAAAGAAAATTTCTTCACACAAAAAATAGACAGAAGCGTTCTGACAAACTTCTTTGGGATGTGTGCATTCATTGCACAGAGTTGAACCTTTCTTTTTATTGAGCAGTTTGAAACACTCTTTCTGTAGAATCTGCAAGTGGACATTTGGAACGCTTTGAAGCCTATGGTTTAAAAGGAAATATCTTCACCTAAAAACCACCCAGAAGCATTCTGACAAAGTTCTTGGTGATGTGTGCATTCATCTCACGGAGTTGAACCTTTCTTTTGATTGAGCAGACTTGAAACACTATTTTTGTAGAATCTGAAAGTGGATATTTGGAGCGCATTTAGGCCTAGGGTGGAAAAGGAAGTATCTTCAAATAATAACTAGACAGAAGCATTCTGACACACTTCTTTGTGATGTGTGCATTCATCTCACAGAGTTGAACCTTACTTTTCATTGAGCTGTTTTGAAACACTCTTTTTGTTGAATCTTCCAGTGGTCATTTGGAGTGCTTTGAGGCCTATTGTGGAAATGGAAACATCTTCACAAAAAAATTAGACAGAAGCATTCCGACAATCTTCTTTGTTATATGTGCATTCTTCTCACAAAGTTCAACCTTCCTTTTGATTGAGCAGCCCACAAACACTCTTTTTGTAGAATCTGCATGTGGAGTTTTGGAACACTTTGAGGTCTGTGGTGGAAAATGAAATATCCTCACATAAAAACTAGGCAGAAGAATTCTGACAAACTTCTTTGTGATGTGTACATTCACCTCACAGAGTTGAACCTTAGTTTTCATTGAGCAGTTTTCAAACCCTCTTTTTGTAGAATCTACAAGTGGAGATTTGGAGTGCTTTGATACCTGTGTTGGAAAAGGAAATATATTTACATAAATACTAGACAGAAGCATTCTGACAAACTTCTTTGAAATGTGTGCTTTCATCTCACAGAGTTGGAGTTGAACCTTACTTTTTATTGAGAAGTTTTGAAACATTTTTTTCATATAATCTGCAAGTAGACATTTGGAGCGCCTTGATGCCAATGGTGGAAAAGGAAATATCTTCATATAATAACTAGACAGAAGAGTAAACTATCGCAAGAACAAAAAACCAAACACCACGTATTCTCACTCACAGGTGAGAATTGAACAATGAGAACACATGGACACAGGAAAGGGAACATCACATTTCGGGGAATGTTGTGGGGTGGGGGGAGGGTGGAGGGATAGCATTGGGAGATATACCTAATGCTAGATGACGAGTTGGGAGGTGTAGCGCAGCAGCATGGCACATGTATACATATGTAGCTTACCTGCACGTTGCGCACATGTACCATAGAGCCTAAAGAATTATAACAATAATAATAGTAATAATAATAAAAGAAGAAGCATTCTGAGAAACTTCTTTGTGATGGGTGCATTCATCTCACAGAGTGGAACATTTCTTTTGGTTGAGCAGCTTTGAATGACTTTTTGGAGAATCTTCAAGTGCACATTTGGAGCGCTTTGAGGCCTATGGTGAAAAAGCAAATATCTTCTCATAAAAACTAGACAGAAGCATTCTGAAAAACTTCTTAGTCATGTATACATTCATCTCAGAGAATTGTACCTTACGTTTCATTGAGCAGTTTTGAAAAACCCTTTCTGTAGTATCTACAAGTGGCCGTTTGGAGCACTTTGAGGCCTATGGTGGAAAAGGAAATATCTTCACACAAAAACCAGACAGAAGCATTCTGACAAACATTTTGTGATGTGTGCATTCATCTCACAGGGTTGGACATGTCTTTAGATTGAGCAGCTTTGAAACACTCTTTTTGTAGGATTTGAAAGTGGACATTTGGAGTGCTTTGTGTCCTATGGTGGAAAAGGAATTATCTTCACATGAAAAATATACAGAAGCATTCTGACAAACTTCTTTGTGATGTGTGCATTCATCTCACAGAGTTGAATCTTACTTTTCATTGAGCAGTTTTGAAACTCTCTGTAGAATCTACAAGTGGACATTTGGAGCACTCTTAGGTCTATGGTGGAAAAGGAATTACCTTAACATAATAACGAGACAGAAGGATTCTGACAAACTACTTTGTCGTGTGTGCATTCATCTCACAGAGTTGAACCTTACTTTTCATTGAGCAGCTTTGAAACACTCTTTTTGTAGAATCTGCGAGTGGACATTTGTGGCACTTTGAGACCTATGGTGGAAAAGTAAATATGTTCACATAAAAACCAGACAGAAGCATTGTGACAAACTTCTTTGTGATGTGTGCAATTATCTCACAGAATTGAACCTTACTTTTCATTGAGCAGTTTTGTAACACTCTTTATGTAGAATCTGCCCGTGGACATTTGGAGTGCTTTGAGTCCTATTGTGTACATGGAAATATCTTCACATAAAAACTAGACAGAAGCATTCTGACAAACTTCTTGGTGAAGTGTGCATTTATCTCACAGAGTTGAAACTTTCTTTTGATTAAGCAACTTTTAAACACTCTTTTGTAGAATCTGCAAGTGGACATTTCGAGCGCTTTGAGACCAGTGGTGGAAAAGGAAATACCTTCACATAACATCTAGACAGAAGCATTCTGACAAACTACTTTGGATGTGTGCATTCATCTCACAGAGTAGAACTTTAGTTTTCAATGAGCAGTTTTAAAAAACTCTTTTTGTAGAATCTGCAAGTGAACATTTGGAGCACCTTTAGTCCGATGGTGGGAAAGGAAATATCTTCAAATAAAAACTAGACAGAAGGACTCTCACAAACTTCTCTGTGACGGGTGCATTCATCTCACAGAGTTGAACATTTCTTTTGATTGAGCAGCTTTGAAACACGCTTTTTGTAGAATCTGCGAGAGGACATTTGGAGCGTTTTAAAGCCTATTGTGGAAAAGGGAATATCTTCATATAAAAACTAGTCAGAAGAATTCTGACAAACTTCTTCATGATTTGTGAATTCATCTCACAGAGTTGAACCTTACTTTTCATTGAGCAGCCTTGAAGCACTTTCTTTGTAGAATCTGCAAGTGGACATTTGGAGCGCTTTGAGGCCTATGGTGGAAAAAGAAATATCTTCACATAAAATTAGAGGGAAGTATTCTAACACACTTCTTTGTGATGTGTGCATTCACCTCACAGAGTTGAATGATACTTTTCATTGTGCAGTTTTGAAACACTCCTTTTGTAGTATCTGCAAGTGTACATTTGGAGCACTTTGATGCCAATGGTGGAAAAGGAAATATTTTCACATTAAAAATATACTGAAGCATGCTCACAAACAACTTTGTGACTTGTGCATTCATCTCACAGAGTTGAACCTTTCCTTTGCTTGAGCAGCTCTGAAACACCGTTTTTGTAGAATCTGCAAGTGGACATTTGGAGTGCTTTGAGGCCTATGGTGGAAAACGTAATATCTTCACATAAATCTAGATTGAAGAATTCCGTCAAACTTCTTTGTGATGTGTGCATTCATCTCACAGAGATGAACCTCAGTTTTCATTGAGCAGTTTTGAAACACTCTTTTTGTAGAATCTGCAAGTGGACATTTGGAGATCTTGGAGGCCTGTCGTGGAAAAGGAGATATCTTCACATTAAAACCAGACAAATCAATCTCAAAAACTTCCTTGTATTCTGTGCCTTCATCTCACAGAGTTGAACCTTGGTTGTCATTGAGCAGTTTTGAAATCCTCTTTTTATAGAATCTGCAGGTAGACATTTGGAGCGCCTTGAGGCCTGTGGTGTATAACGAAACATCTTCATATAATAACTAGACAAACGCATTCTGAGAAACTTCTTTGTGATGGGTGCACTCATCTCACGTAGTTGAACCTTTCTTTTGGTGGAGAAGCTTTGAAACACTCTTTTTGTAGAATCTGCAAGTGGACACTTGGAGCGCTTTGAGGCCCATGGTGGGATAAAAAATATCTTAACATAAAAACCAGCCAGAAGCTTTCTGACGAACTTCTTTGTGATGTGTGCATTCGTCTCACAGGGTTGAACCTTTCTTTTGATTGAGCAGCTTTGAAAAACTCTTTTTGTAGAATCTGCAAGTGGACATTTGGTGCACATTTGAGCCTATGGTGGAAAAGGAACTATGTTCACATAATAATTAGACAGAAGCCTATGGGGGAAAAGGGAATATCTTCACTTAAAAAGTATACGGAAACATTCCATCAAACTCCTTTGTAATGTGTGCATTCATCTCACCGAGTAGAACCTTCCTTTCATTGCAGAGTTTTGAAACCCTATTTTTGTAGAATCTACAAGTGGACGATTGGAGGACTTTGAGGCCTATATTGGAAAAGAAAATTTCTTCACACAAAAAATAGACAGAAGCGTTCTGACAAACTCTTTGGGATGTGTGCATTCATTGCACAGAGTTGAACCTTTCTTTTTATTGAGCAGTTTGAAACACTCTTTTTGTAGAATCTGCAAGTGGACATTTGGAACGCTTTGAAGCCTATGGTTTAAAAGGAAATATCTTCACCTAAAAACCACCCAGAAGCATTCTGACAAAGTTCTTGGTGATGTGTGCATTCATCTCACGGAGTTGAACCTTTCTTTTGATTGAGCAGACTTGAAACACTATTTTTGTAGAATCTGAAAGTGGATATTTGGAGCGCATTTAGGCCTAGGGTGGAAAAGGAAGTATCTTCGAATAATAACTAGACAGAAGCATTCTGACACACTTCTTTGTGATGTGTGCATTCATCTCACAGAGTTGAACCTTACTTTTCATTGAGCTGTTTTGAAACACTCTTTTTGTTGAATCTTCCAGTGGTCATTTGGAGTGCTTTGAGGCCTATTGTGGAAATGGAAATATCTTCACAAAAAAATTAGACAGAAGCATTCCGACAATCTTCTTGGTTATATGTGCATTCTTCTCACAAAGTTCAACCTTCCTTTTGATTGAGCAGCCCACAAACACTCTTTTTGTAGAATCTGCATGTGGAGTTTTGGAGCACTTTGAGGTCTGTGGTGGAAAATGAAATATCCTCACATAAAAACTAGGCAGAAGAATTCTGACAAACTTCTTTGTGATGTGTACATTCACCTCACAGAGTTGAACCTTAGTTTTCATTGAGCAGTTTTCAAACCCTCTTTTTGTAGAATCTACAAGTGGAGATTTGGAGTGCTTTGATACCTGTGTTGGAAAAGGAAATATATTTACATAAATACTAGACAGAAGCATTCTGACAAACTTCTTTGAAATGTGTGCTTTCATCTCACAGAGTTGGAGTTGAACCTTCCTTTTTATTGAGAAGTTTTGAAACATTTTTTTCATATAATCTGCAAGTAGACATTTGGAGCGCCTTGATGCCAATGGTGGAAAAGGAAATATCTTCATATAATAACTAGAAAGAAGAGTAAACTATCGCAAGAACAAGAAACCAAACACCACGTATTCTCACTCACAGGTGAGAATTGAACAATGAGAACACATGGACACAGGAAGGGGAACATCACATTTCGGGGACTGTTGTGGGGTGGGGGGAGGTTGGAGGGATAGCATTGGGAGATATACCTAGTGCTAGATGACGAGTTGGGAGGTGTAGCGCACCAGCATGGCACATGTATACATATGTAACTTACCTGCACGTTGCGCACATGTACCATAGAGCCAAAAGAATTATAATAATAATTATAATAATAATAATAATAATAATAAAAGAAGAAGCATTCTGAGAAACTTCTTTGTGATGGGTGCATTCATCTCACAGAGTGGAACATTTCTTTTGGTTGAGCAGCTTTGAATGACTTTTTGGAGAATCTTCAAGTGCACATTTGGAGCGCTTTGTGGCCTATGCTGAAAAAGCAAATATCTTCTCATAAAAACTAGACAGAAGCATTCTGAAAAACGTCTTAGTCATGTATACATTCATCTCAGAGAATTGTACCTTACGTTTCATTGAGCAGTTTTGAAAAACTCTTTCTGTAGTATCTACAAGTGGCCATTTGGAGCACTTTGAGGCCTATGGTGGAAAAGGAAATATCTTCACATAAAAACCAGACAGAAGCATTCTGACAAACATTTTGTGATGTGTGCATTCATCTCACAGGGTTGGACATTTCTTTTGATTGAGCAGCTTTGAAACACTCTTTTTGTAGGATTTGAAAGTGGACATTTGGAGTGCTTTGTGTCCTATGGTGGAAAAGGAATTATCTTCACATGAAAAATATACAGAAGCATTCTGACAAACTTCTTTGTGATGTGTGCATTCATCTCACAGAGTTGAATCTTACTTTTCATTGAGCAGTTTTGAAACTCTCTGTAGAATCTACAAGTGGACATTTGGAGCACTCTTAGGTCTATGGTGGAAAAGGAATTACCTTAACATAATAACGAGACAGAAGGATTCTGACAAACTCCTTTGTCGTGTGTGCATTCATCTCACAGAGTTGAACCTTACTTTTCATTGAGCAGCTTTGAAACACTCTTTTTGTAGAATCTGCAAGTGGACATTTGTGGCACTTTGAGACCTATGGTGGAAAAGTAAATATGTTCACATAAAAACCAGACAGAAGCATTGTGACAAACTTCTTTGTGATGTGTGCAATTATCTCACAGAATTGAACCTTACTTTTCATTGAGCAGTTTTGTAACACTCTTTATGTAGAATCTGCCCGTGGACATTTGGAGTGCTTTGAGTCCTATTGTGTACATGGAAATATCTTCACATAAAAACTAGACAGAAGCATTCTGACAAACTTCTTGGTGAAGTGTGCATTCATCTCACAGAGTTGAAACTTTCTTTTGATTAAGCAACTTTTAAACACTCTTTTGTAGAATCTGCAAGTGGACATTTCGAGCGCTTTGAGACCAGTGGTGGAAAAGGAAATACCTTCACATAACATCTAGACAGAAGCATTCTGACAAACTACTTTGGATGTGTGCATTCATCTCACAGAGTAGAACTTTAGTTTTCAATGAGCAGTTTTAAAAAACTCTTTTTGTAGAATCTGCAAGTGAACATTTGGAGCACCTTTAGTCCGATGGTGGGAAAGGAAATATCTTCAAATAAAAACTAGACAGAAGGACTCTCACAAACTTCTCTGTGACGGGTGCATTCATCTCACAGAGTTGAACATTTCTTTTGATTGAGCAGCTTTGAAACACGCTTTTTGTAGAATCTGCGAGAGGACATTTGGAGCGTTTTAAAGCCTATTGTGGAAAAGGGAATATCTTCATATAAAAACTAGTCAGAAGAATTCTGACAAACTTCTTCATGATTTGTGAATTCATCTCACAGAGTTGAACCTTACTTTTCATTGAGCAGCCTTGAAGCACTTTCTTTGTAGAATCTGCAAGTGGACATTTGGAGCGCTTTGAGGCCTATGGTGGAAAAAGAAATATCTTCACATAAAATTAGAGGGAAGTATTCTAACACACTTCTTTGTGATGTGTGCATTCACCTCACAGAGTTGAATGATACTTTTCATTGTGCAGTTTTGAAACACTCCTTTTGTAGTATCTGCAAGTGTACATTTGGAGCACTTTGATGCCAATGGTGGAAAAGGAAATGTTTTCACATTAAAAATATACTGAAGCATGCTCACAAACATCTTTGTGACTTGTGCATTCATCTCACAGAGTTGAACCTTTCCTTTGCTTGAGCAGCTCTGAAACACCGTTTTTGTAGAATCTGCAAGTGGACATTTGGAGTGCTTTGAGGCCTATGGTGGAAAAGGTAATATCTTCACATAAATCTAGATTGAAGAATTCCGTCAAACTTCTTTGTGATGTGTGCATTCATCTCACAGAGTTGAACCTTAGTTTTCATTGAGCAGTTTTGAAACACTCTTTTTGTAGAATCTGCAAGTGGACATTTGGAGCTCTTGGAGGCCTGTAGTGGAAAAGGAGATATCTTCACATTAAAACCAGACAAATCATTCTCACAAACTTCTTTGTATTCTGTGCATTCATCTCACAGAGTTGAACCTTGGTTGTCATTGAGCAGTTTTGAAATCCTCTTTTTATAGAATCTGCAGGTAGACATTTGGAGCGCCTTGAGGCCTGTGGTGTATAACGAAATATCTTCATATAATAACTAGACAAAAGCATTCTGAGAAACTTCTTTGTGATGGGTGCACTCATCTCACGTAGTTGAACCTTTCTTTTGGTGGAGAAGCTTTGAAACACTCTTTTTGTAGAATCTGCAAGTGGACACTTGGAGCGCTTTGAGGCCCATGGTGGGATAAAAAATATCTTCACATAAAAACCAGCCAGAAGCATTCTGACGAACTTCTTTGTGATGTGTGCATTCGTCTCACAGGGTTGAACCTTTCTTTTGGTTGAGCAGCTTTGAAAAACTCTTTTTGTAGAATCTGCAAGTGGACACTTGGTGCACATTTTAGCCTATGGTGGAAAAGGAACTATCTTCACCTAATAATTAGACAGAGGCCTATGGGGGAAAAGGGAATATCTTCACTTAAAAAGTATACGGAAACATTCCATCAAACTCCTTTGTAATGTGTGCATTCATCTCACCGAGTAGAACCTTCCTTTCATTGAAGAGTTTTGAAACCCTATTTTTGTAGAATCTACAAGTGGACGTTTGGAGGACTTTGAGGCCTATATTGGAAAAGAAAATTTCTTCACACAAAAAATAGACAGAAGCGTTCTGACAAACTTCTTTGGGATGTGTGCATTCATTGCACAGAGTTGAACCTTTCTTTTTATTGAGCAGTTTGAAACACTCTTTCTGTAGAATCTGCAAGTGGACATTTGGAACGCTTTGAAGCCTATGGTTTAAAAGGAAATATCTTCACCTAAAAACCACCCAGAAGCATTCTGACAAAGTTCTTGGTGATGTGTGCATTCATCTCACGGAGTTGAACCTTTCTTTTGATTGAGCAGACTTGAAACACTATTTTTGTAGAATCTGAAAGTGGATATTTGGAGCGCATTTAGGCCTAGGGTGGAAAAGGAAGTATCTTCAAATAATAACTAGACAGAAGCATTCTGACACACTTCTTTGTGATGTGTGCATTCATCTCACAGAGTTGAACCTTACTTTTCATTGAGCTGTTTTGAAACACTCTTTTTGTTGAATCTTCCAGTGGTCATTTGGAGTGCTTTGAGGCCTATTGTGGAAATGGAAACATCTTCACAAAAAAATTAGACAGAAGCATTCCGACAATCTTCTTTGTTATATGTGCATTCTTCTCACAAAGTTCAACCTTCCTTTTGATTGAGCAGCCCACAAACACTCTTTTTGTAGAATCTGCATGTGGAGTTTTGGAACACTTTGAGGTCTGTGGTGGAAAATGAAATATCCTCACATAAAAACTAGGCAGAAGAATTCTGACAAACTTCTTTGTGATGTGTACATTCACCTCACAGAGTTGAACCTTAGTTTTCATTGAGCAGTTTTCAAACCCTCTTTTTGTAGAATCTACAAGTGGAGATTTGGAGTGCTTTGATACCTGTGTTGGAAAAGGAAATATATTTACATAAATACTAGACAGAAGCATTCTGACAAACTTCTTTGAAATGTGTGCTTTCATCTCACAGAGTTGGAGTTGAACCTTCCTTTTTATTGAGAAGTTTTGAAACATTTTTTTCATATAATCTGCAAGTAGACATTTGGAGCGCCTTGATGCCAATGGTGGAAAAGGAAATATCTTCATATAATAACTAGACAGAAGAGTAAACTATCGCAAGAACAAAAAACCAAACACCACGTATTCTCACTCACAGGTGAGAATTGAACAATGAGAACACATGGACACAGGAAAGGGAACATCACATTTCGGGGACTGTTGTGGGGTGGGGGGAGGGTGGAGGGATAGCATTGGGAGATATACCTAATGCTAGATGACGAGTTGGGAGGTGTAGCGCAGCAGCATGGCACATGTATACATATGTAACTTACCTGCACGTTGCGCACATGTACCATAGAGCCTAAAGAATTATAACAATAATAATAGTAATAATAATAAAAGAAGAAGCATTCTGAGAAACTTCTTTGTGATGGATGCATTCATCTCACAGAGTGGAACATTTCTTTTGGTTGAGCAGCTTTGAATGACTTTTTGGAGAATCTTCAAGTGCACATTTGGAGCGCTTTGTGGCCTATGGTGAAAAAGCAAATATCTTCTCATAAAAACTAGACAGAAGCATTCTGAAAAACTTCTTAGTCATGTATACATTCATCTCAGAGAATTGTACCTTACGTTTCATTGAGCAGTTTTGAAAAACTCTTTCTGTAGTATCTACAAGTGGCCGTTTGGAGCACTTTGAGGCCTATGGTGGAAAAGGAAATATCTTCACATAAAAACCAGACAGAAGCATTCTGACAAACATTTTGTGATGTGTGCATTCATCTCACAGGGTTGGACATTTCTTTTGATTGAGCAGCTTTGAAACACTCTTTTTGTAGGATTTGAAAGTGGACATTTGGAGTGCTTTGTGTCCTATGGTGGAAAAGGAATTATCTTCACATGAAAAATGTACAGAAGCATTCTGACAAACTTCTTTGTGATGTGTGCATTCATCTCACAGAGTTGAACCTTACTTTTCATTGAGCAGTTTTGAAACTCTCTGTAGAATCTACAAGTGGACATTTGGAACACTCTTAGGTCTATGGTGGAAAAGGAATTACCTTAACATAATAACGAGACAGAAGGATTCTGACAAACTCCTTTGTCGTGTGTGCATTCATCTCACAGAGTTGAACCTTACTTTTCATTGAGCAGCTTTGAAACACTCTTTTTGTAGAATCTGCGAGTGGACATTTGTGGCACTTTGAGACCTATGGTGGAAAAGTAAATATGTTCACATAAAAACCAGACAGAAGCATTGTGACAAACTTGTTTGTGATGTGTGCAATTATCTCACAGAATTGAACCTTACTTTTCATTGAGCAGTTTTGTAACACTCTTTATGTAGAATCTGCCAGTGGACATTTGGAGTGCTTTGAGTCCTATTGTGTACATGGAAATATCTTCACATAAAAACTAGACAGAAGCATTCTGACAAACTTCTTGGTGAAGTGTGCATTCATCTCACAGAGTTGAAACTTTCTTTTGATTAAGCAACTTTTAAACACTCTTTTGTAGAATCTGCAAGTGGACATTTCGAGCGCTTTGAGACCAATGGTGGAAAAGGAAATACCTTCACATAAAATCTAGACAGAAGCATTCTGACAAACTACTTTGGATGTGTGCATTCATCTCACAGAGTAGAACTTTAGTTTTCAATGAGCAGTTTTAAAACAACTCTTTTTGTAGAATCTGCAAGTGAACATTTGGAGCACCTTTAGTCCTATGGTGGGAAAGGAAATATCTTCAAATAAAAACTAGACAGAAGGACTCTCACAAACTTCTCTGTGACGGGTGCATTCATCTCACAGAGTTGAACATTTCTTTTGATTGAGCAGCTTTGAAACACGCTTTTTGTAGAATCTGCGAGAGGACATTTGGAGCGTTTTAAAGCCTATTGTGGAAAAGGGAATATCTTCATATAAAAACTAGTCAGAAGAATTCTGACAAACTTCTTCATGATTTGTGAATTCCTCTCACAGAGTTGAACCTTACTTTTCATTGAGCAGCCTTGAAGCACTTTCTTTGTAGAATCTGCAAGTGGACATTTGGAGCGCTTTGAGGCCTATGGTGGAAAAAGAAATATCTTCACATAAAATTAGAGGGAAGTATTCTAACACACTTCTTTGTGATGTGTGCATTCACCTCACAGAGTTGAATGATACTTTTCATTGTGCAGTTTTGAAACACTCCTTTTGTAGTATCTGCAAGTGTACATTTGGAGCACTTTGATGCCAATGGTGGAAAAGGAAATGTTTTCACATTAAAAATATACTGAAGCATGCTCACAAACATCTTTGTGACTTGTGCATTCATCTCACAGAGTTGAACCTTTCCTTTGCTTGAGCAGCTCTGAAACACCGTTTTTGTAGAATCTGCAAGTGGACATTTGGAGTGCTTTGAGGCCTATGGTGGAAAAGGTAATATCTTCACATAAATCTAGATTGAAGAATTCCGTCAAACTTCTTTGTGATGTGTGCATTCATCTCACAGAGTTGAACCTTAGTTTTCATTGAGCAGTTTTGAAACACTCTTTTTGTAGAATCTGCAAGTGGACATTTGGAGCTCTTGGAGGCCTGTAGTGGAAAAGGAGATATCTTCACATTAAAACCAGACAAATCATTCTCACAAACTTCTTTGTATTCTGTGCATTCATCTCACAGAGTTGAACCTTGGTTGTCATTGAGCAGTTTTGAAATCCTCTTTTTATAGAATCTGCAGGTAGACATTTGGAGCGCCTTGAGGCCTGTGGTGTATAACGAAATATCTTCATATAATAACTAGACAAAAGCATTCTGAGAAACTTCTTTGTGATGGGTGCACTCATCTCACGTAGTTGAACCTTTCTTTTGGTGGAGAAGCTTTGAAACACTCTTTTTGTAGAATCTGCAAGTGGACACTTGGAGCGCTTTGAGGCCCATGGTGGGATAAAAAATATCTTCACATAAAAACCAGCCAGAAGCATTCTGACGAACTTCTTTGTGATGTGTGCATTCGTCTCACAGGGTTGAACCTTTCTTTTGGTTGAGCAGCTTTGAAAAACTCTTTTTGTAGAATCTGCAAGTGGACACTTGGTGCACATTTTAGCCTATGGTGGAAAAGGAACTATCTTCACCTAATAATTAGACAGAGGCCTATGGGGGAAAAGGGAATATCTTCACTTAAAAAGTATACGGAAACATTCCATCAAACTCCTTTGTAATGTGTGCATTCATCTCACCGAGTAGAACCTTCCTTTCATTGAAGAGTTTTGAAACCCTATTTTTGTAGAATCTACAAGTGGACGTTTGGAGGACTTTGAGGCCTATATTGGAAAAGAAAATTTCTTCACACAAAAAATAGACAGAAGCGTTCTGACAAACTTCTTTGGGATGTGTGCATTCATTGCACAGAGTTGAACCTTTCTTTTTATTGAGCAGTTTGAAACACTCTTTCTGTAGAATCTGCAAGTGGACATTTGGAACGCTTTGAAGCCTATGGTTTAAAAGGAAATATCTTCACCTAAAAACCACCCAGAAGCATTCTGACAAAGTTCTTGGTGATGTGTGCATTCATCTCACGGAGTTGAACCTTTCTTTTGATTGAGCAGACTTGAAACACTATTTTTGTAGAATCTGAAAGTGGATATTTGGAGCGCATTTAGGCCTAGGGTGGAAAAGGAAGTATCTTCAAATAATAACTAGACAGAAGCATTCTGACACACTTCTTTGTGATGTGTGCATTCATCTCACAGAGTTGAACCTTACTTTTCATTGAGCTGTTTTGAAACACTCTTTTTGTTGAATCTTCCAGTGGTCATTTGGAGTGCTTTGAGGCCTATTGTGGAAATGGAAACATCTTCACAAAAAAATTAGACAGAAGCATTCCGACAATCTTCTTTGTTATATGTGCATTCTTCTCACAAAGTTCAACCTTCCTTTTGATTGAGCAGCCCACAAACACTCTTTTTGTAGAATCTGCATGTGGAGTTTTGGAACACTTTGAGGTCTGTGGTGGAAAATGAAATATCCTCACATAAAAACTAGGCAGAAGAATTCTGACAAACTTCTTTGTGATGTGTACATTCACCTCACAGAGTTGAACCTTAGTTTTCATTGAGCAGTTTTCAAACCCTCTTTTTGTAGAATCTACAAGTGGAGATTTGGAGTGCTTTGATACCTGTGTTGGAAAAGGAAATATATTTACATAAATACTAGACAGAAGCATTCTGACAAACTTCTTTGAAATGTGTGCTTTCATCTCACAGAGTTGGAGTTGAACCTTCCTTTTTATTGAGAAGTTTTGAAACATTTTTTTCATATAATCTGCAAGTAGACATTTGGAGCGCCTTGATGCCAATGGTGGAAAAGGAAATATCTTCATATAATAACTAGACAGAAGAGTAAACTATCGCAAGAACAAAAAACCAAACACCACGTATTCTCACTCACAGGTGAGAATTGAACAATGAGAACACATGGACACAGGAAAGGGAACATCACATTTCGGGGACTGTTGTGGGGTGGGGGGAGGGTGGAGGGATAGCATTGGGAGATATACCTAATGCTAGATGACGAGTTGGGAGGTGTAGCGCAGCAGCATGGCACATGTATACATATGTAACTTACCTGCACGTTGCGCACATGTACCATAGAGCCTAAAGAATTATAACAATAATAATAGTAATAATAATAAAAGAAGAAGCATTCTGAGAAACTTCTTTGTGATGGGTGCATTCATCTCACAGAGTGGAACATTTCTTTTGGTTGAGCAGCTTTGAATGACTTTTTGGAGAATCTTCAAGTGCACATTTGGAGCGCTTTGTGGCCTATGGTGAAAAAGCAAATATCTTCTCATAAAAACTAGACAGAAGCATTCTGAAAAACTTCTTAGTCATGTATACATTCATCTCAGAGAATTGTACCTTACGTTTCATTGAGCAGTTTTGAAAAACTCTTTCTGTAGTATCTACAAGTGGCCGTTTGGAGCACTTTGAGGCCTATGGTGGAAAAGGAAATATCTTCACATAAAAACCAGACAGAAGCATTCTGACAAACATTTTGTGATGTGTGCATTCATCTCACAGGGTTGGACATTTCTTTTGATTGAGCAGCTTTGAAACACTCTTTTTGTAGGATTTGAAAGTGGACATTTGGAGTGCTTTGTGTCCTATGGTGGAAAAGGAATTATCTTCACATGAAAAATGTACAGAAGCATTCTGACAAACTTCTTTGTGATGTGTGCATTCATCTCACAGAGTTGAACCTTACTTTTCATTGAGCAGTTTTGAAACTCTCTGTAGAATCTACAAGTGGACATTTGGAACACTCTTAGGTCTATGGTGGAAAAGGAATTACCTTAACATAATAACGAGACAGAAGGATTCTGACAAACTCCTTTGTCGTGTGTGCATTCATCTCACAGAGTTGAACCTTACTTTTCATTGAGCAGCTTTGAAACACTCTTTTTGTAGAATCTGCGAGTGGACATTTGTGGCACTTTGAGACCTATGGTGGAAAAGTAAATATGTTCACATAAAAACCAGACAGAAGCATTGTGACAAACTTGTTTGTGATGTGTGCAATTATCTCACAGAATTGAACCTTACTTTTCATTGAGCAGTTTTGTAACACTCTTTATGTAGAATCTGCCAGTGGACATTTGGAGTGCTTTGAGTCCTATTGTGTACATGGAAATATCTTCACATAAAAACTAGACAGAAGCATTCTGACAAACTTCTTGGTGAAGTGTGCATTCATCTCACAGAGTTGAAACTTTCTTTTGATTAAGCAACTTTTAAACACTCTTTTGTAGAATCTGCAAGTGGACATTTCGAGCGCTTTGAGACCAATGGTGGAAAAGGAAATACCTTCACATAAAATCTAGACAGAAGCATTCTGACAAACTACTTTGGATGTGTGCATTCATCTCACAGAGTAGAACTTTAGTTTTCAATGAGCAGTTTTAAAACAACTCTTTTTGTAGAATCTGCAAGTGAACATTTGGAGCACCTTTAGTCCTATGGTGGGAAAGGAAATATCTTCAAATAAAAACTAGACAGAAGGACTCTCACAAACTTCTCTGTGACGGGTGCATTCATCTCACAGAGTTGAACATTTCTTTTGATTGAGCAGCTTTGAAACACGCTTTTTGTAGAATCTGCGAGAGGACATTTGGAGCGTTTTAAAGCCTATTGTGGAAAAGGGAATATCTTCATATAAAAACTAGTCAGAAGAATTCTGACAAACTTCTTCATGTGTTGTGAATTCCTCTCACAGAGTTGAACCTTACTTTTCATTGAGCAGCCTTGAAGCACTTTCTTTGTAGAATCTGCAAGTGGACATTTGGAGCGCTTTGAGGCCTATGGTGGAAAAAGAAATATCTTCACATAAAATTAGAGGGAAGTATTCTAACACACTTCTTTGTGATGTGTGCATTCACCTCACAGAGTTGAATGATACTTTTCATTGTGCAGTTTTGAAACACTCCTTTTGTAGTATCTGCAAGTGTACATTTGGAGCACTTTGATGCCAATGGTGGAAAAGGAAATATTTTCACATTAAAAATATACTGAAGCATGCTCACAAACATCTTTGTGACTTGTGCATTCATCTCACAGAGTTGAACCTTTCCTTTGCTTGAGCAGCTCTGAAACACCGTTTTTGTAGAATCTGCAAGTGGACATTTGGAGTGCTTTGAGGCCTATGGTGGAAAAGGTAATATCTTCACATAAATCTAGATTGAAGAATTCCGTCAAACTTCTTTGTGATGTGTGCATTCATCTCACAGAGTTGAACCTTAGTTTTCATTGAGCAGTTTTGAAACACTCTTTTTGTAGAATCTGCAAGTGGACATTTGGAGCTCTTGGAGGCCTGTAGTGGAAAAGGAGATATCTTCACATTAAAACCAGACAAATCATTCTCACAAACTTCTTTGTATTCTGTGCATTCATCTCACAGAGTTGAACCTTGGTTGTCATTGAGCAGTTTTGAAATCCTCTTTTTATAGAATCTGCAGGTAGACATTTGGAGCGCCTTGAGGCCTGTGGTGTATAACGAAACATCTTCATATAATAACTAGACAAAAGCATTCTGAGAAACTTCTTTGTGATGGGTGCACTCATCTCACGTAGTTGAACCTTTCTTTTGGTGGAGAAGCTTTGAAACACTCTTTTTGTAGAATCTGCAAGTGGACACTTGGAGCGCTTTGAGGCCCATGGTGGGATAAAAAATATCTTCACATAAAAACCAGCCAGAAGCATTCTGACGAACTTCTTTGTGATGTGTGCATTCGTCTCACAGGGTTGAACCTTTCTTTTGGTTGAGCAGCTTTGAAAAACTCTTTTTGTAGAATCTGCAAGTGGACATTTGGTGCACATTTGAGCCTATGGTGGAAAAGGAACTATCTTCACCTAATAATTAGACAGAGGCCTATGGGGGAAAAGGGAATATCTTCACTTAAAAAGTATACGGAAACATTCCATCAAACTCCTTTGTAATGTGTGCATTCATCTCACCGAGTAGAACCTTCCTTTCATTGAAGAGTTTTGAAACCCTATTTTTGTAGAATCTACAAGTGGACGTTTGGAGGACTTTGAGGCCTATATTGGAAAAGAAAATTTCTTCACACAAAAAATAGACAGAAGCGTTCTGACAAACTTCTTTGGGATGTGTGCATTCATTGCACAGAGTTGAACCTTTCTTTTTATTGAGCAGTTTGAAACACTCTTTCTGTAGAATCTGCAAGTGGACATTTGGAACGCTTTGAAGCCTATGGTTTAAAAGGAAATATCTTCACCTAAAAACCACCCAGAAGCATTCTGACAAAGTTCTTGGTGATGTGTGCATTCATCTCACGGAGTTGAACCTTTCTTTTGATTGAGCAGACTTGAAACACTATTTTTGTAGAATCTGAAAGTGGATATTTGGAGCGCATTTAGGCCTAGGGTGGAAAAGGAAGTATCTTCAAATAATAACTAGACAGAAGCATTCTGACACACTTCTTTGTGATGTGTGCATTCATCTCACAGAGTTGAACCTTACTTTTCATTGAGCTGTTTTGAAACACTCTTTTTGTTGAATCTTCCAGTGGTCATTTGGAGTGCTTTGAGGCCTATTGTGGAAATGGAAACATCTTCACAAAAAAATTAGACAGAAGTATTCCGACAATCTTCTTTGTTATATGTGCATTCTTCTCACAAAGTTCAACCTTCCTTTTGATTGAGCAGCCCACAAACACTCTTTTTGTAGAATCTGCATGTGGAGTTTTGGAGCACTTTGAGGTCTGTGGTGGAAAATGAAATATCCTCACATAAAAACTAGGCAGAAGAATTCTGACAAACTTCTTTGTGATGTGTACATTCACCTCACAGAGTTGAACCTTAGTTTTCATTGAGCAGTTTTCAAACCCTCTTTTTGTAGAATCTACAAGTGGAGATTTGGAGTGCTTTGATACCTGTGTTGGAAAAGGAAATATATTTACATAAATACTAGACAGAAGCATTCTGACAAACTTCTTTGAAATGTGTGCTTTCATCTCACAGAGTTGGAGTTGAACCTTACTTTTTATTGAGAAGTTTTGAAACATTTTTTTCATATAATCTGCAAGTAGACATTTGGAGCGCCTTGATGCCAATGGTGGAAAAGGAAATATCTTCATATAATAACTAGACAGAAGAGTAAACTATCGCAAGAACAAAAAACCAAACACCACGTATTCTCACTCACAGGTGAGAATTGAACAATGAGAACACATGGACACAGGAAGGGGAACATCACATTTCGGGGACTGTTGTGGGGTGGGGGGAGGGTGGAGGGATAGCATTGGGAGATATACCAAATGCTAGATGACGAGTTGGGAGGTGTAGCGCACCAGCATGGCACATGTATACATATGTAACTTACCTGCACGTTGGGCACATGTACCATAGAGACTAAAGAATGATAACAATAATAATAGTAATAATAATAAAAGAAGAAGCATTCTGAGAAACTTCTTTGTGATGGGTGCATTCATCTCACAGAGGGGAACATTTCTTTTGGTTGAGCAGCTTTGAATGACTTTTTGGAGAATCTTCAAGTGCACATTTGGAGCGCTTTGTGGCCTATGGTGAAAAAGCAAATATCTTCTCATAAAAACTAGACAGAAGCATTCTGAAAAACTTCTTAGTCATGTATACATTCATCTCAGAGAATTGTACCTTACGTTTCATTGAGCAGTTTTGAAAAACTCTTTCTGTAGTATCTACAAGTGGCCGTTTGGAGCACTTTGAGGCCTATGGTGGAAAAGGAAATATCTTCACACAAAAACCAGACAGAAGCATTCTGACAAACATTTTGTGATGTGTGCATTCATCTCACAGGGTTGGACATTTCTTTTGATTGAGCAGCTTTGAAACACTCTTTTTGTAGGATTTGAAAGTGGACATTTGGAGTGCTTTGTGTCCTACGGTGGAAAAGGAATTATCTTCACATGAAAAATGTACAGAAGCATTCTGACAAACTTCTTTGTGATGTGTGCATTCATCTCACAGAGTTGAACCTTACTTTTCATTGAGCAGTTTTGAAACTCTCTGTAGAATCTACAAGTGGACATTTGGAGCACTCTCAGGTCTATGGTGGAAAAGGAATTACCTTAACGTAATAACGAGACAGAAGGATTCTGACAAACTCCTTTGTCGTGTGTGCATTCACCTCACAGAGTTGAACCTTACTTTTCATTGAGCAGCTTTGAAACACTCTATTTGTAGAATCTGCGAGTGGACATTTGTGGCACTTTGAGACCTATGGTGGAAAAGTAAATATGTTCACATAAAAACCAGACAGAAGCATTGTGACAAACTTCTTCGTGATGTGTGCAATTATCTCACAGAATTGAACCTTACTTTTCATTGAGCAGTTTTGTAACACTCTTTATGTAGAATCTGCCAGTGGACATTTGGAGTGCTTTGAGTCCTATTGTGTACATGGAAATATCTTCACATAAAAACTAGACAGAAGCATTCTGACAAACTTCTTGGTGAAGTGTGCATTCATCTCACAGAGTTGAAACTTTCTTTTGATTAAGCAACTTTTAAACACTCTTTTGTAGAATCTGCAAGTGGACATTTCGAGCGCTTTGAGACCAATGTTGGAAAAGGAAATACCTTCACATAAAATCTAGACAGAAGCATTCTGACAAACTACTTTGGATGTGTGCATTCATCTCACAGAGTAGAACTTTAGTTTTCAATGAGCAGTTTTAAAAAACTCTTTTGGTAGAATCTGCAAGTGAACATTTGGAGCACCTTTAGTCCTATGGTGGGAAAGGAAATATCTTCAAATAAAAACTAGACAGAAGGACTCTCACAAACTTCTCTGTGACGGGTGCATTCATCTCACAGAGTTGAACATTTCTTTTGATTGAGCAGCTTTGAAACACGCTTTTTGTAGAATCTGCGAGAGGACATTTGGAGCGTTTTAAAGCCTATTGTGGAAAAGGGAATATCTTCATATAAAAACTAGTCAGAAGAATTCTGACAAACTTCTTCATGATTTGTGAATTCCTCTCACAGAGTTGAACCTTACTTTTCATTGAGCAGCCTTGAAGCACTTTCTTTGTAGAATCTGCAAGTGGACATTTGGAGCGCTTTGAGGCCTATGGTGGAAAAAGAAATATCTTCACATAAAATTAGAGGGAAGTATTCTAACACACTTCTTTGTGATGTGTGCATTCACCTCACAGAGTTGAATGATACTTTTCATTGTGCAGTTTTGAAACACTCCTTTTGTAGTATCTGCAAGTGTACATTTGGAGCACTTTGATGCCAATGGTGGAAAAGGAAATGTTTTCACATTAAAAATATACTGAAGCATGCTCACAAACATCTTTGTGACTTGTGCATTCATCTCACAGAGTTGAACCTTTCCTTTGCTTGAGCAGCTCTGAAACACCGTTTTTGTAGAATCTGCAAGTGGACATTTGGAGTGCTTTGAGGCCTATGGTGGAAAAGGTAATATCTTCACATAAATCTAGATTGAAGAATTCTGTCAAACTTCTTTGTGATGTGTGCATTCATCTCACAGAGTTGAACCTTAGTTTTCATTGAGCAGTTTTGAAACACTCTTTTTGTAGAATCTGCAAGTGGACATTTGGAGCTCTTGGAGGCCTGTAGTGGAAAAGGAGATATCTTCACATTAAAACCAGACAAATCATTCTCACAAACTTCTTTGTATTCTGTGCATTCATCTCACAGAGTTGAACCTTGGTTGTCATTGAGCAGTTTTGAAATCCTCTTTTTATAGAATCTGCAGGTAGACATTTGGAGCGCCTTGAGGCCTGTGGTGTATAACGAAACATCTTCATATAATAACTAGACAAAAGCATTCTGAGAAACTTCTTTGTGATGGGTGCACTCATCTCACGTAGTTGAACCTTTCTTTTGGTGGAGAAGCTTTGAAACACTCTTTTTGTAGAATCTGCAAGTGGACACTTGGAGCGCTTTGAGGCCCATGGTGGGATAAAAAATATCTTCACATAAAAACCAGCCAGAAGCATTCTGACGAACTTCTTTGTGATGTGTGCATTCGTCTCACAGGGTTGAACCTTTCTTTTGGTTGAGCAGCTTTGAAAAACTCTTTTTGTAGAATCTGCAAGTGGACATTTGGTGCACATTTGAGCCTATGGTGGAAAAGGAACTATCTTCACCTAATAATTAGACAGAGGCCTATGGGGGAAAAGGGAATATCTTCACTTAAAAAGTATACGGAAACATTCCATCAAACTCCTTTGTAATGTGTGCATTCATCTCACCGAGTAGAACCTTCCTTTCATTGAAGAGTTTTGAAACCCTATTTTTGTAGAATCTACAAGTGGACGTTTGGAGGACTTTGAGGCCTATATTGGAAAAGAAAATTTCTTCACACAAAAAATAGACAGAAGCGTTCTGACAAACTTCTTTGGGATGTGTGCATTCATTGCACAGAGTTGAACCTTTCTTTTTATTGAGCAGTTTGAAACACTCTTTCTGTAGAATCTGCAAGTGGACATTTGGAACGCTTTGAAGCCTATGGTTTAAAAGGAAATATCTTCACCTAAAAACCACCCAGAAGCATTCTGACAAAGTTCTTGGTGATGTGTGCATTCATCTCACGGAGTTGAACCTTTCTTTTGATTGAGCAGACTTGAAACACTATTTTTGTAGAATCTGAAAGTGGATATTTGGAGCGCATTTAGGCCTAGGGTGGAAAAGGAAGTATCTTCAAATAATAACTAGACAGAAGCATTCTGACACACTTCTTTGTGATGTGTGCATTCATCTCACAGAGTTGAACCTTACTTTTCATTGAGCTGTTTTGAAACACTCTTTTTGTTGAATCTTCCAGTGGTCATTTGGAGTGCTTTGAGGCCTATTGTGGAAATGGAAACATCTTCACAAAAAAATTAGACAGAAGCATTCCGACAATCTTCTTTGTTATATGTGCATTCTTCTCACAAAGTTCAACCTTCCTTTTGATTGAGCAGCCCACAAACACTCTTTTTGTAGAATCTGCATGTGGAGTTTTGGAGCACTTTGAGGTCTGTGGTGGAAAATGAAATATCCTCACATAAAAACTAGGCAGAAGAATTCTGACAAACTTCTTTGTGATGTGTACATTCACCTCACAGAGTTGAACCTTAGTTTTCATTGAGCAGTTTTCAAACCCTCTTTTTGTAGAATCTACAAGTGGAAATTTGGAGTGCTTTGATACCTGTGTTGGAAAAGGAAATATATTTACATAAATACTAGACAGAAGCATTCTGACAAACTTCTTTGAAATGTGTGCTTTCATCTCACAGAGTTGGAGTTGAACCTTACTTTTTATTGAGAAGTTTTGAAACATTTTTTTCATATAATCTGCAAGTAGACATTTGGAGCGCCTTGATGCCAATGGTGGAAAAGGAAATATCTTCATATAATAACTAGACAGAAGAGTAAACTATCGCAAGAACAAAAAACCAAACGCCACGTATTCTCACTCACAGGTGAGAATTGAACAATGAGAACACATGGACACAGGAAGGGGAACATCACATTTCGGGGACTGTTGTGGGGTGGGGGGAGGGTGGAGGGATAGCATTGGGAGATATACCTAATGCTAGATGACGAGTTGGGAGGTGTAGCGCACCAGCATGGCACATGTATACATATGTAACTTACCTGCACGTTGGGCACATGTACCATAGAGACTAAAGAATGATAACAATAATAATAGTAATAATAATGAAAGAAGAAGCATTCTGAGAAACTTCTTTGTGATCGGTGCATTCATCTCACAGAGTGGAACATTTCTTTTGGTTGAGCAGCTTTGAATGACTTTTTGGAGAATCTTCAAGTGCACATTTGGAGCGCTTTGTGGCCTATGGTGAAAAAGCAAATATCTTCTCATAAAAACTAGACAGAAGCATTCTGAAAAACTTCTTAGTCATGTATACATTCATCTCAGAGAATTGTACCTTACGTTTCATTGAGCAGTTTTGAAAAACTCTTTCTGTAGTATCTACAAGTGGCCGTTTGGAGCACTTTGAGGCCTATGGTGGAAAAGGAAATATCTTCACACAAAAACCAGACAGAAGCATTCTGACAAACATTTTGTGATGTGTGCATTCATCTCACAGGGTTGGACATTTCTTTTGATTGAGCAGCTTTGAAACACTCTTTTTGTAAGATTTGAAAGTGGACATTTGGAGTGCTTTGTGTCCTACGGTGGAAAAGGAAATATCTTCACATGAAAAATGTACAGAAGCATTCTGACAAACTTCTTTGTGATGTGTGCATTCATCTCACAGAGTTGAACCTTACTTTTCATTGAGCAGTTTTGAAACTCTCTGTAGAATCTACAAGTGGACATTTGGAGCACTCTTAGGTCTATGGTGGAAAAGGAATTACCTTAACATAATAACGAGACAGAAGGATTCTGACAAACTCCTTTGTCGTGTGTGCATTCACCTCACAGAGTTGAACCTTACTTTTCATTGAGCAGCTTTGAAACACTCTTTTTGTAGAATCTGCGAGTGGACATTTGTGGCACTTTGAGACCTATGGTGGAAAAGTAAATATGTTCACATAAAAACCAGACAGAAGCATTGTGACAAACTTCTTTGTGATGTGTGCAATTATCTCACAGAATTGAACCTTACTTTTCATTGAGCAGTTTTGTAACACTCTTTATGTAGAATCTGCCAGTGGACATTTGGAGTGCTTTGAGTCCTATTGTGTACATGGAAATATCTTCACATAAAAACTAGACAGAAGCATTCTGACAAACTTCTTGGTGAAGTGTGCATTCATCTCACAGAGTTGAAACTTTCTTTTGATTAAGCAACTTTTAAACACTCTTTTGTAGAATCTGCAAGTGGACATTTCGAGCGCTTTGAGACCAATGGTGGAAAAGGAAATACCTTCACATAAAATCTAGACAGAAGCATTCTGACAAACTACTTTGGATGTGTGCATTCATCTCACAGAGTAGAACTTTAGTTTTCAATGAGCAGTTTTAAAAAACTCTTTTGGTAGAATCTGCAAGTGAACATTTGGAGCACCTTTAGTCCTATGGTGGGAAAGGAAATATCTTCAAATAAAAACTAGACAGAAGGACTCTCACAAAATTCTCTGTGACGGGTGCATTCATCTCACAGAGTTGAACATTTCTTTTGATTGAGCAGCTTTGAAACACGCTTTTTGTAGGATCTGCGAGAGGACATTTGGAGCGTTTTAAAGCCTATTGTGGAAAAGGGAATATCTTCATATAAAAACTAGTCAGAAGAATTCTGACAAACTTCTTCATGATTTGTGAATTCCTGTCACAGAGTTGAACCTTACTTTTCATTGAGCAGCCTTGAAGCACTTTCTTTGTAGAATCTGCAAGTGGACATTTGGAGCGCTTTGAGGCCTATGGTGGAAAAAGAAATATCTTCACATAAAATTAGAGGGAAGTATTCTAACACACTTCTTTGTGATGTGTGCATTCACCTCACAGAGTTGAATGATACTTTTCATTGTGCAGTTTTGAAACACTCCTTTTGTAGTATCTGCAAGTGTACATTTGGAGCACTTTGATGCCAATGGTGGAAAAGGAAATATTTTCACATTAAAAATATACTGAAGCATGCTCACAAACATCTTTGTGACTTGTGCATTCATCTCACAGAGTTGAACCTTTCCTTTGCTTGAGCAGCTCTGAAACACCGTTTTTGTAGAATCTGCAAGTGGACATTTGGAGTGCTTTGAGGCCTATGGTGGAAAAGGTAATATCTTCACATAAATCTAGATTGAAGAATTCCGTCAAACTTCTTTGTGATGTGTGCATTCATCTCACAGAGTTGAACCTTAGTTTTCATTGAGCAGTTTTGAAACACTCTTTTTGTAGAATCTGCAAGTGGACATTTGGAGCTCTTGGAGGCCTGTAGTGGAAAAGGAGATATCTTCACATTAAAACCAGACAAATCATTCTCACAAACTTCTTTGTATTCTGTGCATTCATCTCACAGAGTTGAACCTTGGTTGTCATTGAGCAGTTTTGAAATCCTCTTTTTATAGAATCTGCAGGTAGACATTTGGAGCGCCTTGAGGCCTGTGGTGTATAACGAAACATCTTCATATAATAACTAGACAAAAGCATTCTGAGAAACTTCTTTGTGATGGGTGCACTCATCTCACGTAGTTGAACCTTTCTTTTGGTGGAGAAGCTTTGAAACACTCTTTTTGTAGAATCTGCAAGTGGACACTTGGAGCGCTTTGAGGCCCATGGTGGGATAAAAAATATCTTCACATAAAAACCAGCCAGAAGCATTCTGACGAACTTCTTTGTGATGTGTGCATTCGTCTCACAGGGTTGAACCTTTCTTTTGATTGAGCAGCTTTGAAAAACTCTTTTTGTAGAATCTGCAAGTGGACATTTGGTGCACATTTGAGCCTATGGTGGAAAAGGAACTATCTTCACATAATAATTAGACAGAAGCCTATGGGGGAAAAGGGAATATCTTCACTTAAAAAGTATACGGAAACATTCCATCAAACACCTTTGTAATGTGTGCATTCATCTCACCGAGTACAACTTTCCTTTCATTGCAGAGTTTTGAAACCCTATTTTTGTAGAATCTACAAGTGGACGTTTGGAGGACTTTGAGGCCTATATTGGAAAAGAAAATTTCTTCACACAAAAAATAGACAGAAGCGTTCTGACAAACTTCTTTGGGATGTGTGCATTCATTGCACAGAGTTGAACCTTTCTTTTTATTGAGCAGTTTGAAACACTCTTTTTCTAGAATCTGCAAGTGGACATTTGGAACGCTTTGAAGCCTATGGTTTAAAAGGAAATATCTTCACCTAAAAACCACCCAGAAGCATTCTGACAAAGTTCTTGGTGATGTGTGCATTCATCTCACGGAGTTGAACCTTTCTTTTGATTGAGCAGACTTGAAACACTATTTTTGTAGAATCTGAAAGTGGATATTTGGAGCGCATTTAGGCCTAGGGTGGAAAAGGAAGTATCTTCAAATAACAACTAGACAGAAGCATTCTGACACGCTTCTTTGTGATGTGTGCATTCATCTCACAGAGTTGAACCTTACTTTTCATTGAGCTGTTTTGAAACACTCTTTTTGTTGAATCTTCCAGTGGTCATTTGGAGTGCTTTGAGGCCTATTGTGGAAATGGAAACATCTTCACAAAAAAATTAGACAGAAGCATTCCGACAATCTTCTTTGTTATATGTGCATTCTTCTCACAAAGTTCAACCTTCCTTTTGGTTGAGCAGCCCACAAACACTCTTTTTGTAGAATCTGCATGTGGAGTTTTGGAGCACTTTGTGGTCTGTGGTGGAAAATGAAATATCCTCACATGAAAACTAGGCAGAAGAATTCTGACAAACTTCTTTGTGATGTGTACATTCACCTCACAGAGTTGAACCTTAGTTTTCATTGAGCAGTTTTCAAACCCTCTTTTTGTAGAATCTACAAGTGGAGATTTGGAGTGCTTTGATACCTGTGTTGGAAAAGGAAATATATTTACATAAATACTAGACAGAAGCATTCTGACAAGCTTCTTTGAAATGTGTGCTTTCATCTCACAGAGTTGGAGTTGAACCTTACTTTTTATTGAGAAGTTTTGAAACATTTTTTTCATATAATCTGCAAGTAGACATTTGGAGCGCCTTGATGCCAATGGTGGAAAAGGAAATATCTTCATATAATAACTAGACAGAAGAGTAAACTATCGCAAGAACAAAAAACCAAACACCACGTATTCTCACTCACAGGTGAGAATTGAACAATGAGAACACATGGATACAGGAAGGGGAACATCACATTTCGGGGACTGTTGTGGGGTGGGGGGAGGGTGGAGGGATAGCATTGGGAGATATACCTAATGCTAGATGACGAGTTGGGAGGTGTAGCGCACCAGCATGGCACATGTATACATATGTAACTTACCTGCACGTTGCGCACATGTACCATAGAGCCTAAAGTTTTATAATAATAATAATAATAATAATATTAATAATAAAAGAAGAAGCATTCTGAGAAACTTCTTTGTGATGGGTGCATTCATCTCACAGAGTGGAACATTTCTTTTGGTTGAGCAGCTTTGAACGACTTTTTGGAGAATCTTCAAGTGCACATTTGGAGCGCTTTGTGGCCTATGGTGAAAAAGCAAATATCTTCTCATAAAAACTAGACAGAAGCATTCTGAAAAACTTCTTAGTCATGTATACATTCATCTCAGAGAATTGTACCTTACGTTTCATTGAGCAGTTTTGAAAAACTCTTTCTGTAGTATCTACAAGTGGCCGTTTGGAGCACTTTGAGGCCTATGGTGGAAAAGGAAATATCTTCACACAAAAACCAGACAGAAGCATTCTGACAAACATTTTGTGATGTGTGCATTCATCTCACAGGGTTGGACATTTCTTTTGATTGAGCAGCTTTGAAACACTCTTTTTGTAGGATTTGAAAGTGGACATTTGGAGTGCTTTGTGTCCTATGGTGGAAAAGGAATTATCTTCACATGAAAAATATACAGAAGCATTCTGACAAACTTCTTTGTGATGTGTGCATTCATCTCACAGAGTTGAACCTTACTTTTCATTGAGCAGTTTTGAAACTCTCTGTAGAATCTACAAGTGGACATTTGGAGCACTCTTAGGTCTATGGTGGAAAAGGAATTACCTTAACATAATAACGAGACAGACGGATTCTGACAAACTCCTTTGTGGTGTGTGCATTCATCTCACAGAGTTGAACCTTACTTTTCATTGAGCAGCTTTGAAACACTCTTTTTATAGAATCTGCGAGTGGACATTTGTGGCACTTTGAGACCTATGGTGGAAAAGTAAACATGTTCACATAAAAAGCAGACAGAAGCATTGTGACAAACTTCTTTGTGATGTGTGCAATTATCTCACAGAATTGAACCTTACTTTTCATTGAGCAGTTTTGTAACACTCTTTATGTAGAATCTGCCAGTGGACATTTGGAGTGCTTTGAGTCCTATTGTGTACATGGAAATATCTTCACATAAAAACTAGACAGAAGCATTCTGACAAACTTCTTGGTGAAGTGTGCATTCATCTCACAGAGTTGAAACTTTCTTTTGATTAAGCAACTTTTAAACACTCTTTTGTAGAATCTGCAAGTGGACATTTCGAGCGCTTTGAGACCAATGTTGGAAAAGGAAATACCTTCACATAAAATCTAGACAGAAGCATTCTGACAAACTACTTTGGATGTGTGCATTCATCTCACAGAGTAGAACTTTAGTTTTCAATGAGCAGTTTTAAAACAACTCTTTTTGTAGAATCTGCAAGTGAACATTTGGAGCACCTTTAGTCCTATGGTGGGAAAGGAAATATCTTCAAATAAAAACTAGACAGAAGGACTCTCACAAACTTCTCTGTGACGGGTGCATTCATCTCACAGAGTTGAACATTTCTTTTGATTGAGCAGCTTTGAAACACGCTTTTTGTAGAATCTGCGAGAGGACATTTGGAGCGTTTTAAAGCCTATTGTGGAAAAGGGAATATCTTCATATAAAAACTAGTCAGAAGAATTCTGACAAACTTCTTCATGATTTGTGAATTCCTCTCACAGAGTTGAACCTTACTTTTCATTGAGCAGCCTTGAAGCACTTTCTTTGTAGAATCTGCAAGTGGACATTTGGAGCGCTTTGAGGCCTATGGTGGAAAAAGAAATATCTTCACATAAAATTAGAGGGAAGTATTCTAACACACTTCTTTGTGATGTGTGCATTCACCTCACAGAGTTGAATGATACTTTTCATTGTGCAGTTTTGAAACACTCCTTTTGTAGTATCTGCAAGTGTACATTTGGAGCACTTTGATGCCAATGGTGGAAAAGGAAATATTTTCACATTAAAAATATACTGAAGCATGCTCACAAACATCTTTGTGACTTGTGCATTCATCTCACAGAGTTGAACCTTTCCTTTGCTTGAGCAGCTCTGAAACACCGTTTTTGTAGAATCTGCAAGTGGACATTTGGAGTGCTTTGAGGCCTATGGTGGAAAAGGTAATATCTTCACATAAATCTAGATTGAAGAATTCCGTCAAACTTCTTTGTGATGTGTGCATTCATCTCACAGAGTTGAACCTTAGTTTTCATTGAGCAGTTTTGAAACACTCTTTTTGTAGAATCTGCAAGTGGACATTTGGAGCTCTTGGAGGCCTGTAGTGGAAAAGGAGATATCTTCACATTAAAACCAGACAAATCATTCTCACAAACTTCTTTGTATTCTGTGCATTCATCTCACAGAGTTGAACCTTGGTTGTCATTGAGCAGTTTTGAAATCCTCTTTTTATAGAATCTGCAGGTAGACATTTGGAGCGCCTTGAGGCCTGTGGTGTATAACGAAACATCTTCATATAATAACTAGACAAAAGCATTCTGAGAAACTTCTTTGTGATGGGTGCACTCATCTCACGTAGTTGAACCTTTCTTTTGGTGGAGAAGCTTTGAAACACTCTTTTTGTAGAATCTGCAAGTGGACACTTGGAGCGCTTTGAGGCCCATGGTGGGATAAAAAATATCTTCACATAAAAACCAGCCAGAAGCATTCTGACGAACTTCTTTGTGATGTGTGCATTCGTCTCACAGGGTTGAACCTTTCTTTTGATTGAGCAGCTTTGAAAAACTCTTTTTGTAGAATCTGCAAGTGGACATTTGGTGCACATTTGAGCCTATGGTGGAAAAGGAACTATCTTCACATAATAATTAGACAGAAGCCTATGGGGGAAAAGGGAATATCTTCACTTAAAAAGTATACGGAAACATTCCATCAAACTCCTTTGTAATGTGTGCATTCATCTCACCGAGTACAACTTTCCTTTCATTGCAGAGTTTTGAAACCCTATTTTTGTAGAATCTACAAGTGGACGTTTGGAGGACTTTGAGGCCTATATTGGAAAAGAAAATTTCTTCACACAAAAAATAGACAGAAGCGTTCTGACAAACTTCTTTGGGATGTGTGCATTCATTGCACAGAGTTGAACCTTTCTTTTTATTGAGCAGTTTGAAACACTCTTTTTCTAGAATCTGCAAGTGGACATTTGGAACGCTTTGAAGCCTATGGTTTAAAAGGAAATATCTTCACCTAAAAACCACCCAGAAGCATTCTGACAAAGTTCTTGGTGATGTGTGCATTCATCTCACGGAGTTGAACCTTTCTTTTGATTGAGCAGACTTGAAACACTATTTTTGTAGAATCTGAAAGTGGATATTTGGAGCGCATTTAGGCCTAGGGTGGAAAAGGAAGTATCTTCAAATAACAACTAGACAGAAGCATTCTGACACGCTTCTTTGTGATGTGTGCATTCATCTCACAGAGTTGAACCTTACTTTTCATTGAGCTGTTTTGAAACACTCTTTTTGTTGAATCTTCCAGTGGTCATTTGGAGTGCTTTGAGGCCTATTGTGGAAATGGAAACATCTTCACAAAAAAATTAGACAGAAGCATTCCGACAATCTTCTTTGTTATATGTGCATTCTTCTCACAAAGTTCAACCTTCCTTTTGGTTGAGCAGCCCACAAACACTCTTTTTGTAGAATCTGCATGTGGAGTTTTGGAGCACTTTGTGGTCTGTGGTGGAAAATGAAATATCCTCACATGAAAACTAGGCAGAAGAATTCTGACAAACTTCTTTGTGATGTGTACATTCACCTCACAGAGTTGAACCTTAGTTTTCATTGAGCAGTTTTCAAACCCTCTTTTTGTAGAATCTACAAGTGGAGATTTGGAGTGCTTTGATACCTGTGTTGGAAAAGGAAATATATTTACATAAATACTAGACAGAAGCATTCTGACAAGCTTCTTTGAAATGTGTGCTTTCATCTCACAGAGTTGGAGTTGAACCTTACTTTTTATTGAGAAGTTTTGAAACATTTTTTTCATATAATCTGCAAGTAGACATTTGGAGCGCCTTGATGCCAATGGTGGAAAAGGAAATATCTTCATATAATAACTAGACAGAAGAGTAAACTATCGCAAGAACAAAAAACCAAACACCACGTATTCTCACTCACAGGTGAGAATTGAACAATGAGAACACATGGATACAGGAAGGGGAACATCACATTTCGGGGACTGTTGTGGGGTGGGGGGAGGGTGGAGGGATAGCATTGGGAGATATACCTAATGCTAGATGACGAGTTGGGAGGTGTAGCGCACCAGCATGGCACATGTATACATATGTAACTTACCTGCACGTTGCGCACATGTACCATAGAGCCTAAAGTTTTATAATAATAATAATAATAATAATATTAATAATAAAAGAAGAAGCATTCTGAGAAACTTCTTTGTGATGGGTGCATTCATCTCACAGAGTGGAACATTTCTTTTGGTTGAGCAGCTTTGAACGACTTTTTGGAGAATCTTCAAGTGCACATTTGGAGCGCTTTGTGGCCTATGGTGAAAAAGCAAATATCTTCTCATAAAAACTAGACAGAAGCATTCTGAAAAACTTCTTAGTCATGTATACATTCATCTCAGAGAATTGTACCTTACGTTTCATTGAGCAGTTTTGAAAAACTCTTTCTTTTTTTTTTTTTTTTTTTTTTTTTTTTTTCTTTTTTTTAATATTATTATTATTATTATTATACTTTAGGTTTTATGGTACATGTGTGCAATGTGCAGGTAAGTTACATATGTATACATGTGCCATGCTGGTGCGCTGCACCCACCAACTCGTCATCTAGCATTAGGTATATCTCCCAATGCTATCCCTCCCCCCTCCCCCCACCCCACAACAGTCCCCAGAATGTGATGTTCCCCTTCCTGTGTCCATGTGTTCTCATTGTTCAATTCCCACCTATGAGTGAGAATATGCGGTGTTTGGTTTTTTGTTCTTGCGATAGTTTACTGAGAATGATGATTTCCAATTTCATCCATGTCCCTACAAAGGACGTGAACTCATCATTTTTTATGGCTGCATAGTATTCCATGGTGTATATGTGCCACATTTTCTTAATCCAGTCTATCATTGTTGGACATTTGGGTTGGTTCCAAGTCTTTGCTATTGTGAATAATGCCGCAATAAACATACGTGTGCATGTGTCTTTATAGCAGCATGATTTATAGTCCTTTGGGTATATACCCAGTAATGGGATGGCTGGGTCAAATGGAATTTCTAGTTCTAAATCCCTGAGGAATCGCCACACTGACTTCCACAACGGTTGAACTAGTTTACAGTCCCACCAACAGTGTAAAAGTGTTCCTATTTCTCCACATCCTCTCCAGCACCTGTTGTTTCCTGACTTTTTAATGATTGCCATTCTAACTGGTGTGAGATGGTATCTCATTGTGGTTTTGATTTGCATTTCTCTGATGGCCAGTGATGGTGAGCATTTTTTCATGTGTTTTTTGGCTGCATAAATGTCTTCTTTTGAGAAGTGTCTGTTCATGTCCTTCGCCCACTTTTTGATGGGGTTGTTTGTTTTTTTCTTGTAAATTTGTTGGAGTTCATTGTAGATTCTGGATATTAGCCCTTTGTCAGATGAGTAGGTTGCGAAAATTTTCTCCCATTTTGTAGGTTGCCTGTTCACTCTGATGGTAGTTTCTTTTGCTGTGCAGAAGCTCTTGAGTTTAATTAGATCCCATTTGTCAATTTTTGCTTTTGTTGCCATTGCTTTGGGTGTTTTAGACATGAAGTCCTTGCCCATGCCTATGTCCTGAATGGTAATGCCTAGGTTTTCTTCTAGGGTTTTTATGGTTTTAGGTCTAACATTTAAGTCTTTAATCCATCTTGAATTGATTTTTGTATAAGGTGTAAGGAAGGGATCCAGTTTCAGCTTTCTACATATGGCTAACCAGTTTTCCCAGCACCATTTATTAAATAGGGAATCCTTTCCCCATTTCTTGTTTTTGTCAGGTTTGTCAAAGATCAGATAGTTGTAGATATGTGGCATTATTTCTGACGGCTCTGTTCTGTTCCATTGATCTATATCTCTGTTTTGGTACCAGTACCATGCTGTTTTGGTTACTGTAGCCTTGTAGTATAGTTTGAAGTCAGGTAGTGTGATGCCTCCAGCTTTGTTCTTTTGGCTTAGGATTGACTTGGCGATGCGGGCTCTTTTTTGGTTCCATATGAACTTTAAAGTAGTTTTTTCCAATTCTTTGAAGAAAGTCATTGGTAGCTTGATGGGGATGGCATTGAATCTGTAAATTACCTTGGGAAGGATGGCCATTTTCATGATATTGATTCTTCCTACCCATGAGCATGGAATGTTCTTCCATTTGTTTGTATCCTCTTTTATTTCCTTGAGCAGTGGTTTGTAGTTCTCCTTGAAGAGGTCTTTCACATCCCTTGTAAGTTGGATTCCTAGGTATTTTATTCTCTTTGAAGCAATTGTGAATGGGAGTTCACTCATGATTTGGCTCTCTGTTTGTCTGTTATTGATGTATAAGAATGCTTGTGATTTTTGCACATTGATTTTGTATCCTGAGACTTTGCTGAAGTTGCTTATCAGCTTAAGGAGATTTTGGGCTGAGACAATGGGGTTTTCTAGATATACTATCATGTCATCTGCAAACAGGGACAATTTGACTTCCTCTTTTCCTAATTGAATACCCTTGATTTCCTTCTCCTGCCTAATTGCCCTGGCCAGAACTTCCAACACTATGTTGAATAGAAGTGGTGAGAGAGGGCATCCCTGTCTTGTGCCAGTTTTCAAAGGGAATGCTTCCAGTTTTTGGCCATTCAGTATGATATTGGCTGTGGGTTTGTCATAAATAGCTCTTATTATTTTGAGATATGTCCCATCAATTCCTAATTTATTGAGAGTTTTTAGCATGAAGGGTTGTTGAATTTTGTCAAAGGCCTTTTCTGCATCTATTGAGATAATCATGTGGTTTTTGTCTTTGGTTCTGTTTATATGCTGGATTACATTTATTGATTTGCGTATATTGAACCAGCCTTGCATCCCAGGGATGAAGCCCACTTGATCATGGTGGATAAGCTTTTTGATGTGCTGCTGGATTCTGTTTGCCAGTATTTTATTGAGGATTTTTGCATCAATGTTCATCAAGGATATTGGTCTAAAATTCTCTTTTTTTGTTGTGTCTCTGCCAGGCTTTGGTATCAGGATGATGCTGGCCTCATAAAATGAGTTAGGGAGGATTCCCTCTTTTTCTATTGATTGGAATAGTTTCAGAAGGAATGGTACCAGCTCCTCCTTGTACCTCTGGTAGAATTCGGCTGTGAATCCATCTGGACCTGGACTTTTTTTGGTTGGTAAGCTATTGATTATTGCCACAATTTCAGCTCCTGTTATTGGTCTATTCAGAGATTCAACTTCTTCCTGGTTTAGTCTTGGGAGGGTGTATGTGTTGAGGAATTTATCCATTTCTTCTAGATTTTCTAGTTTATTTGCATAGAGGTGTTTGTAATATTCTCTGATGGTAGTTTGTATTTCTGTGGGATCGGTGGTGATATCCCCTTTATCATTTTTTATTGCATCTATTTGATTCTTCTCTCTTTTTTTCTTTATTAATCTTGCTAGCGGTCTATCAATTTTGTTGATCCTTTCAAAAAACCAGCTCCTGGATTCATTTATTTTTTGAAGGGTTTTTTGTATCTCTATTTCCTTCAGTTCTGCTCTGATTTTAGTTATTTCTTGCCTTCTGCTAGCTTTTGAATGTGTTTGCTCTTGCTTTTCTAGTTCTTTTAATTGTGATGTTAGGGTGTCAATTTTGGATCTTTCCTGCTTTCTCTTGTGGGCATTTAGTGCTATAAATTTCCCTCTACACACTGCTTTGAATGCATCCCAGAGATTCTGGTATGTTGTGTCTTGGTTCTCGTTGGTTTCAAAGAACATCTTTATTTCTGCCTTCATTTCGTTATGTACCCAGTAGTCATTCAGGAGCAGGTTGTTCAGTTTCCATGTAGTTGAGCGGTTTTGAGTGAGATTCTTAATCCTGAGTTCTAGCTTGATTGCACTGTGATCTGAGAGACAGTTTGTTATAATTTCTGTTCTTTTACATTTATTGAGGAGAGCTTTACTTCCAAGTATATGGTCAATTTTGGAATAGGTGTGGTGTGGTGCTGAAAAAAATGTATATTCTGTTGATTTGGGGTGGAGAGTTCTGTAGATGTCTATTAGGTCCGCTTGGTGCAGAGCTGAGTTCAATTCCTGGGTATCCTTGTTGACTTTCTGTCTCGTTGATCTGTCTAATGTTGATAGTGGGGTGTTAAAGTCTCCCATTATTAATGTGTGGGAGTCTAAGTCTCTTTGTAGGTCACTCAGGACTTGCTTTATGAATCTGGGTGCTCCTGTATTGGGTGCATATATATTTAGGATAGTTAGCTCTTCTTGTTGAATTAATCCCTTTACCATTATGTAATGGCCTTCTTTGTCTCTTTTGATCTTTGTTGGTTTAAAGTCTGTTTTATCAGAGACTAGGATTGCAACCCCTGCCTTTTTTTGTTTTCCATTTGCTTGGTAGATCTTCCTCCATCCTTTTATTTTGAGCCTATGTGTGTCTCTGCACGTGAGATGGGTTTCCTGAATACAGCACACTGATGGGTCTTGAGTCTTTATCCAGTTTGCCAGTCTGTGTCTTTTAATTGGAGCATTTAGTCCATTTACATTTAAAGTTAATATTGTTATGTGTGAATTTGATCCTGTCATTATGATGTTAGCTGGATATTTTGCTCGTTAGTTGATGCAGTCTCTTCCTAGTCTCGATGTTCTTTACATTTCGGTATGATTTTGCAGTGGCTGGTACCGGTTGTGCCTTTCCATGTTTAGCGCTTCCTTCAGGAGCTCTTTTAGGGCAGGCCTGGTGGTGACAAAATCTCTCAGCATTTGCTTGTCTGTAAAGTATTTTATTTCTCCTTCACTTATGAAGCTTAGTTTGGCAGGATATGAAATTCTGGGTTGAAAATTCTTTTCTTTAAGAATGTTGAATATTGGCCCCCACTCTCTTCTGGCTTGTAGGGTTTCTGCCGAGAGATCCGCTGTTAGTCTGATGGGCTTCCCTTTGATGGTAACCCGACCTTTCTCTCTGGCTGCCCTTAACATTTTTTCCTTCATTTCAACTTTGGTGAATCTGACAATTATGTGTCTTGGAGTTGCTCTTCTTGAGGAGTATCTTTGTGGCGTTCTCTGTATTTCCTGAATCTGAATGTTGGCCTGCCTTGCTAGATTGGGGAAGTTCTCCTGGATAATATCCTGCAGAGTGTTTTCCAACTTGGTTCCATTCTCCCCGTCACTTTCAGGTACACCAATCAGACGTAGATTTGGTCTTTTCACATAGTCCCACATTTCTTGGAGGCTTTGCTCGTTTCTTTTTATTCTTTTTTCTCTAAACTTCCCTTCTCGCTTCATTTCATTCATTTCATCTTCCAGGGCTGATACCCTTTCTTCCATTTGATCGCATCGGCTCCTGAGGCTTCTGCATTCTTCACGTAGTTCTCGAGCCTTGGTTTTCAGCTCCATCAGCTCCTTTAAGCACTTCTCTGTATTGGTTATTCTAGTTATACATTCTTCTAAATTTTTTTCAAAGTTTTCAACTTCTTTGCCTTTGGTTTGAATATCCTCCCGTAGCTCGGAGTAATTTGATCGTCTGAAGCCTTCTTCTCTCAGCTCGTCAAAGTCATTCTCCGTCCAGCTTTGTTCCGTTGCTGGTGAGGAACTGCGTTCCTTTGGAGGAGGAGAGGTACTCTGGTTTTTAGAGTTTCCAGTTTTTCTGCTCTGTTTTTTCCCCATCTTTGTGGTTTTATCTACTTTTGGTCTTTGATGATGGTGATGTACAGATGGGTTTTTGGTGTGGATGTCCTTTCTGTTGGTTTTCCTTCTAACAGACAGAACCCTCAGCTGCAGGTCTGTTGGAGTACCTGGTCGGCCGTGTGAGGTGTCAGTCTGCCCCTGCTGGGGGGTGCCTCCCAGTTAGGCTGCTCGGGGGTCAGGGGTCAGGGACCCACTTGAGGAGGCAGTCAGCCCGTTCTCAGATCTCCAGCTGCGTGCTGGGAGAACCACTGCTCTCCTCACAGCTGTCAGACAGGGACATTTAAGTCTGCAGAGGTTACTGCTGTCTTTTTGTTTGTCTGTGTCCTGCCCCCAGAGGTGGAGCCTACAGAGGCAGGCAGGCCTCCTTGAGCTGTGGTGGGCTCCACCCAGATCAAGCTTCCAGGCTGCTTTGTTTACCTAAGCGAGCCTGGGCAATGGCGGGCGCCCCTCCCCCAGCCTCGCTGCCGACTTGCTGTTTGATCTCAGACTGCTGTGCTAGCAATCAGCGAGACTCCGTGGGCGTAGGACCCTCTGAGCCAGGTGCGGGCTATACTCTCCTGGGGGCACAGTTTCCTAAGCCCGTCGGAAAAGCACAGTATTTGGGTGGGAGTGGCCCGATTTTCCAGGTGCCGTCTGTCACCCCTGGAAGGGGAACTCCCTGACCCCTTGCGCTTCCCGAGTGAGGCAATGCCTCGCCCCTGCTTCGGCTGGCGCACGGTGCGCTCACCCACTGACCTGCGCCCACTGTCTGGCACTCCCTAGTGAGATGAACACGGTACCTCAGATGGAAATGCAGAAATCACCCGTCTTCTGCGTCGCTCGCGCTGGGAGCTGTAGACCGGAGCTGTTCCTATTCGGCCATCTTGGCTCCTCCCCTCCGAAAAACTCTTTCTGTAGTATCTACAAGTGGCCGTTTGGAGCACTTTGAGGCCTATGGTGGAAAAGGAAATATCTTCACACAAAAACCAGACAGAAGCATTCTGACAAACATTTTGTGATGTGTGCATTCATCTCACAGGGTTGGACATTTCTTTTGATTGAGCAGCTTTGAAACACTCTTTTTGTAGGATTTGAAAGTGGACATTTGGAGTGCTTTGTGTCCTATGGTGGAAAAGGAATTATCTTCACATGAAAAATATACAGAAGCATTCTGACAAACTTCTTTGTGATGTGTGCATTCATCTCACAGAGTTGAACCTTACTTTTCATTGAGCAGTTTTGAAACTCTCTGTAGAATCTACAAGTGGACATTTGGAGCACTCTTAGGTCTATGGTGGAAAAGGAATTACCTTAACATAATAACGAGACAGACGGATTCTGACAAACTCCTTTGTGGTGTGTGCATTCATCTCACAGAGTTGAACCTTACTTTTCATTGAGCAGCTTTGAAACACTCTTTTTATAGAATCTGCGAGTGGACATTTGTGGCACTTTGAGACCTATGGTGGAAAAGTAAACATGTTCACATAAAAAGCAGACAGAAGCATTGTGACAAACTTCTTTGTGATGTGTGCAATTATCTCACAGAATTGAACCTTACTTTTCATTGAGCAGTTTTGTAACACTCTTTATGTAAAATCTGCCAGTGGACATTTGGAGTGCTTTGAGTCCTATTGTGTACATGGAAATATCTTCACATAAAAACTAGACAGAAGCATTCTGACAAACTTCTTGGTGAAGTGTGCATTCATCTCACAGAGTTGAAACTTTCTTTTGATTAAGCAACTTTTAAACACTCTTTTGTAGAATCTGCAAGTGGACATTTCGAGCGCTTTGAGACCAATGGTGGAAAAGGAAATACCTTCACATAAAATCTAGACAGAAGCATTCTGACAAACTACTTTGGATGTGTGCATTCATCTCACAGTGTAGAACTTTAGTTTTCAATGAGCAGTTTTAAAAAAACTCTTTTTGTAGAATCTGCAAGTGAACATTTGGAGCACCTTTAGTCCTATGGTGGGAAAGGAAATATCTTCAAATAAAAACTAGACAGAAGGACTCTCACAAACTTCTCTGTGACGGGTGCATTCATCTCACAGAGTTGAACATTTCTTTTGATTGAGCAGCTTTGAAACACGCTTTTTGTAGAATCTGCGAGAGGACATTTGGAGCGTTTTAAAGCCTATTGTGGAAAAGGGAATATCTTCATATAAAAACTAGTCAGAAGAATTCTGACAAACTTCTTCATGATTTGTGAATTCCTCTCACAGAGTTGAACCTTACTTTTCATTGAGCAGCCTTGAAGCACTTTCTTTGTAGAATCTGCAAGTGGACATTTGGAGCGCTTTGAGGCCTATGGTGGAAAAAGAAATATCTTCACATAAAATTAGAGGGAAGTATTCTAACACACTTCTTTGTGATGTGTGCATTCACCTCACAGAGTTGAATGATACTTTTCATTGTGCAGTTTTGAAACACTCCTTTTGTAGTATCTGCAAGTGTACATTTGGAGCACTTTGATGCCAATGGTGGAAAAGGAAATATTTTCACATTAAAAATATACTGAAGCATGCTCACAAACATCTTTGTGACTTGTGCATTCATCTCACAGAGTTGAACCTTTCCTTTGCTTGAGCAGCTCTGAAACACCGTTTTTGTAGAATCTGCAAGTGGACATTCGGAGTGCTTTGAGGCCTATGGTGGAAAAGGTAATATCTTCACATAAATCTAGATTGAAGAATTCCGTCAAACTTCTTTGTGATGTGTGCATTCATCTCACAGAGTTGAACCTTAGTTTTCATTGAGCAGTTTTGAAACACTCTGTTTGTACAATCTGCAAGTGGACATTTGGAGCTCTTGGAGGCCTGTAGTGGAAAAGGAGATATCTTCACATTAAGCCAGATAAATCATTCTCACAAACTTCTTTGTATTCTGTGCATTCATCTCACAGAGTTGAACTTTGGTTGTCACTGAGCAGTTTTGAAATCCTCTTTTTATAGAATCTGCTGGTAGACATTTGGAGCGCCTTGAGGCCTGTGGTGTATAACGAAACATCTTCATATAATAACTAGAAAAAAGCATTCTGAGAAACTTCTTTGTGATGGGTGCACTCATCTCACGTAGTTGAACCTTTCTTTTGGTGGAGAAGCTTTGAAACACTCTTTTTGTAGAATCTGCAAGTGGACACTTGGAGCGCTTTGAGGCCCATGGTGGGATAAAAAATATCTTCACATAAAAACCAGCCAGAAGCATTCTGACGAACTTCTTTGTGATGTGTGCATTCGTCTCACAGGGTTGAATCTTTCTTTTGATTGAGCAGCTTTGAAAAACTCTTTTTGTAGAATCTGCAAGTGGACATTTGGTGCACATTTGAGCCTATGGTGGAAAAGGAACTATCTTCACATAATAATTAGACAGAAGCCTATGGGGGAAAAGGGAATATCTTCACTTAAAAAGTATACGGAAACATTCCATCAAACTCCTTTGTAATATGGGCATTCATCTCACCGAGTAGAACCTTCCTTTCATTGAAGAGTTTTGAAACCCTATTTTTGTAGAATCTACAAGTGGACGTTTGGAGGACTTTGAGGCCTATATTGGAAAAGAAAATTTCTTCACCCAAAAAATAGACAGAAGCGTTCTGACAAACTCCTTTTGGATGTGTGCATTCATTGCACAGAGTTGAACCTTTCTTTTTATTGAGCAGTTTGAAACACTCTTTTTGTAGAATCTGCAAGTGCACATTTGGAACGCTTTGAAGCCTATGGTTTAAAAGGAAATATCTTCACCTAAAAACCACCCAGAAGCATTCTGACAAAGTTCTTGGTGATGTGTGCATTCATCTCACGGAGTTGAACCTTTCTTTTGATTGAGCAGACTTGAAACACTATTTTTGTAGAATCTGAAAGTGGATATTTGGAGCGCATTTAGGCCTAGGGTGGAAAAGGACGTATCTTCAAATAATAACTAGACAGAAGCATTCTGACACGCTTCTTTGTGATGTGTGCATTCATCTCACAGAGTTGAACCTTACTTTTCATTGAGCTGTTTTGAAACACTCTTTTTGTTGAATCTTCCAGTGGTCATTTGGAGTGCTTTGAGGCCTATTGTGGAAATGGAAATATCTTCACAAAAAAATTAGACAGAAGCATTCCGACAATCTTCTTGGTTATATGTGCATTCTTCTCACAAAGTTCAACCTTCCTTTTGATTGAGCAGCCCACAAACACTCTTTTTGTAGAATCTGCATGTGGAGTTTTGGAGCACTTTGAGGTCTGTGGTGGAAAATGAAATATCCTCACATAAAATCTAGGCAGAAGAATTCTGACAAACTTCTTTGTGATGTGTACATTCACCTCACAGAGTTGAACCTTAGTTTTCATTGAGCAGTTTTCAAACCCTCTTTTTGTAGAATCTACAAGTGGAGATTTGGAGTGCTTTGATACCTGTGTTGGAAAAGGAAATATATTTACATAAATACTAGACAGAAGCATTCTGACAAACTTCTTTGAAATGTGTGCTTTCATCTCACAGAGTTGGAGTTGAACCTTCCTTTTTATTGAGAAGTTTTGAAACATTTTTTTCATATAATCTGCAAGTAGACATTTGGAGCGCCTTGATGCCAATGGTGGAAAAGGAAATATCTTCATATAATAACTAGACAGAAGAGTAAACTATCGCAAGAACAAAAAACCAAACACCACGTATTCTCACTCACAGGTGAGAATTGAACAATGAGAACACATGGACACAGGAAGGGGAACATCACATTTCGGGGACTGTTGTGGGGTGGGGGGAGGGTGGAGGGATAGCATTGGGAGATATACCTAATGCTAGATGACGAGTTGGGAGGTGTAGCGCACCAGCATGGCACATGTATACATATGTAACTTACCTGCACGTTGCGCACATGTACCATAGAGCCTAAAGTATTATAATAATAATAATAATAATAATATTAATAATAAAAGAAGAAGCATTCTGAGAAACTTCTTTGTGATGGGTGCATTCATCTCACAGAGTGGAACATTTCTTTTGGTTGAGCAGCTTTGAATGACTTTTTGGAGAATCTTCAAGTGCACATTTGGAGCGCTTTGTGGCCTATGGTGAAAAAGCAAATATCTTCTCATAAAAACTAGACAGAAGCATTCTGAAAAACTTCTTAGTCATGTATACATTCATCTCAGAGAATTGTACCTTACGTTTCATTGAGCAGTTTTGAAAAACTCTTTCTGTAGTATCTACAAGTGGCCGTTTGGAGCACTTTGAGGCCTATGGTGGAAAAGGAAATATCTTCACACAAAAACCAGACAGAAGCATTCTGACAAACATTTTGTGATGTGTGCATTCATCTCACAGGGTTGGACATTTCTTTTGATTGAGCAGCTTTGAAACACTCTTTTTGTAGGATTTGAAAGTGGACATTTGGAGTGCTTTGTGTCCTATGGTGGAAAAGGAATTATCTTCACAAGAAAAATGTACAGAAGCATTCTGACAAACTTCTTTGTGATGTGTGCATTCATCTCACAGAGGTGAACCTTACTTTTCATTGAGCAGTTTTGAAACTCTCTGTAGAATCTACAAGTGGACATTTGGAGCACTCTTAGGTCTATGGTGGAAAAGGAATTACCTTAACATAATAACGAGACAGAAGGATTCTGACAAACTCCTTTGTCGTGTGTGCATTCATCTCACAGAGTTGAACCTTACTTTTCATTGAGCAGCTTTGAAACACTCTTTTTGTAGAATCTGCGAGTGGACATTTGTGGCACTTAGAGACCTATGGTGGAAAAGTAAACATGTTCACATAAAAACCAGACAGAAGCATGGTGACAAACTTCTTTGTGATGTGTGCAATTATCTCACAGAATTGAACCTTACTTTTCATTGAGCAGTTTTGTAACACTCTTTATGTAGAATCTGGCAGTGGACATTTGGAGTGCTTTGAGTCCTATTGTGTAAATGGAAATATCTTCACCTAAAAACTAGACAGAAGCATTCTGACAAACTTCTTGGTGAAGTGTGCATTCATCTCACAGAGTTGAAACTTTCTTTTGATTAAGCAACTTTTAAACACTCTTTTGTAGAATCTGCAAGTGGACATTTCGAGCGCTTTGAGACCAATGGTGGAAAAGGAAATACCTTCACATAAAATCTAGACAGAAGCACTCTGACAAACTACTTTGGATGTGTGCATTCATCTCACAGAGTAGAACTTTAGTTTTCAATGAGCAGTTTTAAACAACTCTTTTTGTAGAATCTGCAAGTGAACATTTGGAGCACCCTTAGTCCTATGGTGGGAAAGGAAATATCTTCAAATAAAAACTAGACAGAAGGACTCTCACAAACTTCTCTGTGACGGGTGCATTCATCTCACAGAGTTGAACATTTCTTTTGATTGAGCAGCTTTGAAACACGCTTTTTGTAGAATCTGCGAGAGGACATTTGGAGCGTTTTAAAGCCTATTGTGGAAAAGGGAATATCTTCATATAAAAACTAGTCAGAAGAATTCTGACAAACTTCTTCATGATTTGTGAATTCCTCTCACAGAGTTGAACCTTACTTTTCATTGAGCAGCCTTGAAGCACTTTCTTTGTAGAATCTGCAAGTGGACATTTGGAGCGCTTTGAGGCCTATGGTGGAAAAAGAAATATCTTCACATAAAATTAGAGGGAAGTATTCTAACACACTTCTTTGTGATGTGTGCATTCACCTCACAGAGTTGAATGATACTTTTCATTGTGCAGTTTTGAAACACTCCTTTTGTAGTATCTGCAAGTGTACATTTGGAGCACTTTGATGTCAATGGTGGAAAAGGAAATATTTTCACATTAAAAATATACCGAAGCATGCTCACAAACATCTTTGTGACTTGTGCATTCATCTCACAGAGTTGAACCTTTCCTTTGCTTGAGCAGCTCTGAAACACCGTTTTTGTAGACTCTGCAAGTGGACATTTGGAGTGCTTTGAGGCCTATGGTGGAAAAGGTAATATCTTCACATAAATCTAGATTGAAGAATTCCGTCAAACTTCTTTGTGATGTGTGCATTCATCTCACAGAGTTGAACCTTAGTTTTCATTGAGCAGTTTTGAAACACTCTGTTTGTAGAATCTGCAAGTGGACATTTGGAGCTCTTGGAGGCCTGTAGTGGAAAAGGAGATATCTTCACATTAAGCCAGATAAATCATTCTCACAAACTTCTTTGTATTCTGTGCATTCATCTCACAGAGTTGAACTTTGGTTGTCACTGAGCAGTTTTGAAATCCTCTTTTTATAGAATCTGCAGGTAGACATTTGGAGCGCCTTGAGGCCTGTGGTGTATAACGAAACATCTTCATATAATAACTAGACAAAAGCATTCTGAGAAACTTCTTTGTGATGGGTGCACTCACCTCACGTAGTTGAACCTTTCTTTTGGTGGAGAAGCTTTGAAACACTCTTTTTGTAGAATCTGCAAGTGGACACTTGGAGCGCTTTGAGGCCCATGGTGGGATAAAAAATATCTTCACATAAAAACCAGCCAGAAGCATTCTGACGAACTTCTTTGTGATGTGTGCATTCGTCTCACAGGGTTGAACCTTTCTTTTGATTGAGCAGCTTTGAAAAACTCTTTTTGTAGAATCTGCAAGTTGACATTTGGTGCACATTTGAGCCTATGGTGGAAAAGGAACTATCTTCACATAATAATTAGACAGAAGCCTATGGGGGAAAAGGGAATATCTTCACTTAAAAAGTATACGGATACATTCCATCAAACTCCTTTGTAATGTGTGCATTCATCTCACCGAGTAGAAACTTCCTTTCATTGAAGAGTTTTGAAACCCTATTTTTGTAGAATCTACAAGTGGACGTTTGGAGGACTTTGAGGCCTATATTGGAAAAGAAAATTTCTTCACCCAAAAAATAGACAGAAGCGTTCTGACAAACTCCTTTTGGATGTGTGCATTCATTGCACAGAGTTGAACCTTTCTTTTTATTGAGCAGTTTGAAACACTCTTTTTCTAGAATCTGCAAGTGGACATTTGGAACGCTTTGAAGCCTATGGTTTAAAAGGAAATATCTTCACCTAAAAACCACCCAGAAGCATTCTGACAAAGTTCTTGGTGATGTGTGCATTCATCTCACGGAGTTGAACCTTTCTTTTGATTGAGCAGACTTGAAACACTATTTTTGTAGAATCTGAAAGTGGATATTTGGAGCGCATTTAGGCCTAGGGTGGAAAAGGAAGTATCTTCAAATAATAACTAGACAGAAGCATTCTGACACACTTCTTTGTGATGTGTGCATTCATCTCACAGAGTTGAACCTTACTTTTCATTGAGCTGTTTTGAAACACTCTTTTTGTTGAATCTTCCAGTGGTCATTTGGAGTGCTTTGAGGCCTATTGTGGAAATGGAAATATCTTCACAAAAAAATTAGACAGAAGCATTCCGACAATCTCCTTGGTTATATGTGCATTCTTCTCACAAAGTTCAACCTTCCTTTTGATTGAGCAGGCCACAAACACTCTTTTTGTAGAATCTGCATGTGGAGTTTTGGAGCACTTTGAGGTCTGTGGTGGAAAATGAAATATCCTCACATAAAAACTAGGCAGAAGAATTCTGACAAACTTCTTTGTGATGTGTACATTCACCTAACAGAGTTGAACCTTAGTTTTCATTGAGCAGTTTTCAAACCCTCTTTTTGTAGAATCTACAAGTGGAGATTTGGAGTGCTTTGATAACTGTGTTGGAAAAGGAAATATATTTACATAAATACTAGACAGAAGCATTCTGACAAACTTCTTTGAAATGTGTGCTTTCATCTCACAGAGTTGGAGTTGAACCTTCCTTTTTATTGAGAAGTTTTGAAACATTTTTTTCATATAATCTGCAAGTAGACATTTGGAGCGCCTTGATGCCAATGGTGGAAAAGGAAATATCTTCATATAATAACTAGACAGAAGAGTAAACTATCGCAAGAACAAAAAACCAAACACCACGTATTCTCACTCACAGGTGAGAATTGAACAATGAGAACACATGGACACAGGAAGGGGAACATCACATTTCGGGGACTGTTGTGGGGTGGGGGGAGGGTGGAGGGATAGCATTGGGAGATATACCTAATGCTAGATGACGAGTTTTGAGGTGTAGCGCACCAGCATGGCACATGTATACATATGTAACTTACCTGCACGTTGCGCACATGTACCATAGAGCCTAAAGTATTATAATAATAATAATAATAATAATATTAATAATAAAAGAAGAAGCATTCTGAGAAACTTCTTTGTGATGGGTGCATTCATCTCACAGAGTGGAACATTTCTTTTGGTTGAGCAGCTTTGAATGACTTTTTGGAGAATCTTCAAGTGCACATTTGGAGCGCTTTGTGGCCTATGGTGAAAAAGCAAATATCTTCTCATAAAAACTAGACAGAAGCATTCTGAAAAACTTCTTAGTCATGTATACATTCATCTCAGAGAATTGTACCTTACGTTTCATTGAGCAGTTTTGAAAAACTCTTTCTGTAGTATCTACAAGTGGCCGTTTGGAGCACTTTGAGGCCTATGGTGGAAAAGGAAATATCTTCACACAAAAACCAGACAGAAGCATTCTGACAAACATTTTGTGATGTGTGCATTCATCTCACAGGGTTGGACATTTCTTTTGATTGAGCAGCTTTGAAACACTCTTTTTGTAGGATTTGAAAGTGGACATTTGGAGTGCTTTGTGTCCTATGGTGGAAAAGGAATTATCTTCACAAGAAAAATGTACAGAAGCATTCTGACAAACTTCTTTGTGATGTGTGCATTCATCTCACAGAGGTGAACCTTACTTTTCATTGAGCAGTTTTGAAACTCTCTGTAGAATCTACAAGTGGACATTTGGAGCACTCTTAGGTCTATGGTGGAAAAGGAATTACCTTAACATAATAACGAGACAGAAGGATTCTGACAAACTCCTTTGTCGTGTGTGCATTCATCTCACAGAGTTGAACCTTACTTTTCATTGAGCAGCTTTGAAACACTCTTTTTGTAGAATCTGCGAGTGGACATTTGTGGCACTTAGAGACCTATGGTGGAAAAGTAAACATGTTCACATAAAAACCAGACAGAAGCATGGTGACAAACTTCTTTGTGATGTGTGCAATTATCTCACAGAATTGAACCTTACTTTTCATTGAGCAGTTTTGTAACACTCTTTATGTAGAATCTGGCAGTGGACATTTGGAGTGCTTTGAGTCCTATTGTGTACATGGAAATATCTTCACCTAAAAACTAGACAGAAGCATTCTGACAAACTTCCTGGTGAAGTGTGCATTCATCTCACAGAGTTGAAACTTTCTTTTGATTAAGCAACTTTTAAACACTCTTTTGTAGAATCTGCAAGTGGACATTTCGAGCGCTTTGAGACCAATGGTGGAAAAGGAAATACCTTCACATAAAATCTAGACAGAAGCACTCTGACAAACTACTTTGGATGTGTGCATTCATCTCACAGAGTAGAACTTTAGTTTTCAATGAGCAGTTTTAAACAACTCTTTTTGTAGAATCTGCAAGTGAACATTTGGAGCACCCTTAGTCCTATGTTGGGAAAGGAAATATCTTCAAATAAAAACTAGACAGAAGGACTCTCACAAACTTCTCTGTGACGGGTGCATTCATCTCACAGAGTTGAACATTTCTTTTGATTGAGCAGCTTTGAAACACGCTTTTTGTAGAATCTGCGAGAGGACATTTGGAGCGTTTTAAAGCCTATTGTGGAAAAGGGAATATCTTCATATAAAAACTAGTCAGAAGAATTCTGACAAACTTCTTCATGATTTGTGAATTCCTCTCACAGAGTTGAACCTTACTTTTCATTGAGCAGCCTTGAAGCACTTTCTTTGTAGAATCTGCAAGTGGACATTTGGAGCGCTTTGAGGCCTATGGTGGAAAAAGAAATATCTTCACATAAAATTAGAGGGAAGTATTCTAACACACTTCTTTGTGATGTGTGCATTCACCTCACAGAGTTGAATGATACTTTTCATTGTGCAGTTTTGAAACACTCCTTTTGTAGTATCTGCAAGTGTACATTTGGAGCACTTTGATGCCAATGGTGGAAAAGGAAATATTTTCACATTAAAAATATACTGAAGCATGCTCACAAACATCTTTGTGACTTGTGCATTCATCTCACAGAGTTGAACCTTTCCTTTGCTTGAGCAGCTCTGAAACACCGTTTTTGTAGAATCTGCAAGTGGACATTTGGAGTGCTTTGAGGCCTATGGTGGAAAAGGTAATATCTTCACATAAATCTAGATTGAAGAATTCCGTCAAACTTCTTTGTGATGTGTGCATTCATCTCACAGAGTTGAACCTTAGTTTTCATTGAGCAGTTTTGAAACACTCTGTTTGTAGAATCTGCAAGTGGACATTTGGAGCTCTTGGAGGCCTGTAGTGGAAAAGGAGATATCTTCACATTAAAACCAGACAAATCATTCTCACAAACTTCTTTGTATTCTGTGCATTCATCTCACAGAGTTGAACCTTGGTTGTCATTGAGCAGTTTTGAAATCCTCTTTTTATAGAATCTGCAGGTAGACATTTGGAGCGCCTTGAGGCCTGTGGTGTATAACGAAACATCTTCATATAATAACTAGACAAAAGCATTCTGAGAAACTTCTTTGTGATGGGTGCACTCATCTCACATAGTTGAACCTTTCTTTTGGTGGAGAAGCTTTGAAACACTCTTTTTGTAGAATCTGCAAGTGGACACTTGGAGCGCTTTGAGGCCCATGGTGGGATAAAAAATATCTTCACTTAAAAACCAGCCAGAAGCATTCTGACGAACTTCTTTGTGATGTGTGCATTCGTCTCACAGGGTTGAACCTTTCTTTTGATTGAGCAGCTTTGAAAAACTCTTTTTGTAGAATCTGCAAGTGGACATTTGGTGCACATTTGAGCCTATGGTGGAAAAGGAACTATCTTCACATAATAATTAGACAGAAGCCTATGGGGGAAAAGGGAATATCTTCACTTAAAAAGTATACGGAAACATTCCATCAAACTCCTTTGTAATATGGGCATTCATCTCACCGAGTAGAACCTTCCTTTCATTGAAGAGTTTTGAAACCCTATTTTTGTAGAATCTACAAGTGGACGTTTGGAGGACTTTGAGGCCTATATTGGAAAAGAAAATTTCTTCACCCAAAAAATAGACAGAAGCGTTCTGACAAACTCCTTTGGGATGTGTGCATTCATTGCACAGAGTTGAACCTTTCTTTTTATTGAGCAGTTTGAAACACTCTTTTTGTAGAATCTGCAAGGGGACATTTGGAACGCTTTGAAGCCTATGGTTTAAAAGGAAATATCTTCACCTAAAAACCACCCAGAAGCATTCTGACAAAGTTCTTGGTGATGTGTGCATTCATCTCACGGAGTTGAACCTTTCTTTTGATTGAGCAGACTTGAAACACTATTTTTGTAGAATCTGAAAGTGGATATTTGCAGCGCATTTAGGCCTAGGGTGGAAAAGGAAGTATCTTCAAATAATAACTAGACAGAAGCATTCTGACACACTTCTTTGTGATGTGTGCATTCATCTCACAGAGTTGAACCTTACTTTTCATTGAGCTGTTTTGAAACACTCTTTTTGTTGAATCTTCCAGTGGTCATTTGGAGTGATTTGAGGCCTATTGTGGAAATGGAAATATCTTCACAAAAAAATTAGACAGAAGCATTCCGACAATCTTCTTTGTTATATGTGCATTCTTCTCACAAAGTTCAACCTTCCTTTTGATTGAGCAGCCCACAAACACTCTTTTTGTAGAATCTGCATGTGGAGTTTTGGAGCACTTTGAGGTCTGTGGTGGAAAATGAAATATCCTCACATAAAAACTAGGCAGAAGAATTCTGACAAACTTCTTTGTGATGTGTACATTCACCTCACAGAGTTGAACGTTAGTTTTCATTGAGCAGTTTTCAAACCCTCTTTTTGTAGAATCTACAAGTGGAGATTTGGAGTGCTTTGATACCTGTGTTGGAAAAGGAAATATATTTACATAAATACTAGACAGAAGCATTCTGACAAACTTCTTTGAAATGTGTGCTTTCATCTCACAGAGTTGGAGTTGAACCTTCCTTTTTATTGAGAAGTTTTGAAACATTTTTTTCATATAATCTGCAAGTAGACATTTGGAGCGCCTTGATGCCAATGGTGGAAAAGGAAATGTCTTCATATAATAACTAGACAGAAGAGTAAACTATCGCAAGAACAAAAAACCAAACACCACGTATACTCACTCACAGGTGAGAATTGAACAATGAGAACACATGGACACAGGAAGGGGAACATCACATTTCGGGGACTGTTGTGGGGTGGGGGGAGGGTGGAGGGATAGCATTGGGAGATATACCTAATGCTAGATGACGAGTTGGGAGGTGTAGCGCACCAGCATGGCACATGTATACATATGTAACTTACCTGCACGTTGCACACATGTACCATAGAGCCTAAAGTATTATAATAATAATAATAATAATAATAATAATAAATATAGAAGAAGCATTCTGAGAAACTTCTTTGTGATGGGTGCATTCATCTCACAGAGTGGAACATTTCTTTTGGTTGAGCAGCTTTGAATGACTTTTTGGAGAATCTTCAAGTGCACATTTGGAGCGCTTTGTGGCCTATGGTGAAAAAGCAAATATCTTCTCATAAAAACTAGACAGAAGCATTCTGAAAAACGTCTTAGTCATGTATACATTCATCTCAGAGAATTGTACCTTACGTTTCATTGAGCAGTTTTGAAAAACTCTTTCTGTAGTATCTACAAGTGGCCGTTTGGAGCACTTTGAGGCCTATGGTGGAAAAGGAAATATCTTCACACAAAAACCAGACAGAAGCATTCTGACAAACATTTTGTGATGTGTGCATTCATCTCACAGGGTTGGACATTTCTTTTGATTGAGCAGCTTTGAAACACTCTTTTTGTAGGATTTGAAAGTGGACATTTGGAGTGCTTTGTGTCCTATGGTGGAAAAGGAATTATCTTCACATGAAAAATGTACAGAAGCATTCTGACAAACTTCTTTGTGATGTGTGCATTCATCTCACAGAGTTGAACCTTACTTTTCATTGAGCGGGTTTGAAACTCTCTGTAGAATCTACAAGTGAACATTTGGAGCACTCTTAGGTCTATGGTGGAAAAGGAATTACCTTAACATAATAACGAGACAGAAGGATTCTGACAAACTCCTTTGTCGTGTGTGCATTCATCTCACAGAGTTGAACCTTACTTTTCATTGAGCAGCTTTGAAACACTCTTTTTGTAGAATCTGCGAGTGGACATTTGTGGCACTTTGAGACCTATGGTGGAAAAGTAAACATGTTCACATAAAAACCAGACAGAAGCATTGTGACAAACTTCTTTGTGATGTGTGCAATTATCTCACAGAATTGAACCTTACTTTTCATTGAGCAGTTTTGTAACACTCTTTATGTAGAATCTGCCAGTGGACATTTGGAGTGCTTTGAGTCCTATTGTGTACATGGAAATATCTTCACATAAAAACTAGACAGAAGCATTCTGACAAACTTCTTGGTGAAGTGTGCATTCATCTCACAGAGTTGAAACTTTCTTTTGATTAAGCAACTTTTAAACACTCTTTTGTAGAATCTGCAAGTGGACATTTCGAGCGCTTTGAGACCAATGGTGGAAAAGGAAATACCTTCACATAAAATCTAGACAGAAGCATTCTGACAAACTACTTTGGATGTGTGCATTCATCTCACAGAGTAGAACTTTAGTTTTCAATGAGCAGTTTTAAAACAACTCTTTTTGTAGAATCTGCAAGTGAACATTTGGAGCACCTTTAGTCCTATGGTGGGAAAGGAAATATCTTCAAATAAAAACTAGACAGAAGGACTCTCACAAACTTCTCTGTGACGGGTGCATTCATCTCACAGAGTTGAACATTTCTTTTGATTGAGCAGCTTTGAAACACGCTTTTTGTAGAATCTGCGAGAGGACATTTGGAGCGTTTTAAAGCCTATTGTGGAAAAGGGAATATCTTCATATAAAAACTAGTCAGAAGAATTCTGACAAACTTCTTCATGATTTGTGAATTCCTCTCACAGAGTTGAACCTTACTTTTCATTGAGCAGCCTTGAAGCACTTTCTTTGTAGAATCTGCAAGTGGACATTTGGAGCGCTTTGAGGCCTATGGTGGAAAAAGAAATATCTTCACATAAAATTAGAGGGAAGTATTCTAACACACTTCTTTGTGATGTGTGCATTCACCTCACAGAGTTGAATGATACTTTTCATTGTGCAGTTTTGAAACACTCCTTTTGTAGTATCTGCAAGTGTACATTTGGAGCACTTTGATGCCAATGGTGGAAAAGGAAATATTTTCACATTAAAAATATACTGAAGCATGCTCACAAACATCTTTGTGACTTGTGCATTCATCTCACAGAGTTGAACCTTTCCTTTGCTTGAGCAGCTCTGAAACACCGTTTTTGTAGAATCTGCAAGTGGACATTTGGAGTGCTTTGAGGCCTATGGTGGAAAAGGTAATATCTTCACATAAATCTAGATTGAAGAATTCCGTCAAACTTCTTTGTGATGTGTGCATTCATCTCACAGAGTTGAACCTTAGTTTTCATTGAGCAGTTTTGAAACACTCTTTTTGTAGAATCTGCAAGTGGACATTTGGAGCTCTTGGAGGCCTGTAGTGGAAAAGGAGATATCTTCACATTAAAACCAGACAAATCATTCTCACAAACTTCTTTGTATTCTGTGCATTCATCTCACAGAGTTGAACCTTGGTTGTCATTGAGCAGTTTTGAAATCCTCTTTTTATAGAATCTGCAGGTAGACATTTGGAGCGCCTTGAGGCCTGTGGTGTATAACGAAACATCTTCATATAATAACTAGACAAAAGCATTCTGAGAAACTTCTTTGTGATGGGTGCACTCATCTCACGTAGTTGAACCTTTCTTTTGGTGGAGAAGCTTTGAAACACTCTTTTTGTAGAATCTGCAAGTGGACACTTGGAGCGCTTTGAGGCCCATGGTGGGATAAAAAATATCTTCACATAAAAACCAGCCAGAAGCATTCTGACGAACTTCTTTGTGATGTGTGCATTCGTCTCACAGGGTTGAACCTTTCTTTTGATTGAGCAGCTTTGAAAAACTCTTTTTGTAGAATCTGCAAGTGGACATTTGGTGCACATTTGAGCCTATGGTGGAAAAGGAACTATCTTCACATAATAATTAGACAGAAGCCTATGGGGGAAAAGGGAATATCTTCACTTAAAAAGTATACGGAAACATTCCATCAAACTCCTTTGTAATGTGTGCATTCATCTCACCGAGTACAACTTTCCTTTCATTGCAGAGTTTTGAAACCCTATTTTTGTAGAATCTACAAGTGGACGTTTGGAGGACTTTGAGGCCTATATTGGAAAAGAAAATTTCTTCACACAAAAAATAGACAGAAGCGTTCTGACAAACTTCTTTGGGATGTGTGCATTCATTGCACAGAGTTGAACCTTTCTTTTTATTGAGCAGTTTGAAACACTCTTTTTCTAGAATCTGCAAGTGGACATTTGGAACGCTTTGAAGCCTATGGTTTAAAAGGAAATATCTTCACCTAAAAACCACCCAGAAGCATTCTGACAAAGTTCTTGGTGATGTGTGCATTCATCTCACGGAGTTGAACCTTTCTTTTGATTGAGCAGACTTGAAACACTATTTTTGTAGAATCTGAAAGTGGATATTTGGAGCGCATTTAGGCCTAGGGTGGAAAAGGAAGTATCTTCAAATAACAACTAGACAGAAGCATTCTGACACGCTTCTTTGTGATGTGTGCATTCATCTCACAGAGTTGAACCTTACTTTTCATTGAGCTGTTTTGAAACACTCTTTTTGTTGAATCTTCCAGTGGTCATTTGGAGTGCTTTGAGGCCTATTGTGGAAATGGAAACATCTTCACAAAAAAATTAGACAGAAGCATTCCGACAATCTTCTTTGTTATATGTGCATTCTTCTCACAAAGTTCAACCTTCCTTTTGGTTGAGCAGCCCACAAACACTCTTTTTGTAGAATCTGCATGTGGAGTTTTGGAGCACTTTGTGGTCTGTGGTGGAAAATGAAATATCCTCACATGAAAACTAGGCAGAAGAATTCTGACAAACTTCTTTGTGATGTGTACATTCACCTCACAGAGTTGAACCTTAGTTTTCATTGAGCAGTTTTCAAACCCTCTTTTTGTAGAATCTACAAGTGGAGATTTGGAGTGCTTTGATACCTGTGTTGGAAAAGGAAATATATTTACATAAATACTAGACAGAAGCATTCTGACAAGCTTCTTTGAAATGTGTGCTTTCATCTCACAGAGTTGGAGTTGAACCTTACTTTTTATTGAGAAGTTTTGAAACATTTTTTTCATATAATCTGCAAGTAGACATTTGGAGCGCCTTGATGCCAATGGTGGAAAAGGAAATATCTTCATATAATAACTAGACAGAAGAGTAAACTATCGCAAGAACAAAAAACCAAACACCACGTATTCTCACTCACAGGTGAGAATTGAACAATGAGAACACATGGATACAGGAAGGGGAACATCACATTTCGGGGACTGTTGTGGGGTGGGGGGAGGGTGGAGGGATAGCATTGGGAGATATACCTAATGCTAGATGACGAGTTGGGAGGTGTAGCGCACCAGCATGGCACATGTATACATATGTAACTTACCTGCACGTTGCGCACATGTACCATAGAGCCTAAAGTTTTATAATAATAATAATAATAATAATATTAATAATAAAAGAAGAAGCATTCTGAGAAACTTCTTTGTGATGGGTGCATTCATCTCACAGAGTGGAACATTTCTTTTGGTTGAGCAGCTTTGAACGACTTTTTGGAGAATCTTCAAGTGCACATTTGGAGCGCTTTGTGGCCTATGGTGAAAAAGCAAATATCTTCTCATAAAAACTAGACAGAAGCATTCTGAAAAACTTCTTAGTCATGTATACATTCATCTCAGAGAATTGTACCTTACGTTTCATTGAGCAGTTTTGAAAAACTCTTTCTTTTTTTTTTTTTTTTTTTTTTTTTTTTTTTCTTTTTTTTAATATTATTATTATTATTATTATACTTTAGGTTTTATGGTACATGTGTGCAATGTGCAGGTAAGTTACATATGTATACATGTGCCATGCTGGTGCGCTGCACCCACCAACTCGTCATCTAGCATTAGGTATATCTCCCAATGCTATCCCTCCCCCCTCCCCCCACCCCACAACAGTCCCCAGAATGTGATGTTCCCCTTCCTGTGTCCATGTGTTCTCATTGTTCAATTCCCACCTATGAGTGAGAATATGCGGTGTTTGGTTTTTTGTTCTTGCGATAGTTTACTGAGAATGATGATTTCCAATTTCATCCATGTCCCTACAAAGGACGTGAACTCATCATTTTTTATGGCTGCATAGTATTCCATGGTGTATATGTGCCACATTTTCTTAATCCAGTCTATCATTGTTGGACATTTGGGTTGGTTCCAAGTCTTTGCTATTGTGAATAATGCCGCAATAAACATACGTGTGCATGTGTCTTTATAGCAGCATGATTTATAGTCCTTTGGGTATATACCCAGTAATGGGATGGCTGGGTCAAATGGAATTTCTAGTTCTAAATCCCTGAGGAATCGCCACACTGACTTCCACAACGGTTGAACTAGTTTACAGTCCCACCAACAGTGTAAAAGTGTTCCTATTTCTCCACATCCTCTCCAGCACCTGTTGTTTCCTGACTTTTTAATGATTGCCATTCTAACTGGTGTGAGATGGTATCTCATTGTGGTTTTGATTTGCATTTCTCTGATGGCCAGTGATGGTGAGCATTTTTTCATGTGTTTTTTGGCTGCATAAATGTCTTCTTTTGAGAAGTGTCTGTTCATGTCCTTCGCCCACTTTTTGATGGGGTTGTTTGTTTTTTTCTTGTAAATTTGTTGGAGTTCATTGTAGATTCTGGATATTAGCCCTTTGTCAGATGAGTAGGTTGCGAAAATTTTCTCCCATTTTGTAGGTTGCCTGTTCACTCTGATGGTAGTTTCTTTTGCTGTGCAGAAGCTCTTGAGTTTAATTAGATCCCATTTGTCAATTTTTGCTTTTGTTGCCATTGCTTTGGGTGTTTTAGACATGAAGTCCTTGCCCATGCCTATGTCCTGAATGGTAATGCCTAGGTTTTCTTCTAGGGTTTTTATGGTTTTAGGTCTAACATTTAAGTCTTTAATCCATCTTGAATTGATTTTTGTATAAGGTGTAAGGAAGGGATCCAGTTTCAGCTTTCTACATATGGCTAACCAGTTTTCCCAGCACCATTTATTAAATAGGGAATCCTTTCCCCATTTCTTGTTTTTGTCAGGTTTGTCAAAGATCAGATAGTTGTAGATATGTGGCATTATTTCTGACGGCTCTGTTCTGTTCCATTGATCTATATCTCTGTTTTGGTACCAGTACCATGCTGTTTTGGTTACTGTAGCCTTGTAGTATAGTTTGAAGTCAGGTAGTGTGATGCCTCCAGCTTTGTTCTTTTGGCTTAGGATTGACTTGGCGATGCGGGCTCTTTTTTGGTTCCATATGAACTTTAAAGTAGTTTTTTCCAATTCTTTGAAGAAAGTCATTGGTAGCTTGATGGGGATGGCATTGAATCTGTAAATTACCTTGGGAAGGATGGCCATTTTCATGATATTGATTCTTCCTACCCATGAGCATGGAATGTTCTTCCATTTGTTTGTATCCTCTTTTATTTCCTTGAGCAGTGGTTTGTAGTTCTCCTTGAAGAGGTCTTTCACATCCCTTGTAAGTTGGATTCCTAGGTATTTTATTCTCTTTGAAGCAATTGTGAATGGGAGTTCACTCATGATTTGGCTCTCTGTTTGTCTGTTATTGATGTATAAGAATGCTTGTGATTTTTGCACATTGATTTTGTATCCTGAGACTTTGCTGAAGTTGCTTATCAGCTTAAGGAGATTTTGGGCTGAGACAATGGGGTTTTCTAGATATACTATCATGTCATCTGCAAACAGGGACAATTTGACTTCCTCTTTTCCTAATTGAATACCCTTGATTTCCTTCTCCTGCCTAATTGCCCTGGCCAGAACTTCCAACACTATGTTGAATAGAAGTGGTGAGAGAGGGCATCCCTGTCTTGTGCCAGTTTTCAAAGGGAATGCTTCCAGTTTTTGGCCATTCAGTATGATATTGGCTGTGGGTTTGTCATAAATAGCTCTTATTATTTTGAGATATGTCCCATCAATTCCTAATTTATTGAGAGTTTTTAGCATGAAGGGTTGTTGAATTTTGTCAAAGGCCTTTTCTGCATCTATTGAGATAATCATGTGGTTTTTGTCTTTGGTTCTGTTTATATGCTGGATTACATTTATTGATTTGCGTATATTGAACCAGCCTTGCATCCCAGGGATGAAGCCCACTTGATCATGGTGGATAAGCTTTTTGATGTGCTGCTGGATTCTGTTTGCCAGTATTTTATTGAGGATTTTTGCATCAATGTTCATCAAGGATATTGGTCTAAAATTCTCTTTTTTTGTTGTGTCTCTGCCAGGCTTTGGTATCAGGATGATGCTGGCCTCATAAAATGAGTTAGGGAGGATTCCCTCTTTTTCTATTGATTGGAATAGTTTCAGAAGGAATGGTACCAGCTCCTCCTTGTACCTCTGGTAGAATTCGGCTGTGAATCCATCTGGACCTGGACTTTTTTTGGTTGGTAAGCTATTGATTATTGCCACAATTTCAGCTCCTGTTATTGGTCTATTCAGAGATTCAACTTCTTCCTGGTTTAGTCTTGGGAGGGTGTATGTGTTGAGGAATTTATCCATTTCTTCTAGATTTTCTAGTTTATTTGCATAGAGGTGTTTGTAATATTCTCTGATGGTAGTTTGTATTTCTGTGGGATCGGTGGTGATATCCCCTTTATCATTTTTTATTGCATCTATTTGATTCTTCTCTCTTTTTTTCTTTATTAATCTTGCTAGCGGTCTATCAATTTTGTTGATCCTTTCAAAAAACCAGCTCCTGGATTCATTTATTTTTTGAAGGGTTTTTTGTATCTCTATTTCCTTCAGTTCTGCTCTGATTTTAGTTATTTCTTGCCTTCTGCTAGCTTTTGAATGTGTTTGCTCTTGCTTTTCTAGTTCTTTTAATTGTGATGTTAGGGTGTCAATTTTGGATCTTTCCTGCTTTCTCTTGTGGGCATTTAGTGCTATAAATTTCCCTCTACACACTGCTTTGAATGCATCCCAGAGATTCTGGTATGTTGTGTCTTGGTTCTCGTTGGTTTCAAAGAACATCTTTATTTCTGCCTTCATTTCGTTATGTACCCAGTAGTCATTCAGGAGCAGGTTGTTCAGTTTCCACGTAGTTGAGCGGTTTTGAGTGAGATTCTTAATCCTGAGTTCTAGCTTGATTGCACTGTGATCTGAGAGACAGTTTGTTATAATTTCTGTTCTTTTACATTTATTGAGGAGAGCTTTACTTCCAAGTATATGGTCAATTTTGGAATAGGTGTGGTGTGGTGCTGAAAAAAATGTATATTCTGTTGATTTGGGGTGGAGAGTTCTGTAGATGTCTATTAGGTCCGCTTGGTGCAGAGCTGAGTTCAATTCCTGGGTATCCTTGTTGACTTTCTGTCTCGTTGATCTGTCTAATGTTGATAGTGGGGTGTTAAAGTCTCCCATTATTAATGTGTGGGAGTCTAAGTCTCTTTGTAGGTCACTCAGGACTTGCTTTATGAATCTGGGTGCTCCTGTATTGGGTGCATATATATTTAGGATAGTTAGCTCTTCTTGTTGAATTAATCCCTTTACCATTATGTAATGGCCTTCTTTGTCTCTTTTGATCTTTGTTGGTTTAAAGTCTGTTTTATCAGAGACTAGGATTGCAACCCCTGCCTTTTTTTGTTTTCCATTTGCTTGGTAGATCTTCCTCCATCCTTTTATTTTGAGCCTATGTGTGTCTCTGCACGTGAGATGGGTTTCCTGAATACAGCACACTGATGGGTCTTGAGTCTTTATCCAGTTTGCCAGTCTGTGTCTTTTAATTGGAGCATTTAGTCCATTTACATTTAAAGTTAATATTGTTATGTGTGAATTTGATCCTGTCATTATGATGTTAGCTGGATATTTTGCTCGTTAGTTGATGCAGTCTCTTCCTAGTCTCGATGTTCTTTACATTTCGGTATGATTTTGCAGTGGCTGGTACCGGTTGTGCCTTTCCATGTTTAGCGCTTCCTTCAGGAGCTCTTTTAGGGCAGGCCTGGTGGTGACAAAATCTCTCAGCATTTGCTTGTCTGTAAAGTATTTTATTTCTCCTTCACTTATGAAGCTTAGTTTGGCAGGATATGAAATTCTGGGTTGAAAATTCTTTTCTTTAAGAATGTTGAATATTGGCCCCCACTCTCTTCTGGCTTGTAGGGTTTCTGCCGAGAGATCCGCTGTTAGTCTGATGGGCTTCCCTTTGATGGTAACCCGACCTTTCTCTCTGGCTGCCCTTAACATTTTTTCCTTCATTTCAACTTTGGTGAATCTGACAATTATGTGTCTTGGAGTTGCTCTTCTTGAGGAGTATCTTTGTGGCGTTCTCTGTATTTCCTGAATCTGAATGTTGGCCTGCCTTGCTAGATTGGGGAAGTTCTCCTGGATAATATCCTGCAGAGTGTTTTCCAACTTGGTTCCATTCTCCCCGTCACTTTCAGGTACACCAATCAGACGTAGATTTGGTCTTTTCACATAGTCCCACATTTCTTGGAGGCTTTGCTCGTTTCTTTTTATTCTTTTTTCTCTAAACTTCCCTTCTCGCTTCATTTCATTCATTTCATCTTCCAGGGCTGATACCCTTTCTTCCATTTGATCGCATCGGCTCCTGAGGCTTCTGCATTCTTCACGTAGTTCTCGAGCCTTGGTTTTCAGCTCCATCAGCTCCTTTAAGCACTTCTCTGTATTGGTTATTCTAGTTATACATTCTTCTAAATTTTTTTCAAAGTTTTCAACTTCTTTGCCTTTGGTTTGAATATCCTCCCGTAGCTCGGAGTAATTTGATCGTCTGAAGCCTTCTTCTCTCAGCTCGTCAAAGTCATTCTCCGTCCAGCTTTGTTCCGTTGCTGGTGAGGAACTGCGTTCCTTTGGAGGAGGAGAGGTACTCTGGTTTTTAGAGTTTCCAGTTTTTCTGCTCTGTTTTTTCCCCATCTTTGTGGTTTTATCTACTTTTGGTCTTTGATGATGGTGATGTACAGATGGGTTTTTGGTGTGGATGTCCTTTCTGTTGGTTTTCCTTCTAACAGACAGAACCCTCAGCTGCAGGTCTGTTGGAGTACCTGGTCGGCCGTGTGAGGTGTCAGTCTGCCCCTGCTGGGGGGTGCCTCCCAGTTAGGCTGCTCGGGGGTCAGGGGTCAGGGACCCACTTGAGGAGGCAGTCAGCCCGTTCTCAGATCTCCAGCTGCGTGCTGGGAGAACCACTGCTCTCCTCACAGCTGTCAGACAGGGACATTTAAGTCTGCAGAGGTTACTGCTGTCTTTTTGTTTGTCTGTGTCCTGCCCCCAGAGGTGGAGCCTACAGAGGCAGGCAGGCCTCCTTGAGCTGTGGTGGGCTCCACCCAGATCAAGCTTCCAGGCTGCTTTGTTTACCTAAGCGAGCCTGGGCAATGGCGGGCGCCCCTCCCCCAGCCTCGCTGCCGACTTGCTGTTTGATCTCAGACTGCTGTGCTAGCAATCAGCGAGACTCCGTGGGCGTAGGACCCTCTGAGCCAGGTGCGGGCTATACTCTCCTGGGGGCACCGTTTCCTAAGCCCGTCGGAAAAGCACAGTATTTGGGTGGGAGTGGCCCGATTTTCCAGGTGCCGTCTGTCACCCCTGGAAGGGGAACTCCCTGACCCCTTGCGCTTCCCGAGTGAGGCAATGCCTCGCCCCTGCTTCGGCTGGCGCACGGTGCGCTCACCCACTGACCTGCGCCCACTGTCTGGCACTCCCTAGTGAGATGAACACGGTACCTCAGATGGAAATGCAGAAATCACCCGTCTTCTGCGTCGCTCGCGCTGGGAGCTGTAGACCGGAGCTGTTCCTATTCGGCCATCTTGGCTCCTCCCCTCCGAAAAACTCTTTCTGTAGTATCTACAAGTGGCCGTTTGGAGCACTTTGAGGCCTATGGTGGAAAAGGAAATATCTTCACACAAAAACCAGACAGAAGCATTCTGACAAACATTTTGTGATGTGTGCATTCATCTCACAGGGTTGGACATTTCTTTTGATTGAGCAGCTTTGAAACACTCTTTTTGTAGGATTTGAAAGTGGACATTTGGAGTGCTTTGTGTCCTATGGTGGAAAAGGAATTATCTTCACATGAAAAATATACAGAAGCATTCTGACAAACTTCTTTGTGATGTGTGCATTCATCTCACAGAGTTGAACCTTACTTTTCATTGAGCAGTTTTGAAACTCTCTGTAGAATCTACAAGTGGACATTTGGAGCACTCTTAGGTCTATGGTGGAAAAGGAATTACCTTAACATAATAACGAGACAGACGGATTCTGACAAACTCCTTTGTGGTGTGTGCATTCATCTCACAGAGTTGAACCTTACTTTTCATTGAGCAGCTTTGAAACACTCTTTTTATAGAATCTGCGAGTGGACATTTGTGGCACTTTGAGACCTATGGTGGAAAAGTAAACATGTTCACATAAAAAGCAGACAGAAGCATTGTGACAAACTTCTTTGTGATGTGTGCAATTATCTCACAGAATTGAACCTTACTTTTCATTGAGCAGTTTTGTAACACTCTTTATGTAGAATCTGCCAGTGGACATTTGGAGTGCTTTGAGTCCTATTGTGTACATGGAAATATCTTCACATAAAAACTAGACAGAAGCATTCTGACAAACTTCTTGGTGAAGTGTGCATTCATCTCACAGAGTTGAAACTTTCTTTTGATTAAGCAACTTTTAAACACTCTTTTGTAGAATCTGCAAGTGGACATTTCGAGCGCTTTGAGACCAATGGTGGAAAAGGAAATACCTTCACATAAAATCTAGACAGAAGCATTCTGACAAACTACTTTGGATGTGTGCATTCATCTCACAGTGTAGAACTTTAGTTTTCAATGAGCAGTTTTAAAAAAACTCTTTTTGTAGAATCTGCAAGTGAACATTTGGAGCACCTTTAGTCCTATGGTGGGAAAGGAAATATCTTCAAATAAAAACTAGACAGAAGGACTCTCACAAACTTCTCTGTGACGGGTGCATTCATCTCACAGAGTTGAACATTTCTTTTGATTGAGCAGCTTTGAAACACGCTTTTTGTAGAATCTGCGAGAGGACATTTGGAGCGTTTTAAAGCCTATTGTGGAAAAGGGAATATCTTCATATAAAAACTAGTCAGAATAATTCTGACAAACTTCTTCATGATTTGTGAATTCCTCTCACAGAGTTGAACCTTACTTTTCATTGAGCAGCCTTGAAGCACTTTCTTTGTAGAATCTGCAAGTGGACATTTGGAGCGCTTTGAGGCCTATGGTGGAAAAAGAAATATCTTCACATAAAATTAGAGGGAAGTATTCTAACACACTTCTTTGTGATGTGTGCATTCACCTCACAGAGTTGAATGATACTTTTCATTGTGCAGTTTTGAAACACTCCTTTTGTAGTATCTGCAAGTGTACATTTGGAGCACTTTGATGCCAATGGTGGAAAAGGAAATATTTTCACATTAAAAATATACTGAAGCATGCTCACAAACATCTTTGTGACTTGTGCATTCATCTCACAGAGTTGAACCTTTCCTTTGCTTGAGCAGCTCTGAAACACCGTTTTTGTAGACTCTGCAAGTGGACATTTGGAGTGCTTTGAGGCCTATGGTGGAAAAGGTAATATCTTCACATAAATCTAGATTGAAGAATTCCGTCAAACTTCTTTGTGATGTGTGCATTCATCTCACAGAGTTGAACCTTAGTTTTCATTGAGCAGTTTTGAAACACTCTGTTTGTACAATCTGCAAGTGGACATTTGGAGCTCTTGGAGGCCTGTAGTGGAAAAGGAGATATCTTCACATTAAGCCAGATAAATCATTCTCACAAACTTCTTTGTATTCTGTGCATTCATCTCACAGAGTTGAACTTTGGTTGTCACTGAGCAGTTTTGAAATCCTCTTTTTATAGAATCTGCTGGTAGACATTTGGAGCGCCTTGAGGCCTGTGGTGTATAACGAAACATCTTCATATAATAACTAGAAAAAAGCATTCTGAGAAACTTCTTTGTGATGGGTGCACTCATCTCACGTAGTTGAACCTTTCTTTTGGTGGAGAAGCTTTGAAACACTCTTTTTGTAGAATCTGCAAGTGGACACTTGGAGCGCTTTGAGGCCCATGGTGGGATAAAAAATATCTTCACATAAAAACCAGCCAGAAGCATTCTGACGAACTTCTTTGTGATGTGTGCATTCGTCTCACAGGGTTGAATCTTTCTTTTGATTGAGCAGCTTTGAAAAACTCTTTTTGTAGAATCTGCAAGTGGACATTTGGTGCACATTTGAGCCTATGGTGGAAAAGGAACTATCTTCACATAATAATTAGACAGAAGCCTATGGGGGAAAAGGGAATATCTTCACTTAAAAAGTATACGGAAACATTCCATCAAACTCCTTTGTAATATGGGCATTCATCTCACCGAGTAGAACCTTCCTTTCATTGAAGAGTTTTGAAACCCTATTTTTGTAGAATCTACAAGTGGACGTTTGGAGGACTTTGAGGCCTATATTGGAAAAGAAAATTTCTTCACCCAAAAAATAGACAGAAGCGTTCTGACAAACTCCTTTTGGATGTGTGCATTCATTGCACAGAGTTGAACCTTTCTTTTTATTGAGCAGTTTGAAACACTCTTTTTGTAGAATCTGCAAGTGCACATTTGGAACGCTTTGAAGCCTATGGTTTAAAAGGAAATATCTTCACCTAAAAACCACCCAGAAGCATTCTGACAAAGTTCTTGGTGATGTGTGCATTCATCTCACGGAGTTGAACCTTTCTTTTGATTGAGCAGACTTGAAACACTATTTTTGTAGAATCTGAAAGTGGATATTTGGAGCGCATTTAGGCCTAGGGTGGAAAAGGACGTATCTTCAAATAATAACTAGACAGAAGCATTCTGACACGCTTCTTTGTGATGTGTGCATTCATCTCACAGAGTTGAACCTTACTTTTCATTGAGCTGTTTTGAAACACTCTTTTTGTTGAATCTTCCAGTGGTCATTTGGAGTGCTTTGAGGCCTATTGTGGAAATGGAAATATCTTCACAAAAAAATTAGACAGAAGCATTCCGACAATCTTCTTGGTTATATGTGCATTCTTCTCACAAAGTTCAACCTTCCTTTTGATTGAGCAGCCCACAAACACTCTTTTTGTAGAATCTGCATGTGGAGTTTTGGAGCACTTTGAGGTCTGTGGTGGAAAATGAAATATCCTCACATAAAATCTAGGCAGAAGAATTCTGACAAACTTCTTTGTGATGTGTACATTCACCTCACAGAGTTGAACCTTAGTTTTCATTGAGCAGTTTTCAAACCCTCTTTTTGTAGAATCTACAAGTGGAGATTTGGAGTGCTTTGATACCTGTGTTGGAAAAGGAAATATATTTACATAAATACTAGACAGAAGCATTCTGACAAACTTCTTTGAAATGTGTGCTTTCATCTCACAGAGTTGGAGTTGAACCTTCCTTTTTATTGAGAAGTTTTGAAACATTTTTTTCATATAATCTGCAAGTAGACATTTGGAGCGCCTTGATGCCAATGGTGGAAAAGGAAATATCTTCATATAATAACTAGACAGAAGAGTAAACTATCGCAAGAACAAAAAACCAAACACCACGTATTCTCACTCACAGGTGAGAATTGAACAATGAGAACACATGGACACAGGAAGGGGAACATCACATTTCGGGGACTGTTGTGGGGTGGGGGGAGGGTGGAGGGATAGCATTGGGAGATATACCTAATGCTAGATGACGAGTTGGGAGGTGTAGCGCACCAGCATGGCACATGTATACATATGTAACTTACCTGCACGTTGCGCACATGTACCATAGAGCCTAAAGTATTATAATAATAATAATAATAATAATATTAATAATAAAAGAAGAAGCATTCTGAGAAACTTCTTTGTGATGGGTGCATTCATCTCACAGAGTGGAACATTTCTTTTGGTTGAGCAGCTTTGAATGACTTTTTGGAGAATCTTCAAGTGCACATTTGGAGCGCTTTGTGGCCTATGGTGAAAAAGCAAATATCTTCTCATAAAAACTAGACAGAAGCATTCTGAAAAACTTCTTAGTCATGTATACATTCATCTCAGAGAATTGTACCTTACGTTTCATTGAGCAGTTTTGAAAAACTCTTTCTGTAGTATCTACAAGTGGCCGTTTGGAGCACTTTGAGGCCTATGGTGGAAAAGGAAATATCTTCACACAAAAACCAGACAGAAGCATTCTGACAAACATTTTGTGATGTGTGCATTCATCTCACAGGGTTGGACATTTCTTTTGATTGAGCAGCTTTGAAACACTCTTTTTGTAGGATTTGAAAGTGGACATTTGGAGTGCTTTGTGTCCTATGGTGGAAAAGGAATTATCTTCACAAGAAAAATGTACAGAAGCATTCTGACAAACTTCTTTGTGATGTGTGCATTCATCTCACAGAGGTGAACCTTACTTTTCATTGAGCAGTTTTGAAACTCTCTGTAGAATCTACAAGTGGACATTTGGAGCACTCTTAGGTCTATGGTGGAAAAGGAATTACCTTAACATAATAACGAGACAGAAGGATTCTGACAAACTCCTTTGTCGTGTGTGCATTCATCTCACAGAGTTGAACCTTACTTTTCATTGAGCAGCTTTGAAACACTCTTTTTGTAGAATCTGCGAGTGGACATTTGTGGCACTTAGAGACCTATGGTGGAAAAGTAAACATGTTCACATAAAAACCAGACAGAAGCATGGTGACAAACTTCTTTGTGATGTGTGCAATTATCTCACAGAATTGAACCTTACTTTTCATTGAGCAGTTTTGTAACACTCTTTATGTAGAATCTGGCAGTGGACATTTGGAGTGCTTTGAGTCCTATTGTGTACATGGAAATATCTTCACCTAAAAACTAGACAGAAGCATTCTGACAAACTTCTTGGTGAAGTGTGCATTCATCTCACAGAGTTGAAACTTTCTTTTGATTAAGCAACTTTTAAACACTCTTTTGTAGAATCTGCAAGTGGACATTTCGAGCGCTTTGAGACCAATGGTGGAAAAGGAAATACCTTCACATAAAATCTAGACAGAAGCACTCTGACAAACTACTTTGGATGTGTGCATTCATCTCACAGAGTAGAACTTTAGTTTTCAATGAGCAGTTTTAAACAACTCTTTTTGTAGAATCTGCAAGTGAACATTTGGAGCACCCTTAGTCCTATGGTGGGAAAGGAAATATCTTCAAATAAAAACTAGACAGAAGGACTCTCACAAACTTCCCTGTGACGGGTGCATTCATCTCACAGAGTTGAACATTTCTTTTGATTGAGCAGCTTTGAAACACGCTTTTTGTAGAATCTGCGAGAGGACATTTGGAGCGTTTTAAAGCCTATTGTGGAAAAGGGAATATCTTCATATAAAAACTAGTCAGAAGAATTCTGACAAACTTCTTCATGATTTGTGAATTCCTCTCACAGAGTTGAACCTTACTTTTCATTGAGCAGCCTTGAAGCACTTTCTTTGTAGAATCTGCAAGTGGACATTTGGAGCGCTTTGAGGCCTATGGTGGAAAAAGAAATATCTTCACATAAAATTAGAGGGAAGTATTCTAACACACTTCTTTGTGATGTGTGCATTCACCTCACAGAGTTGAATGATACTTTTCATTGTGCAGTTTTGAAACACTCCTTTTGTAGTATCTGCAAGTGTACATTTGGAGCACTTTGATGTCAATGGTGGAAAAGGAAATATTTTCACATTAAAAATATACCGAAGCATGCTCACAAACATCTTTGTGACTTGTGCATTCATCTCACAGAGTTGAACCTTTCCTTTGCTTGAGCAGCTCTGAAACACCGTTTTTGTAGACTCTGCAAGTGGACATTTGGAGTGCTTTGAGGCCTATGGTGGAAAAG